>NC_135316.1:48816138-49139861 GCF_048772815.1 Callospermophilus lateralis | reverse complement strand
GGCGTGGAGATAATACCATGCACCATATCTGATCATAATGGAATGAAAGTGGAAATCAATGATAAAAGAAGGAAGGAAAAATCCTACATCCCATGGAAAATGAACAATATGTTACTGAACGATCAATGGGTTACAGAAGACATAAAGGAGGAGATAAAAAAATTCTTAGAGACAAATGATAATACAGACACAACATACCGGAATCTATGGGACACAATGAAAGCAGTTTTAAGAGGGAAATTCATTTCTTGGAGTTCTTTCCTCAAAAAAAAAAAAAGAAAAACCAACAAATAAATGAACTCACACTACACCTCAAAAACCTAGGAAAGGAAGAGCAAAACAACAGCAAATGTAGTAGAAGACAAAAAATAATTAAAATTAGAGCAGAAATCAACGAAATTGAAACAAAAAAAAACCATTGAAAAAATTGATAAAACTAAAAGTTGGTTCTTTGAAAAAATAAACAAGATAGACAGACCCTTAGCCATGCTAATGAAGAGAAGAGAGATAACTCAAATTACTAACATACAGGATGAAAAAGGCAATATCATAACAGACACTACAGAAATACAGAAGATAATTAGAAAGTATTTTGAAACCCTATATTCCAATAAAATAGAAGATAGCGAAGATATCGATAAATTTCTTAAGTCATATGATCTCCCCAGATTGAGTCAGGAAGACACACACAATTTAAACAGACCAATATCAAAGGAAGAATAGAAGAAGCCATCAAAAGACTACCAACCAAGAAAAGCCCTGGACCGGATGGGTATACAGCGGAGTTTTATAAAACCTTCAAAGAAGAATTAATACCAATACTTTTCAAGCTATTTCAAGAAATAGAAAAAGAAGGAGCTCTTCCAAATTCATTCTATGAGGCCAACATCACCCTGATCCCAAAACCAGACAAAGACACTTCAAAGAAAGAAAACTACAGACCAATATATCTAATGAACTTGGATGCAAAAATTCTCAATAAAATTCTGGCAAATTGAATACAAAAGCATATCAAAAAATTTGTGCACCATGATCAAGTAGGATTCATCCCTGGGATGCAGGGCTGGTTCAATATATGGAAATCAATAAATGCTATTCACCACATCAATAGACTTAAAGACAAGAACCATATGATCATATCGATAGATGCAGAAAAAGTATTTGACAAAGTACAGCATCCCTTTATGTTCAAAACACTAGAAAAACTAGGGATAACAGGAACTTACCTCAACATTGTAAAAGCTATATATGCTAAACCTCAGGCTAGCATCATCCTAAACGGAGAAAAACTGAAGGCATTCCCTCTAAAATCTGGAACAAGACAGGGATGCCCTCTATCACCACTTTTATTCAATTTAGTTCTTGAAGTACTAGCCAGAGCAATTAGACAGATGAAAGAAATTAAAGGCATAAAAATAGGAAAAGAAGAACTTAAATTATCACTATTTGCGGATGACATGATAATATATTTAACAGACCCAAAAGGGTCTACAAAGAAACTGCTAGAGTTAATAAATGAATTCAGCAAAGTGGCAGGATATAAAATCAACACGCATAAATCAAAGGCATTCCTGTATATCAGCAAAAAACTTCTGAAATGGAAATGAGGAAAACCACCCCATTCACAATATCCTCAAAGAAAATAAGATACTTGGGAATCAACCTAACAAAAGAGGTGAAAGATTTATACAATGAAAACTACAGAACCCTAAAGAGAGAAATAGAAGAAGATCTCAGAAGATGGAAAAATGTACCCTGTTCATGGATAGGCAGAACTAACATCATCAAAATGGCGATATTACCCAAAGTTCTCTACAGGTTTAAAGTTATGCCAATCAAAATCCCAATGGCATTTCTTGTAGAAATAGATAAAGCAATCATGAAATTCATATGGAAAAACAAAAGACCCAGAATAGCAAAAGCAATTTTAAGCACAAAGTGTGAATCTGGAGGTATAGCAATACCAGAGTTCAAACTGTACTACAAAGCAATAGTAACAAAAACAGCATGGTACTGGTACCAAAACAGGCAAGTGGACCAATGGTACAGAATAGAGGACACAAAGACTAATCCACAAAGTTACAACTATCTTATATTTGATAAAGGGGCTAAAAACATGCAATGGAGGAAGGATAGCATCTTCAACAAATGGTGCTGGGAAAATTGGAAATCCATATGCAACAAAATGAAACTGAATCCCTTTCTCTCGCCATGCACAAAAGTTAATTCAATATGGATCAAGGAGCTAGATATCAAATCGGAGATAGAAGAAAAAGTTGGCTACGATCTACATATTGTGGAGTCGGGCTCCAAATTCCTTAATAGGACGCCCATAGCCCAAGAGTTAATTACAAGAATAAACAAATGGGACTTACTTAAACTAAAAAGTTTTTTCTCAGCAGAAGAAACAATAAGAGAGGTAAATAGGGAGCCTACATCCTGGGAACCAATCTTTACTCCTCACACTTCAGATAGAGCCCTAATATCCAGAATATACAAAGAACTCAAAAAATTAAACAATAAGATAACAAATAACCCAATCAACAAATGGGCCAAGGACCTGAACAGACACTTCTCAGAGGAGGACATACAATCAATCAACAAGTACATGAAAAAATGCTCACCATCTCTAGCAGAGAAATGCAAATCAAAACCACCCTAAGATACCATCTCACTCCAGTAAGATTGACAGCCATTATGAAGTCAAACAACAATAAGTGTTGGCGAGGATGTGGGGAAAAGGGTACACTTGTACACTGCTGGTGGGACTGCAAATTGGTGAGGCCAATTTGGAAAGCAGTATGGAGATTCCTGGGAAAGCTGGGAATGGATCCTCCATTTGACCCAGCTATCGCCCTTCTCGGACTATTCCCTGAGGATCTTAAAAGAGCGTACTATTGCCACATCAATGATTATAGCGGCACAATTCACAATAGCTAGACTGTGGAACCAACCTAGATGCCCTTCAATAGATGAATGGATAAAAAAAGTGGCATCTATACACAATGGAATATTATGCAGCACTAAAAAATGACAAAATCATAGAATTTGCAGGGAAATGAATGGCATTAGAGCAGATTATGCTAAGCGAAGCTAGCCAATCCTTAAAAAATAAATGCCAAATATCTTCTTTGATATAAAGAGAGCAACTAAGAACAGAACAGAAAGGATGAGCATGAGGAAAAGACTAACATTAAACAAAGACGAGAGGGGGGAGAGAAAGGGAGAGAGAAGGGAAAGCATATGGAAAAAGTAGGAGACCTTCAATGTTACACAATATTATAAGAGGTTGTGAGGGGAAAGGAGGAGGGAAAAAAGGGAGAGAATTAAACAACAGCAGAGGAGGTAGAGAGGGAAGATGGGAGGGGAGGGGAGGGGAGGGGAGGGGAGGGGGGATAATAGGGGATAGGAATGGTAGCAGAACACAACAGTCACTAATATGCCATTATGTAAAAATGTGAGTGTTTAACCAATGTGATTCTGCAATTTGTATTTGGGGAAAAAATGGGAATTCATAAATCGAGTCAAATGTATGAAAGATGATATATCATGAGCTCTGTAATGTTTTGAACAATCAATAAAAAAAATAAAATAAATTCCATCCTATGTTGGCCATTATTTTGGTAGACTCCAATGTCTTTGCAGACTACAAATGATATTTCCATGTATAATCCTTAGAGTTTGTCTCATTACACAAATAAACTTCCCTGAGCACTTAATAGAAGTCCCTAGATGTCAGTGACCCTTGCTTAAAAATCAAAAAGTACCTATATTCTCTTTATCCTATATTTAATGAATTATACATAGCTATGAATGAATCCATCTGAAAAACATCATTTACTTTGTGTTACATTAAAATGAGTCCATGGCCAAATGATGCCCAGAAATATTTGTAAGAACATTCTAGAGTTGCTCTTGGTATATATTGTGTGCATACTCATTGTTTTAGTCAATATTTTCACCCTGGTGACCAAAATACTTTATAAGAACAATGTTAGAGGAGGAAACTTATTTGGGAGCTTACAGTTTCAGAGGTCTCCGTTCATAGATGGCAGAACACCCTGGCAGAAGAGTATAACAGAAGAAAGCAGCTTAGGACGGGACACCAGGAAGCAGAGAGACTAAGCTCAGCTCACAAAATATATACTCCAAAGGCACACCCTCAATGACCCAATAGCCTCCCTGGATGTTCCCTTTCATGACTCCTCACTAAACCCTACTTATCTACCATTACCACCTCGTCAATCCTCTAAATCACAATTGTCATTTACCTCTTCTACTCTTTACTGATCCTTAGTTCTCATTCTGGCTACAATTCTGGAATTTACAATCTGTTTCTTTTGGTTTGGATATGAGGTGTTCCCCTAAAACTCACATGTAAGACATGCAAGAAAGTTCAGAGGTGAAGGGATTGGGTTATGAGAGCTTTAATTTATTCAGTGCATTTATCTATCCATAGGGATTAACTGGGCAATAACTGTAGGCAGGGTGGTAGTGTCTGGAGTAGGTGAGTCACTGGGGACAAGTCTTTGGGTTTTACATTTTGTTCCTGGTGGGCAGAGCTCTCTCTGCTTCCTCTGTTCATGTCCTTCTGCCATGATATTCTGCCACATCTAAGGCCCAGATCCATGGATTTGGCTAAATGTGGGCCACTTAGTTCTTTAAATCTGTAAGCCTCAAATAAACTTTTCTTCCTCTACTTTGTTTTTGTCAGCTCTTTTAGTCAAAGTAATAAAGAAGCCAACTAAAACAAATTAGATGCTCAACACAGCACTCTCCTTAACATTATTGAATATTAAGCTATTTAGTTTCCTGAGCCAATGCTGCATGCCCTTATAAGATTGTGACATATATTATTTTGTCAAAAATATTCCAAGTCAAATCTGGAGATTTTCTGAACTTGATGGGAGAAGATTTAAGAGCAAGATAATGAAGCTGGAGGATCATGAGTTCAAAGCCAGCCTCAGCTATTTAGTGAGGTCCTAAACAATGAGACCCTGTCTTAAAATTAAAAAAAAAAAAATATTTAAAGGTGAGGCTAGGGATACGGCTCAGTGGTTAATTACCATTTGATTCAATCCCTAGTAACAAAAAAGAGGAAAAAAAAAGAGCAAGAGAAAATGTACACATTACTAACAATATTAACATAATTACTAAGATTTGAGGCACCTAATATTATTGAGAAAATTGATAAAAATTATCAGTAGAAATTGTCAATTTGTTTTTTCAATCTTTTCCTTTCTTATAGTTTTCAGTTTGACACAGCTCCTTAATCTCTTCTCAGATAATCACTTTAGGTCTTAAAGCAAAGAACAGCCTTCATTTTAACTCTCTGTTTTAGGGTGGGCATTTAATTCAGTGATAGAGCACTTGCCTAGCATTGGGGGGCCCTGGATCAGCACCACACACACACACACACACACACACACATATACACACACACATAAATAAATAATAATTAAAATTAAATCTTACCTCTATGTTTTTATTTTTGACAATGAAAGTAAATTCAGTTTTATTTGATGAGAAATTAATAGGTTATTATTTTCAAAACTATTTTGAAGTTATTATCAAATAAATTGCATTTGCTCATACTCAAACAAATTTTAGAAAATATGGTCTGTATTTTTATTAATGATTTTATAATCAGTATATTTGAGCTACAAAGATGGTTCAAAATACCATCCATTGTTGCTGTTTGCTTTTGTCAGTACATATATATTCAACATGTATTTTGTTTTGCCTTCATCAAGCATCCACTTGACATTCACTTATGAGTGAAACACCTGGAGGCACTTCCTCAGGAGAGTTCACTCTCCAGTGATAGCCAATACAGATGAACATGAATATCCATAGTACAATCTTACAGATGAATATATTGAGGTATACAGCATAAAGGTGGATATAGTCCTGTATTCTAGTAGGAAATACGGCCTTAAGAATTAATTTGAAAATAAACATTACCCTTGTGGTGATATTTTAAAAATAAAGAAAGAAAGAAAGAAATACAAGGTTTCAGGGAGATTGTTTCTTTTTAATTTTTTTACAAAAAGGATCAGATAGCTAAAATATATGTAATTTCTTAAAATTTACCATGTAATTTTGCATATGATCTCTCCTTTTTGCAAGTACACAATACTATAAAAATCTGACAGCCACTGGTTTAGGTGTTTATACACATTATCCCATTTCATCCCTACTTCAGGTGACTGAGGTAGCCATTACTATCTGCATGTCACAGATGACAAAAAGAAGATCCAGTAAATTGAACAATTAACCAAAAATCATATAACTATTTATCAAGACAGAGATCCAAATCCAAAACTGACTTGAAAAATCACACTTTTTCAATTGTTTTTAAAGTGAGAAAAACGCAGATTATTCTTCACTTATTTACAAATGAAAAAAAAAATAGAGTAGTTAATTTTCTCAAGTAAAATAGAGGTTATACAATTAGGTATTTTAATTTCATTTGTGTGTGTGTGTGTGTGTGTGTGTGTGTGTGCGTGCTGGGGATTAAACCCAGGGCCTTGTACATGTAAGAGAAGCACATTATCAACTGAGCTACATTCCCAGCCCTGACTTAATATGTAAAATAAATTTCATTTCAATTTCTTTTTTGTGTTTTGTGGTGTGTTTTTCAAACTAATGAGATTAATGAGGTAAAATTAAAATTCATGGAATATTTTACTATATTTTACTGTATGCAATTATAAAATTTCTTAGAATTTAACATTTTCCTCAGTTTAGAACATTTGAAATATTCCATTATAACTCTGTAGAACAAGTGAACAAAATCAAGAATGACACTTTTTAATCATTCAATAGTTAGTAATCTAGTTTTTATTTACAAAATTTCACAAGTGTTAACATGGTATCAAGAAATAATGTACCAGTAATAACAGATTTATTTTCAAACTTAAATTATTGGGTGGAATGAAGAACAGATGGAGCTTTAACATAATTTCAAAAATTATGAAAATCAAGAGTCACAACCCAGGAAAGCGAGTTGGGTTATCTATGCGAAGGGATATCCTGGTAAAGAACATCAGAATGAAAGGAGTACCCATAGGAAGACATCTGGAGCAGCCTGTGAGATGTTGGAACTCAAGTGGTGTGAAGCGTGTCCTCATATATGGACACTAAGAACAGTAATGAGAACATCCACTGAAGAGACAGGGAGGCATTAAAATAAGTAATAATAATGATTATAATCCTTTCATTAAAGAAGAGACCAAGAACCAATACTTATGTAGTTTAATGACAAATGTGATAATTTTAGAACTATGTTAAAAGAAGTAAAGGGAAAGCTTGTCAGTACATAATTCAAGTGGTTAGAGCAAATATCACTAGTGGGTAAAATCAAGATCATTTTGTATTGGAAAAAATGCAATGAGAGGAACCTTAGTATGACCTCTGTGGTAATGTGCCAAATATACATAAGCTAAATTTAAATACTGTACAATGAAGGCAGTCCTGTATTGAAGGACTTTTTAAACTGAGCAATATCTAAAAGTGTTAAGGCCATAAAAGTTAATTAGAAACAAAGAAACAAACAAAAAAAAACCCTTCAAAATAAATTATGTAGACTAAGGAAATGACAACAAGAACATGTGGTCTTGGATTGTATTATTAGGTTTTGCTGCAATAACACATGGCTAAAAACTTAGTGGTTCAAAACAGTTTAAATTTATTGTTTTCTGTAGGTAAGAATTCCAATACAAATATTATTTCACTAAAGTCAAGATATTAGTATGTGTTATGGTGCCCCCCAAAAAAACTCCAGGTAGTGAAATGATTAGATGATGAGAGTCATAACCTAATGAGGAGATTAATCCCTTTTATGAATTAATAATTACAAAGGACTACAGAACTAGGTGGTAACTGTAGGCTAGTGGGGCATGCCTGAAAGAAGGGTCAATGGGGGTATGCTCTTGGGGATTTTATCTTGTCCCCTGGCTCTGATCTTTCACTCTCTGTTTCCTGGTTTCCATGAGTTGAGCTGATTCCCGCTACCATGCCCTGGGCCATAATGTTCTGCCTCAGTTTTGGCCTAGAGCAATGGAGTCAGCCAACCATGAACTGAACCTCTGAAACCATGAGCTCAAAATAAACTTTCCCTCCTACACATTGTTCTGCTCAACTATTTTGGTCACAGCAGCAAAAACCTAACTAACACAGCATGATTGCATTCCTTTCTGAGATCTCTGTGGTAGAGGTTTGTGGAAATGAGGTGAGGGGATCCATTTTCTTACTAATTTTGATTGTAAAATTTTGTTCCTTTCACATAGTCTCCTACATATTAGAACTAGCAACTGGATGTCATCAAAAGCAAATCCTTCTCATACTATCATCTTTCTCTGCCCACAGCTCAAATAAATTCTCATGTGGTTAGACTTGCCTCACCTGGATAATTCAGGTTAATCATATTACCTCAAGGTTTCTATCCTCAATCACCTCTTGCCATAAAAGGAACAAGACATTTCAAGCTATTTGGACAGAACATCTTTGGTAATGGGTGAGGAGGGGACTTTCAAAGTTACTTTTAGTTAGTGACTTCAGTCAAATATATATGTCTCCTGAAGGATACACCAATATTTCCCACATTTTGAAAAGGACAGGGGATTCCCAGAGGTAAATATTAGTTATAATTACTTTTATTTTTAAAGATTTTTTTGTATTCAATTTATTCAGCTATTGTGCAATAAAATTCATTGTTTTAAAGGTAAGATAAGAGTATATATACTCATTTCCTACATTTAGAGTTTAATTAAATTTCTTGATTCTGATGAAAACCATTTTCATAAGCAAGTTAATGAAAAAAACTCCTATAAAAAAGTATACTGAATTTGGAAAGAAGTTTTATTTTGTGTATTTTCTTTTATTTTCATTCCTTTAGAAATTGTCTACATAAAAGAATGACAATTCTGCATACTCAGTTTTCATTTTTATTTTTTTGCAGTTTGATTAAACTATTTATGTTGGAAATTCATTTGTAGGCAAAAACAGTTTAATTAATCCAAAATTTCACTGAATTTTGTCTACTAAAAAGGAAATCAGGTCAAAAACCTCAGAAGAATAAAGCAATTAACCTGAATATCACAATGAATTAGTTTTGGACAGTAAACATCTGAATTGATATCAAAATTGAAATTTTCAAAATTACAACCAGATCCTTTCCCTACTAAATCTCAAAATGATGAGATAAATATCAAATACAATATCTATAGCATATTTTCTTGTATACATCATAATTAAATTTATTTTTAAATGCATTTGCTTTCTTTTATTATTTTTAGCTTATTTACTCTAATTTGTTATATATGACAGCAGAATATGATTCAATTAATACTACACATATAGAGCACAATTTTTCATGTTTATAGTTGTACACAAAGTAGAGTCACACCATTCATGTCTTCATACATGTACCTAGGGTAATGATATTCATCTCATTCCACCATCTTTCCTATCCACAAGCCCCTCCATTCTCCTCTCTCCCCTTTGCCCTAACTAAAGTTCCTCTATTCCTCCCATGCCTCCACATCCCCATTGTGAATCAGCATCCTTATATCAAAGAAAACATTCAGCATTTGTTTTTGGGGGGATTGGCTTACTTCACTTAGTGTTATGTTCTCAAACTCCATCCATTTACCTGCAACTGTCATGATTTTATTCTTTTTTACTGCTAAGTAATACCTTATAAGATGGAAAGAACTCTCTTATTCTTGGATCAGTAGAATTAATATTGTCAAAATGACTATATTATCAAAAGCTCCATACAGATTTAATGCAATTCCAATCAAAATCCCAATGGCATATAAATAGAAAATGCAGTCATGAACTTAATCTGGAAAAATAAGAAGAGACCCAGAATAGCTAAAGCAGTCCTTATCAAGAAGAGCGAAGCAGGTGACATCACTACATCAGACCTTAAACTATACTATAGAACAATAGTAACAAAAACAGCATGGTATTGGCACCAAAATAGACTGGAAGACCAATGGTACAGAATACAGGACACAGAGACAAACCTGCATAATTACAGTTATCTTATATTAGGAAAAGGTGTCAAAAACTTATTTTGGAGAAAAGACAGCCTCTTCAACAAATGGTGCTGGGAAACCTGGAAATCCATATGAAACAAAATGAAATTAAACCCCTATCACTCACCATGCATAAACTGAAACTGAACAGACACCTCTCAGAAGATGATATACAATTAGTCAACAAATATTTGAAAAAAATGTCCAACATCTCTAGCAATTAGAGAAATGCAAATCAAAACTACTCTAAGATTTCATCTCACATGAGTCAGAATGGCAGCTATTAAGAATACAAGCAATAATAAGTGTTGGTGAGGATGTGGGGGAAAGGTACACTCATACATTGCTGGTGGGATGGCAATTTGGTGCAGCCAACTGGATAGCAGTATGGAGATACCTTGGAAAACTGGGAATGAAACCATCCTTTGACCTAGCTATCCCACTCCTCAGTTTATACATAAAGGACTTAAAAACAGCATACTACATGGATGCAGCCACATCAATGTTTATAGTAGCACAATTCCTAAATTGTGGAACCAACCTAGATGCACTTCAGTAAATGCATTTGCTTTCTAAATATTCAAATATTTTCTGATAATTTCTTCCAGTATAATTTTGTTGAGATTTTGACTGCAGTATATTTTAGTTATTTTTCTAAAATTTTGCTCTACTTTCTCTGAATAATCATAATTAATAAAACATCTAAACTGTTTCAAAAAGGAAAAAGTTCAAAGTCAAGTTATATTGCTTATATTTCATAAATTCATTGTTATTTGGTAATTTCAGGAAGAAAAACATCAATGGCTAGTTTTTGAACTCAGCTAATGAACTCATGTATATTCACTTGTGTTGTATTTAATGAGCTTTTAATTTTGTATCATTTGAAAGATGTTTATCATACATGTCATTCTCAAATTCTAAATAGAGTTTCTTTAATTCATTCTGTGTGGACACAAATGCTACAAGAATAAATGGACTACCACCTTGACTCACTAATTGAGGAATCAGGCAAATAACAAGTTTAGCAAATATTTTCAAAATATAAAAGAGGTTTTTAAGAAAAAAAATAATATTAGGATATTCTAACTTTGCCACTTTTGTTAAAATTCAGAAGAATTAGAATTAAAGACTTGAGAAACAGGAGGAAAAGGCAATGATTTTAAGTGGACAAGTTCACATACACACAGCAGATAATAAAACCAATCATAACCTGGAAGTAACAAGAGTGTTATGGGAAAAAATATGGCTCAATATGAGAAGGAAAGATTAACTAAATGTACAACACAACTGGGAAATGTCAGAAGAGATTATGAGAAATACTTCTAGAGATCATGAATTGCTTCTCTTTCATTCCTCCAGTTCTCTGATTGGTTTACATTCCCTCTACCTTCTGAGAAACAAAGTGATGGACACCCATGGCAAAATGAACACTTATGGCTAGTTACTCATTCACATATGTTATACATATCATAGTTCAGCCACCAATGCTGAATAATGAGCTCAATATTTTGGTTGTATTTCTCCCTGAAGCTATAATTTAATTAATCATTATATAACAGCAATAAAAACAAATAAGAGAGGAGCATTTATTTTGTTTTGATGGAAATTATGTGGGACACTTTGGATCATCTCAATAAAGTTGCTTCTTAAAATATTCATACTTGAGTTAGGTATGAACAATCTAATTATAAAAAATTAGAAGTTACTGTGAATCTTCTCATCATAGTGCTTTGCAGGTATTCTAAAATTATTACTCCATCTGAAAGAAATAGAAACTGGAAATCAAAGTTGATGAACTGAGTATCATTAATGCATGAAAACAACAAGGAAATCTAATCAACAGACTTTTATTAAAATACAATGCCTTGTCTTGGATTAAAGACAGGCGAAAGAATTATTTGCTTTTTATTTAAGATAAAATATTTAGATTGTTATGTTCATATTTGATGATTTCCTAATATGACCAAGGATGTTGATGAGAGTATTCAATGCTGGCTCAGTTCTAATGACATATAAACAGACATTAAAGGATTTATTATCATTCTATAATCATCATCATCATTACTATATGGTAACTGAGTGCATCTTAATCTTTGCAAGAGTAGAACCACCTAGACAGCCAAGTTGTATAAGTATATAATTAACATTTGTGAATGACACCCTCTCCCAATCTTTACAACAAAAGATATAATAAAGATTAATCCCGATCTTTACTAAGCAAGGTATAATCCATCCCCTCACAACTGCCACAGAGCCTCACCATTCAACAACATAAGCATCACCTGGGAGTTTATTAGAAACTCAGCATATCAGATTCAACCCAGATTTCCTGAATCAGAATCTGAATTTTAGAAGATCCCCAAGTGATCTGTTTTGCATTGAAGTTTGAAAAGGACTCATGTAGGTTTTTTTTTTTTTTTTCTGAGACAGCATAAATAACACTAAGTATTCCAGGTACAAAGTGCTACTTTTGAACAGACTTAAAGGCAAAATTGGCATAATAATGTATGAAAAACTAATTAATGCATATTGTATAAATTGTTTGAGACTGTGGGACATGATTTTAAGCACAAAGGTTAAAGCTAAGGAAAAAGATGACTTACAAAGCTTTTCTTTGGGCTTAATATGTATCATATCTTGAAGAGTCTAATTGAGAGGAAATATTGGTAAGAATTTAAATTTTTGGTAATATTCCTCTTTAGAGAAATGATTCAAATATACTATATGGTTGCAACATCATATTGAATATTTATTTGTTAAAATACTAGAAGTACAATTACAATATGTATTCACAAGAACAGAAACATTAATATTTAAAGCCATTGTTTGCCTTTGTCTCCTGCTGATAACTGTTTTCCTTAAAAGCACTACAAAAGACATTTTGAACAGATGGTGGCTGGTTTTCTCTATCCTGCATCCCCTCACAACTGCCACAGAGCCTCACCATTCATTAATCTTCCATAGACTCCAGTAGCACAGCAACTAAATTACACACATACACACACTGAGGCCAGCATTTCTGTCAGGCTGAAAATTAAACTGAAGAGCACTGTGCCAAGTCTTTTAACCAAACTTCACTATAAAGCAGTTAGAAAAATAAACACTTAGCTTGGAGGCTGACCCATGAATGTCCAAACTTAAGTGGAAAATGTTGGCTGGTCATTAGATTTTAGAGATTCTACACAAGGTATATCAGGGATTTTATGGTAGAATTAAAGCCTCAAAACATCTGCTTTGAATTCACCTTGACTCATGACTGTTTTAAAAGCAAGCTATTTCCATGTCTTTGAAATAGGAAAAGAACAAAAATATTACAACAATGCTTGTACCAAAATTGTTCTCACCTGTTGTTTAGAAGAAAATAAAGTAATATTACATGTTTTTCAATTAGTCATTGGAACATATATTTCAGATGACATATGTCCTGAAAAATAAAATAGGTTTATCAAATATTCAACACTGTATATTTTAACACTTTACCTGAAAACACGTTAACAGTTACCTTGTAAGAGTAAGTAATGGATGTTTCCTAGGCATCATTTTTTAGTAACCCTTTTGATATTATCTCTAATTTAGAAAAAAACTTGCAAGGGTAGTTCCAAGATCTTTTGCATTCCTTATCCGGAGACACCTAAGAGTTTAAATTGTACAAAAAAAAATGCTTATTACTATATATCACTATATTTTAAAACATGCATTTAATTCAAAATATTATTTAAATAACTTGGAAATATGGTGTCCTAGCCTCAGTCTTCATAACCATGGCAATTTCTGAAATGGGACCCCAAAAGCTCAGGATATTATGTACTGAAATTTTTTCACTTTTCTTTATATATTTTGTTCAGATTAACTACATATCTTTTAGAAAAATCATATTAAATAGTTGTCTCATGGAGCTTATGGCTAAAATATTTGAACTACTATATATATATATTTTTTTTTGGTGGATTCATACTAGGCATTGAACCCAGAGGCACTTAACCACTTCAGCCACATCCCCTGCTCTTTTTAATTTTAACCTTCCATAGACTTCTTTTTGTGTTTTTAAATTTTGAGACAGACTCTCACTAAGTTGCTTAGGGCCTCACTGTTATTGGGACTGGCTTTGAACTTTTGATCCTCCAGCTTCAGCCTCCCAAATCACTGGGATTATAGGCATGTACCACCACACCCAGCTCCAATTACTATATTCTTTTTGTGAATATAATCAGTTTTTCTTCCTGTAAGAATGTCATTTTTCTTTAGAGAAAGAGGGGAAAATATCGATATTTATTAAGTGTTCAATTTATATCAGGCTTTGTGTTTAAGGCTGTTTATGACATCAATATTTTTAAGGTTGCTTATGGAGAAAAAAATCCCTTGATGTTAAAACTATGAGAGTATTATTTTTCATTTAAGTTTATTTTACTCTGCATGGCTTTATTTTAGAGAATTGATAAGGGTGAATTAATTACTAAGATGAGAAACTAAAAAAGGTAGTTTTTGAGAAAAACATGGACATGGTTTGAGTATAACACAATAGTCACACCAGACACTGGACAGGGTCATGGCTGTATCTTAGGTAACAATGCTCATAATAGATGGGTAAAAGGTGATAGAGCTATTACAAGAAACCCTTTGAGACATCAAGAACTTAAGTACCAAAGAGGAAAAATGGGAATCTGTGCACTGGCTCAAGCTCTTCTGAAATGGGCTGTGAACAGCACAATAGATACAATCCTAAGGAACCCTGGTGATACCTTAGCAAGAAATGCCTTAACAAGACTCCTGAAGAAACTACTCTGTACACTCAGAGTTAGAGCACTAGTCTCCACTCAGTTGATTAATATTTTTGAGAATTTATCACATCAGACACTATTCTACTGAAGTTAAGCATTGAATACAAACTCAGGAGATATTAGGTTTTTATTATTTATTGCAAAGCTCAGAGTAATCCATGCTAAAGCTAATTGGATATCCTTTTGTATCACTATGGTTTAGTTACTGGGGTTCTTGGCTATAAGAATGCAATAGGAAGTTGACTGTAATAAATATAAATGGGGGAAATTTTCAACATTGTTTTCATATTTCCTGAAAGCACAAATATTCATGTATAAATTGATCTAGACATAAAAGGGGTCATGAAGGGCATGATATAACATGTGGGGCATGTTGCATCAGAAAAGAGGAAACCTAACTTGCAGTCTGCTTCTGATCCGGGGGCCACATGTGGCTAAGATAGCTCCTGGTGATCAGCCAGAAGGCTGATGCCTGGGTTGTGATGAAAAATCAGACGACCTCTAGGATAGGCTCAGAACCCTTCCACCCTCATAGACAGCTCTTGTCACCCATTATGGCCTATAGGATGGGTGTACACATGAACTCTCCCCACCCTGCTGATCTTTATCCTGACTGGCTCCTGTACATTATATTACCTGTGTGTGTTTTCTCAATAAACTGAGATCCTGCTTTCACTGGTCTCCCTGACGCATCTGATTATCCTCTGGCAGGAGAGGGCTGGGTGAGGGTGGTCAGTCGACTCTTTCCTTTCTTGGCTTGTCCTGATCAGGGCGTGCTCTCCCCAATCTCTCCTGCAGGTCAGAAGGGGAGGGGGGGTTAAAAACCCCAACAGGGTCATGTTTCATGCCTACCTATGGGGCAAAAAGACCATCTCTAAGGTTCAGAAATGCTATATAAAAGCAAAAAATAAAAACTGTTTTTCATAAGATTTCCAACTTTACACTAATTGCTCTGTCTTTAACAGAACAATGCATTTTCAGCATTTATATGATGTAGATGAAACAATTGAGAACATTATTTAGAGTTTTAGCTTCCTACTGCAGCTGTAACAAATTACCACGGACTTAATGACTCAAACCAATTCACATTTCTTATCTTACCATCTTTGATGACATAGTATTAAATGGGTCTTAGTAGGCGAAAGCAACAAGTCAGTAGAATTGAATTCTTTTATGGAAGATTTAAAGGACAATCTGTTTTACTGCTTTTTTCAGCTTATAGAAGCCACCTACATTCCTTGGCTAGTGGTCTTGCATCTTCTTCTTTTTCTATAGATGTCTTCAATTTTTTATTGATTTTTTAAAAAATAAATGACAGCAGAATGTACTACAATTCTTATTACACATATAGAGCACATTTTTTCATATCTCTGGTTGTATATAAAGTATGTTGACACCAATTTGTGTCTTCATGAGTGTACTTTGAATAATGATGTCCATCACATTTCACCATTCTTGCTAACCCCCTTCCCTCTCCCTTTCCCTCTCACCCTTCTGCCCTATCTATAGTTTATCTATTCCTCCCATGTTCCCCCTCCCTATCCCACTATGAATCAGCCTCCTTATATCAGAGAAAACATTTGGCATTTATTTTTTTGAGATGGGCTAACTTCACTTTAATTCACAATAGCTAAACTGTGGAACCAACCTGGATGCCCTTCAGTAGATACAATGAATGGATACAAAAACTGTGACATATATACACATTGAAATTTTACTCAGCAATAAAATAGAATAAAATCATGGCATTTGCAAGCAAATAGATGGTGTTGGAGAAGATATGGTCTTCCATCTTCTAAGTTGGAAATCAGCTGTCCAGTATTTCTTATGCCATATCAGTTTGAGAGCCTTGTGCCCCACTTCTACTTGACTCTATATTTACACTGGACCTGTATGTATCATCCAAGATAGTCTTCCTATGCTAAGGTTTCATGATTAGCAACCTTTAGTCTATATGATACCTTAATTTACTTTATCATAAAACACATTTTATTCATGGGTTGTGAGGATTATGACATAAACATCTTCATTTTTAGCTTAGAGTTCATTGCTCTGACTACTATACACAGGTAACTTCATTGACATATGGAGGTTTAATTTGCTAAGAATTTCATACTCCAAGTTTCAATCAGACATTTAAGAAACCAAATTATCTCTTGCTACTTTCAAATTGTTTACTTAATTGGAAAATTATAAATTTTAATAAATGTCTGTAGAGTTCCTTTCAGATAGTTCTATAGAATTTTTCTTTGGGTTGGCATTATCTTCAAATAAAGCAAGGCCTATGGGATTTGTTTGTAACCACAGAAAATATCAACCATGCATTAATGAATCTCAATTAAATTGTTGATTAATTAAAAAAAAACAACCACATAAGGTGTTTCTTCAAAACTGGAATATTTTTAAAACATTCACAATTTGGACATTAGTTATAACACTTTACCCATTAACGTCTACATCAAATTAAACAAAATATTGACTACTTATTGTGGTAATTTCACAAACATCCTGATATTCATTCAAATTGTTAAAAATTGGGAGATGGAACAAAGGAAGTTGTCAATGAACCTTTGGCCATGTGGTTCTTGCCTCCAAATTCTCCTAATGGAGTTCCACTTAGGAAGTGTTTCCCCATGCCATTTTTTTAGATTATTATTTGTGTGTATGCCTACACACACACACACACACACACACACACACACCTTTGCTGAATACTGAGATGATAAGACTGGCTAACATCTATACAATAATATCTCAGGCTCTTGGCATATGTCTTGTGATAAATAATTACTTTTATAATTTATTAAAGTCTAAAAGACCATTAAATTGATTAATAAATTGATTTTTACTTTATCCAGAAGACATAATATTAAGATGTATGTCTATGAAGAAAGATAAACCTGTACTAAATGCCTAGCTGTGCTTTCTATGGCCTAATAGTGACCCAGGATCCTCCCACTCCATTGTGTCCAGCTTCCCATCAGGGAACTCAAGCCCAGCTCAAAACACATTCATCAGTGGGTAGATGCATACTCCAGCATGTGGGGATTGACAGGCCCCTGAAACTTATATTCCTTCAGTGTCTGATTGATTTGAGCAACTCAGAGTAATATTTCCTTATCTGTACAATGGGAATACCTAATGTGTAGAGTTATCTGAAGAATAAATGACACATGAAAATTAACTAGAAAATGTAGCATTCCTGCTAGAAATTCTCTCTTTCTTGTCAAAAATGTGAATTCTATTTTTGTTGTTGTTGCTCCCAAATAACCCCATAGCAATCTTATTTTTGCAAACTATTCAATTGGATTCCAATGTTTTATACTTCACTTTTAAAAGTAGATAATACAAGCATTGCCAAATTATTTGAATATAAGTGTACTATCTAAAGATAATAATTATAAATGGTAAGAATAAAATGTAAAAATCATCCAAATTATTAGAACTAGAAGGCAAATCAACTATTAATTAATATCACTATTGTTATTTATTAGATGTTTTTAGATATATACGTACTGTGAAACTCTTGATTTTGCCTGTCTTGCCAACCTAACAGTTTGTGCCTACCTGTCTGATGAAATTCCACAGTTCTCACAGGCTGGGTACAGATGGTTCAAGAGAATTCTTGTGACAAATAGTCCTTTGAGATCCACAAACAGGACAATATATTCCTTAAAATTATAAGATTCCTTGGGGCAGTTGTTGACAGCTGCAATGCATACATTCATGGCCTAATTGCCAATTAAATGACCCATATTGGGAGGTGCAAAGAAATTGAGGGAAAGATCACACCCTACTGAACTATTTTCGTATTTTAACTACTTATTAGATTACCTTGATTTTTAAAGAGGCATTACAGTGTGCCTACTATTACAATAAGACTTTCCACAATTTTTTAACCACAATCAAATTGGAATATTTCTTTTATTATGGAAGAAAGCAGACTGATCAATAAATTTTATCTAAAAGTATTTATCTAGGCATTATTATAAGATTACTATTGGGTCATTGACCTATTTAGCATTATAAATTACGTATTATGTGTGTGGTTGAAATATAGTAAAACTTTGTTCATTTTTTGAACAGCTTAAAAAATGAGGCTAACTGTAAGAAAACAAACCACTTGAATATAAATTTTGAATATTATTTCTAGTTTGTAAAATCAATGAACAAAATTACATCGCATTAGTATTTAGACAAACATTAATCAGAGGAAAATAATGAAATTTATAATTAATTCTATAATTCGACCAACTATTGGCTTGCTTTAGCTCCAGATGCATATAAAGGATCATCTCAATGCTGTAGCACAAGTCTTAGAATGATGGATTTAATCACAAATTAGGAAATATTATCTTTGAGGATGCTAGGGAAAGAATTAGGAAAGAAGATAGCAAGATTGAATCTGCTTTATGAATTTCATATGCATTCCTGCTTTAGAAAGTGTTTAGTATTTCTCTCACTTACTAAACCTAAGGACATTGTTAAAATGAGTCAAAATTATACCAGAAGATAAAGAATATAAATGCTATCTTACATAAAGCATTATGATATTGCCATTTCAGGAAAAAATATTAAAGAGACAGTAAAAAAAATTTGCACAAATGAATACATAGAATTTATTCTTAAATATTTAAGTCAATTAATTTCAGTAATTTCAACTGGCAATTAGAAAAATAAATCATCGAATATAAGTTTGAAGAAATTGAAATTATATATTACCAATTTATACTAAAAATTAATGATGTTACCAAGTTGACAAAAATTAAATCTGAGAGGCTAATTGTAAACAAGACTAAAATCTGTTTAATTGTGGAAAATGAAGAAAATTTAAAAGGAAAGTCAGGGATGCTCACCACACTGATCACACTCTAGGAACCCAGTGATTATCACCATCAAGGCATTTTCAAACAGTGCACAGTAATGTAAAACATTGCAAGCAAGTCACAAACTGAGATCAAACCTATAAACAGAAAGAAATACAACTTGAAAAATAATGTGTTAGAAAAGGGTTTTAATTATTCAAAAATACTCAGAGGTAACCATTCAAATTTGGAAAATATTACAACATAAAAAATATTTGCCAAACAGGAATGGAAGAATTGAGGGAATTTTTGTAGAACTTCTTTTCTAGACTATTAATATTAGCTAAAATAATTATTCTTGAAGTAAATTTGTTTTGCAATGTATTTACTTCTTGGAAATTTTTAAAATAAAAGACAAGTTACATATTTAGAATTAGATGTCTGAGTTTTAATATATTTTAACTTTTGGAAAAAATTAAATCCAAATGGTATTCAACTTTGAGTATGAAGAATAATCATCTGAGCTACACTCTGAGTCAGAAAGGCAGAAGTTTGTTAACAGTCTATAGGACTGAGAAGAGAAAGTAGAAGGAAAGGCAAAACAGAAATGAAAGAGTTAAGAAATGGGTTACAGGTATGGGATCACACAATTTGGTCATGAGAGGAGGAATATATGAACACTAACAGAAACAGGACAATGACAAGTTCAGAATATGTTTTGAAATAGAAAAACAATTCCTAGAGGGAAACTCTCATAAGAAAATATTACATCTCTTTTTTTGCAGGGGCTGGGGATTTGGCTCAAGCAGTAGCGCGCTTGCCTGGCATGCGTGCAGCCCGGGTTCGATCCTCAGCACCACGTACAAACAAAGAGGCTGTGTCTGCCAATAACTAAAAATTAGTATTAGAAATTCTCTCTCTCTCTCTCTCTCAAAAAAAAAAAAAACCAGATTGCAAATTTAAGTAAAACTATTTCATTTTTCTCAGAAAAGTACTAATGTCTAAGTTAAAATGTGATCGTGGATCTTTAATGTATGGTTTGGAATGAAAATACATGGAATTTTTACTTAAAGCATAAAAATGTGAATTAAGCTCAGAATGGAGACTACAATCTCATATGTACCAAAGAAATCTGTCATTGCCCCTCTATCTACTTTTACCCCCTCATTCCTCTACATTTTTAAAAAGTAGACTCTTTTGGGATGGAGATACAGCTCACTGGTAGAACACTTGCCTAGTGTGCACAAGACCCTGAGTTCAATCCCTAGTACTACAAAACAAACAAATGAACAAACACTTCTACCTTTTTTGGAAATCAAATGAGCTAGATATGCTGGGAGGGAGGTCCATGGTCCCTGCATGTAGAAAGGTTATAACCTTTTGTCTCTCCATTTTTATTTGTTTGCCATTTCTTTTGTAAATCATTGTCCACTGAGTAGTAAGGTGATTCAACTTTTTAAAACTTGAGGGAACTGGGTGGGCAATTTCATTCTTCCTAAAAGAAGGAATCCATCTAAATGTGAACATTCTAGTTCTGGGCATGCTGGGAGATTTGAGAGTATTCTTAAACGATTATTCATTTATTCAAGCAACTTAATTCAAACATTATTTCTGGAATCTCTATTAAGTGCCAGGCAATGTTGTTGACATTAAGAATAAGGAGAAAAGGGTGGGGAAGACTGTTTGCTCTTAATGAAGATTACATTCCAAAGAAAAAAAGAAATATCAAAAAGAAATTAATAAACTGGGAAGATATTCAAAGTGGAAATAAGCACTAAGAATATAAGTGAAGTAGATAAAATAATATAAGAGAGTTTGACTTTAAAAAAATTGTCTACTCTAGCCTATCATACTGACCTTTGTTCTACTAACTGTTCTTCTATTCCTCTTAATAATTGCCCAATGAATGGCTGCCAAACCAGAGGATTATTGTTCATAATTGTTTCCAAAACTGGTATAACTTTAGCTGACCAATTATTGTAAAGCTTTATAATACTTTTGCTCTTTATACTCTAGGTGAAATATTTCTTTGAACTCATTCTCACTCACAATATTCTAAATGAAGGTTTATTTAGAATCATTATGAAAATGATGAAAAAGTAAATGCATAAAAATGGAGTTCTAAAATAATACAAATAATCTACATGAAATCAAAAAATGAGAAACAAGGGAACAAAAATCAGATAAAAAAGCAGTAAATCTAAATCCAATAATGCAAGAATCTACATTTATCTCTTTTTTAATATTTAATTGATTTTATTTTTTAAATACGTGACAGTGGACTGCATTACAATTCTTATTACACCTATACAGCACAATTTTTTATATCTCTGTATATAAAAATGTTCACTCCAATTTATGTCTTCATACATGTACTTTGGAAAATGATGTCTTTCACATTCCTCCATCATTGCTAACCCCCTGCCCCATCCCTTCCCCTCCTACCCCTCTGACCTATCTAGATTTTATCTATTTCTTTATGGTTCCCCTCCTTACCCCACTATGAGTTAGCCTCCTTATATCAGAGAAAACTTTCAGCATTTGTTTTTTTTGGTATTGGTTAATGTTACTTAGTGTTATTTTCTCCAACACCATCCATTAACCTGCAAATGCCATGATTTTATTGTCTTCTATTGCTGAGTAATATTCCATTGTGTATATAAACTGCATTTTTTTTATATCCATTCATCTACTGAGGGGCATCTAGGTTGGTTCTACAGTTTAGCTATTGTGAATTGTGCTGCTATAAACATTGATGTGGCTGAGTCCCTGTAATATGCTGTTTTTAAGTCCTTTGGGTATAGACCGAGTGGAGGGATAGCTGGGTCAAATTGTGGTTCCATTCCCAGTTTTCCAAGGAATCTCCATACTGTTTTCTATATTGGCTGCACCAATTTGCAGTCCCACCAGTAATGTGTGAGTGTGCCTTTTTCCCTATGTCCTCATCAACAATTATTGTCGTTTGTCTTCATAATAACTGCCATTCTGACTGGAGTGAGATAGTATCTGAGTAGTTTTGATTTGCATTTCTCTAATTGTTAAGAGATGATGAGCATTTTTTCATGTATTTGTTGATTGATTGTATATCCTTTTCTGAGAAGTGTCTGTTCATGTCCTTGGCCCATTTATTGATTGGGTTCTTTGTTTTTTTTTTGTTTGTTTGTTTGGTGTTTTGCTTTTTGAGTTCTTTATATACCCTAGAGATTAGTTCTCTATCTGATGTGTGAGGGGTAAAAATTTGCTCCCAAGCAACTTTCTTTAAAAAGGCAAAGATTACTGTAATTGTTGGGATGTGAGGTGTTCCCCAAGAGCTCACATTTGAGACAATGCAGGAAGGTTCAAAAGAGAAATGATGGGTTATAAGAGTCTTAGCCCAATCAATGAATTAATCCACTTATAGGAATTAACTGAGTGGTAACTGAAGTGGTAGGGTTTGGCTGGAGGAGGTGGGAATTTGGATATGGCTTTGGGGTATATATTGTGTCTGGCCAGTGGAGTTTCTCTTTCTCTGTTGCCTGATCATCATGTGAGCTGGTTCCCTCTGCCACACTCTTTCACCATGATGTCCTGCCTTATCTCCAGCCTCAAGGAATGGCCTTCCATGGACTAAGACCTCTGAAACCATGAGCACTCAAATAAACTTGTCCTCCCCTAAAATTGTTCTGATCAGATCTTTTAGTCACAGTAGCAAAAGGAGATGACTAAAATGATTACCAAAAAAAGTGAAAAAACCAGCTATGTGCCATCTACAAGTCACTTTACATAAAAACAAACAAACAAAAAAACACACCTAAATTGAAAGTAATTGAATAGAATAAATATATACATTGTAGATAGTAAGGCAAGAGTGGCTATATAAACATAAGAGTAAAATATTTTAACATTATATATTTTATATTTTTATATATTTTTAAATATTTTTATATATATTATATATATATTTATATATTTTATATATATAATATATTTTATATTTTATATATTTAAATATATTTTATATTTTATATATTTAAATATTTTAACTATTATAGATAAAAAGACAAAGAATCAATTTATATGGGCACAGTAATAATTATAAAGGCACATTTTACTAATAATGGAACCTAAAAATATGTGATTCAAAAACTCACAAACACTTTCACAATTTTAGCAGGATATTTTGACATCTCTCTCAGAAATTGACAGAACTAGATAAAGCATCAGTAAATACATAAATTAAGAAACTTTGATATTAATAGAATGCCAAAAACTACAGATTATAGTTTTTTTACAAGTCAATGTGTTCATGTGATTCATTCACAAAAGAGACCATATGGTCAATCTTACACCAAGTCACAATGTATTTAAAGATTTAGAGTTAACAAAAATATCTCTAGGACTTGGCATAAGTCCCATGGCATTATACAGAGTATATTCTCTAAATTTAATATAATAAAATTGGAAACTGACACCAATAAATTATATAACACTCTCTCAATAAATAAATTTGGAAAGTTAATAACTTATTTCTAAATAATTATAAGCTAAATTCTCAAGGAATGTGTGTGTGTGTGTGTGTGTGTGTATGTGTGTTAAGCTTTTTGAGTTCATTGTATATTCTAGAAATTAATGCTGTATCTGAGATGTAGGTGGCAAATTTTTCCCATTCTGTAGGCTTTCTTTTCACAATCTTGATTGTTTCCTTTATTGTGAAGAAACTTTTTAGTTTGATGCCATCCTATTTAGTGATTCTTGATTTTACTTCTTGCACTTTACGACTCTTATTGAGGAAATCAGTTTCTAAGTGTTGAGCGCTGAAATCAAGTCAAGATGGTGCCTGGCAGATTGCCAGGAGGAGTGATTTGTAAGGCAAAGCCACTGAGCCATTAAGTTGGTGGGGATTCCTTATAGGCTGACTGCTATATCTAGATGATGCTAATTGAGTCAAGCTGTGTGTAATCAGTTAGGTATATATACCCCTGCTACTCCGTAATAAAGCAGTTCCCGTTTCAACCTTCAAGTTGCTTGTCACCTCTCGGTTATTTTGCCCAGCCAGACTGCAGCAATAAGCACTTATAAAATAAAGAGAAAAACAAAACCTTTAATTTCATAGATGTAGAAAAACAAGTTGACAAACTTCATTATCTATTTTAATAGAAACTTTCAAATAAAAGGAATAGAAGTAAATTTTCTCTCTCTGATTCAGATTAATTTACTTTATACTTTCCTCATAAAATTAAAAACAATTAAAATTTGGCCATTTTCATTCAGCATTCTGCTTTTTGTTTGTTTGTTTGTTTATTTTTTATGTGGTGCTGAGGATTGAACCTAAGGCTTCAAGCATGCTAGGCAAGTGCTCTACTGCTAAGCCACAACCCCAGCCACTGCTAGGGTTCTTAAACACTGCAAAATGCGTGTTTTAAAAAATCAATGACAACAGTGAGTGAGGGAAAAAAGTAAAATTGTTTTTACTTAACATGGTGGCTTAGCTATAAAATTATAAAGGATCTATAGATGGTTAGTAAAATAAACTGGTAAATTTTCAGAGTGTAAGTTAAATATAAAAAAATTCTTTAAATTTTTATATAACATAATCAAAAGAGTGGAAATTTTTAATAGTCTATTATTATGCTTCCAGAAGCAAAAACAAACAACAACAACAACAACAAAATCCAAATGATTTTTTAAAAAGATTTTGAGACATTTATACTAAAATCTATAGAACAAGAAATTTAAGACCTGAATAAGAAAGCTGTGACATTTTGTAGATTTTTTATGTGTCAATTTTTCCTAAATTAATTTACATTAAAGTCAGTGTAAACCAAAAGCCCAGAAATGTTTTCTTGTGGAAATAACAAATTCTCCCCGAATTTTGTAAATGTCAAATTAGAATTTTTGCATTGCCAACTAACAATATTAGGAGTAAAGTAAATCTTTTCCTGCTTCTTTAATCGATTTTGCAAATGACTTAGAAGAAATGAAATATTTGAAAAATTAACAAAGTTATAAGACTTAAAAAATTGACTTCTGGACTGTGGTTGTGGCTCAGCAGTAGAGGGCTTGCCTTGCATGTGCGAGATCCTGGGTTCAATCCTCAGCACAACATAAAAATAAATAAGTGAAATAAAGGTATTGTTTCAAAAAAAATTGACTCCAAAATTTTCAAGATTTAAGAAAATGTCAGAGTAAACAAAACAATATGATATTGGTGAAATACATCCACATGTACATGTTTTAGCAAAGGTCCCAGTGCAATTCAAAACCAGAAACAAAATCTTTACAACAGACTTTATGGAAACTTCTTGATATTATGTGAAATAAAATAAACATAAACCTTTTCCTTCTTTAGCACAAAAAATTAAACCATAAGTAGATTATATATAAATGCTAAAATTATAAAAATACTAAAAAAATCTTTGTAGTATTAGATTAATAAAATATTTACTTCAAATAAATATTTATCTGAAATACTTAAATAAATATTAAGCAAATGTTTATATTAAAAATTTAGATTCAGGGCTGGGGATATAGCTCCAGTTTGTAGAGTACTTGCCTCTCATGCTAAAGACCATGGATTCAATCCCCAGCACACACACACAAAAGATTCAGATTCAGACAGTGAAAACCATTAAAATTAATAGCCATAAATTTTTATATTTAAAACGTTTCTTTATTTTGATAATATTAATTCTGCCTATGCAAGAGCAAGGTAGATCTTTCCATTTTCTAAGTTCTTCTTTGATTCCTCTCTTTAGGATTCTGTAGTTTTCATTGTATATATCTTTCACATTTTTCATTAAGTTGATTCCTAAGTATCTTATTTTATTTTATTTTACTTTTTTGAGTGAAGCAGGTGGCATCCCTATACCAAACCTTAAACTATAGTACAGAACAATAGTAACAAAAACAGCATGGTATTGGCAGCAAAACAGACTGGTACAGATTAGAGGACACAGAGACTAATCCACAAAATTACAATTATCTTATATTAAACAAAGGTTCCAAAAGTATACATTGGAGAAAAGATAGTCTCTACAAGAAATTGGGGAAAATGTAAAATCCATATGCAACAAAATGAATTAAACCCCTATCTCTCACCATGCACAAAACTCAACTCAAAATGGATCAAGGACTTAGGAATACAACCAGAGACCCTGCATCTATTAGAAGAAAAAGTAGACCCTAATTTTCATTATGTGGGATTAGGCCCCAACTTCCTTAATGATATTCCTATAGCACAAGAATTAAACCAAGAATCAATAAATGGGATGGACTCAAACTAAAAAGTTTCTTCTCAGCAAAACAAACAATTTTTGAGGTGAATAGAGAGCCTACATCTTGTGAGCAAATTTTTACCCCTCACACATCAGATAGAGCTCTAATCTCTAGGGTATATAAAGCACTCAAAAAGCTAAGCACCAAAAAACAAATAACTCAATAAATGGGCCAAGGAGATGAACAGACACCTCTCAAAAGAGGATATTCATGAAAAAATGTTCATCATCTCTATCAATTGGAGAAATGCAAATAAAAACTACTCTAAGATTTCATCTCACTCCAGTCAGAATGGCAGCTATTATGAAGACAACCAACAATAAGTTTTGGGGAGGATGTAGGGAAAAAGACACACTCATACATTGCTGGTGGGACTGCAAATTAGTGCAGCCAATATGGAAAACAGTATGGAGATTCCTTAGAAATCTTGGAATTGAACCACCATTTGACCCTCGGAATTCTCCTCAGAATACCCAAAGGACTTAAAAACAGCATACTACAGGGACACAGCCTCATCGATGTTTATAGCAGCACAATTCACAATACCTAAACTGTGGAGCCAACCTAGATGCCCTTTAGTAGATGAATGGATAAAAAATTTGTGGCATATATGCACAATGGAATTTTACTCAGCAATAAAAGAGAACAAAATCATGGCATTTGCAGGTAAATGGATGGTGTTGGAGAAGATAATGCTAAGTGAAGTTAGCCAATCACAGAAAAACAAATGCTGAATATTTTCTCTGATATAAGGAGGCTGACTCATAGTGGGGTAGGGAGGGGAATCATGGGAAAAATAGATGAATTCTAGATAGGAAATAGGGGTGTGAGGGAAAGAGAGGGGCCAGAGGATTAGCAAGGATGGTGGAATGTGATTGTCATCATTATGCAAAGTACATGTATGAAGACATGAATTGGTGTGGACATACTTTATATATAAACAGAGGTATGAAAAACTGTTCTATATGTGTAATAAGAATTGTGATGCATTCCTCTGTCATGTATTTAAAAAACAAAACCAATTAAAAAACAGTACATGTATAAAGGCATGAATTGGCATGAACATACTCTATATATAAAGATATGAAAAATTGTAATAAGTATTGTAATGCATTCTTCTGTTGTGTATTTAAAAAAATAAAATCAATAAAACTAAAAAACTTTTCTTCACAAAACAATTAAGAGGACAGGAAAATGTCAGCACAAAATGAGAAGAAATATTTACAATATGTATATCTAACAAAAAAATTTTATCTAAAATACACAAAGATGCCTGCAAATCCCATCTAATTTGAAAGAATTGGCAAAAGGCAATGGCAAATGTATCCACCATGATAATACTAGAGCACACCTACTGCAATAGCTAAAGCACATGGATAATCCAAGTGAGAATATGAAGCAATTGAAATTTACACAAATTGGCAGTTTATTAAAAATTAAGTATTCGGTTACAATATCACTGGCCATTTTATTTCCTCATATTTTACACCAGAATACAAAAAATACTTGTCCAGGCAACGACTTGTTCATAAATTTTCATACCAGCTTTATTTTAAGTAGCTCAAAAATGAAAAAGCAATGTGTTTTAGTCATATTTTTTGCTGCTGTAACTAAAAAAATCTGACCAGAATAAATGTAGAACAGAAAAAGTTTATTTGGATGTCTCATGGTTTCAGAAGTCTCAGACCATGGACAGCAGACTCTATTCCTTGTGGATTAAGGTGATGCACAATACTGTGGAGGAAGAGTGCAGGGGAGGCAAGCACCTCACATGATGATCAGGAAGCAGAGACAGAAATTCTACTTTCCAGATACAAAAGTCTACACCAAAGGCAAACCCCCAGGGGACCCTCCTCTTCCAGCCACACCCTCCCACCTTCAGTTATGTCTCAGTTAATCCTATGGGGGTAGAGATTAATTCACTGGTTGGGTTTAAGACTCTCATAACCCTATCATTTCTCTTCTAAACCTTCTTGCACTGTCTCACACAAGAGCTTTTGGGGGACACCTCATATCCAAACCATAGCACAATGAATTTTTACATATTTGCTCCTATATTAAAATATAACTTAGCACACAACAGAATGAACTACCAAAGCACACAAGAATATGAGCAAATCAGAAAATCATACATGGAGTGAAAATAAAGAAAGACATAAAAAAACACATGCTCATCCTAAGTAACTAACATAAAATTCTAGGAAAAGCACAGTACTCTATAGTAATGAGCAACTTACTAGTGTTTTCTTTAAGCCAGAAATGCATAGAAAAGCTCTAAAAGAAACATCACCAGTAGAGTATATTTTGACATATTTATAAAAATATTGAATGCATCTTCTTCTAATTAGAAATACAACACAGTGAATCTCCACATCATATACAACCACACAACTAGGATCCTAATTAGAATAAGATGTACTCCATGTTTGTATAAATATATCAAACTATATTCTACTGTCATGTATAAATAAAAAGAACAAATTAAAAAAAATGGAACATTAAAAGTGCTGGAAATGTTTTGTATCTTGACTTTGGCCATGATTTTGTGGTTGTGTACATCTGTATTCTTAACTTTATTTAGACTATGGTTGTATTCATAAAATTGAATACTTTAAATTGATTTTTTTTGTAAATTTTACCAAAATAAATTAATGCAAATGTAAATTAAAAGAAGAAAGAGGAAGATAAGGTGCCATATTTTTAGAAATGTACAGGGAGTAGAGTCAGTTTGATAATTTCCTGTTGTATGGAGAACCAATGCCAGCTTGCAACAGTAGGAATGAAGTATTCTTCCCTTCTTCCTTATCTTTTAATCTTTCTATTTCTTCTCTAATGTTTTAGAAATTCATGTACCCGGAAAATATTTGGCAAAGTAGAAGAAGGCCTGGCAAGTACTAAAGAGAAGCAGCTGGCAGTATCCCCTTTTCCCCCTGCCTGTTTCTTATCTGAAAGAGGCATGAGTTTGGAGAAAGTTTAAATTTCAAATGGAATTTTAACATTTTATTACACTGAATTAAAAATATCAATTATTGATCTTATTAATTATTTTTACATCTAAAACTGAAGAAAGATTTTTTGTAGTATACAAGAATGAATTTTTCAAATGTCAAGGGCCTGCATAGAAGATGTTTTAGGGCCAGAGAAGAAATTTGTACCATGGAGGTTTGAATGGGCAGTGAATCTATATGATTTTATTCTATGCATTCTATATGCTTACTATTATTGTGACTAAACAATTATTATAAGTGATAATGTGTTAATTCTTTCAAAAATCCTTTTTCAGTTATTTAAATAAAATCTCCAGTTTGCTAAGAACAAATGATATATGCAGAGACAAATGATGACAACTTTCACACTGGATTTACACTGGATCCAATAGTAGTAAAGACTCTGATTCAATTTCAGTATGTCTGTAGCAGTCAAAAAATGATTTTGACAAAGAGAAAGAATAATCTAAACCTAGATGAATGAAGAAATTACAGATGAGTAAAGATACGAAAGATCAATGTAATTAACTATAAGAGAGCAAGAGACACTGAATCTAATTAGTGTAGGTGAATACATCCTGTTTGCACCCCCAACCACCAATTTGCATTTTTTCTCTTTTTCTGTGATATCCTGGCCTAACAGCATAATGCACCATTTACAAAAATCAGTACACAAAATATCCATGCTCCATTAAATCTAAGTCATTAAGTGATTGACTGATCTTGAAAAAAATTGTTTAAGCTATTGCTCTGAACTTCCTTTAGAACTAGGAAAACAATCTCTCACTGAAATCCATATAAATTAAAACAACAGTCTAAATTCTAAGGAATCAGCATTATATGGTAGAATTGGGACCAGTTGAAACTTAAGAGATGATTAGGAGTTTTCCCTTGTGAATGAATCCATTCATTCAACTTTGGATTAATGAATTAATGGGATATTTGGGGAATGGGTCTAGGGTCTATTATTAAAATAATAATAATAATAAAACCATTTAAATAGATCTATGGTGATGTTCTGCACCATCTTGGTATTTCACTAACAAGAAAGCCATCACCAGATACAGCCCACTATCCTTGGATCAGAACCATGAAGTAAAACAAACTTATTTTCTTTAAAACGTACCCAGTCTGTAGTATTGTGTGATTAGCAACAGAAAATAGACTAAGATAGGGAGTTACCAAATAGGTGTGGTTATCCTCCAAAAATTAATGGCTCACTATCCCTGAAAAAATCCCTAGTCACTCCTTTATGACATAATTTATGAAAATTTCTCTAGAATTCCCTTTCTTATTAATAGAAAACCAATTACTTTGAAATCCCTTTGGTCTCTCTAACCCTTTCTAATATTTAAATATCATACTCTTCATGTACTCTAAGAGTATTTTGCATTTCTTTATCATGTTATCCCATGAGAAAACATGCCTAATTAAAATACAAGTACACTTCGAGGAACTCCATACAAACTCTAGAAACACAATATGTGTTAGAAACATGTATGATGCTTTCTATGCATCATTGTTTGAGGAAGCTACCATTTTTTAAGAGGCAACTATAATGTGAAAAATATCTAGTAAGGTCATAATGATAAAGTGAATTTTAGGAGCTAGATATGATAATGGAATCTCGAACAGTCTTTGTTAGAAATATATTTATTATCTTAATTATATAAGGAAAATTATTGTAAAAGGGAGAATATTAATTGTATTAAATAAAAATCTAGGAAATCTAGAATAAAATATAGTCGCAGAAGGAATATGACTATAATTCCCATTCCTGCTCCCGCAAAAGAGCATTTATATGTAGTTTTGGATAACTATCTTCAAACTATATATTGCAAACTATTTATGTGAAATACAAAGCTTCTACTAAAATACAAGAAACTCTTGAATAAACTCTGATTTGGTGAAGCTTCTATTTGGTGACATCCCTAGTTTCCTTTTAGGCACATGCCTCTTCAGAATCTCCCATGCCTGTCATTTGTCTAACTCAAGCCATGTACTCTTTATGACACACTCTTCCCAGAATTTGGTCTTGCAATATTTTTATCTTTAGAACCAAATTAATTTCATTTTTCAGCAAATTCCAATAAAAAGGTGTTTTTATTTCCCATTTCCATCATATAAATTTGCCCAATGTAGGACCATATTTGTCTGGTATAACTGTTTTTCCCTTGCTTTCTGAATGATTCAAGAAGTAGATTTTATCCTCTACCTAAGATACAGACACTTAATCAATATTTCAGGATGGTTTAGAGGAATGGCTTGTTAGATTGGGGTACAGATCAGCTGGACCTCTATACTTCTAGAGCTTCAGTCCTTACTTTTAGCTAAGTAGGTGGAAGGTCCAAGAATCTTTTACTCCTATGTCTGATTCTCTATCCTTTCCTTGTGATCTCTTGCTTTCCATGAGAATACTCGGTCTTCTGAATATGGAGATTCTTAAGGTATTTGGACAGTGCAGCTGCCTTTCAAAAGGAAAGTGCAGAAATTGTTAGTCTTTTTATAAACATAAGGCATGATCACTTACTTCCACTATATTCTGTTGATTAAAGGATAAATAGGCCCAGCCTCTGAAAGAAAAGTGTGGTAAGGAATTTGCATCCACCCTGGTCATAGATTATTTTCATTCCTCCTACTTTAAAAATGTACTTGATCCAACCCAAGATACAGCAGAGTTTTCCTCTATATGTCATCAGATTCTAGTGTGAATATTTATCACCTAAATATTTCCAAGCAGGAGTAAGACTCTTCTGGTATGATTTCCCTGGTGTGATCCCTCCTCATTTATTGCTAAATAAAATTACCTGCCTTCTACACACACAAAATAAAATTCTAAGTTATTTAAGGAAACATTTCAATTAATACTTTTAATTTGATTTATTTTTCAAATTTTTATTTGTACTTTTTAGTTATAGTTGACAGTAGAACGTATTTTGACATATCATATGTACATGGAGTATGGCTTCCAATTCTTTCGGTTTTATATGATGTGGAGTTTCACTGGTCCTGTATTCACATATGAACATAGGAAACTTAATGTTCAATTCATTCTACTGTCTTTTCTATTTTAATTCCTCTCCTTAATCTTCATTCCTGTTTGTCTAATCCAAAGTACTTATATTCTTCCCTCTGCTCCCCTTGTTGTGTGTAGCATGGGCATATCAAATAAAACATTCTACCTTTGGTTTTGGGGGATTGGCTTATTTCACTTACCATGATAGTCTCCAGTTCCATCCATTTACCATTTAGAATTAAGTGCCTTTTAATAGTGTTCCTTGTACCCAAAAATAATTTTAATGTATGAAATTATCTCATCCTGCAATATCTACATTGAGATCTCAAAATATTTTATGGCAGTGTCAGCATACTGCTTAGTAACACAAAAACATCCCTATGAATCTTAAAGTTATTTTCTAATAGTATGCTGATAACCCAAAGAAAAGAAAGACCTGTCTCAATAAAGATTTCTAGGTGTGGCTTCTGTCTAAGCAAGTTAATTGAAATGTAGTATAAAGAACAGTTAATATTAAAGAAATTGTATCAGCTTGGTCTCAAAGGGACAAGGACAGTTCAAAATGTAAAGAAGCCCTGTAGCTATAGGACTTATACATCCAGAAAACATGATGAGAAAGATACTTAGCAGAAAGGATGACCACTTTTTTGTGGGGGAGGTACCAGGGATTAAACTCAGGGGTACTCAACCACTGAACCACATCCCCAGTCCGTTTTTGTATTTTATTTAGAGAAAGGCTCTTACTGAGTTGATCACTAAATTGCTCAGGCTGGCTTTGAACTCTCGTTTTTCCTGATGAAGCCTCCCTAGCCACTAGAAATATAGGCTTAGCAACTTACCAAGCTTAGCAACCATTTATTTTTAAAAGAGGAGAAAAAAAAAAGAATAAGTGAAAAGATGGAGCCAAGAGCCACAGACTAACAAACAAGCGAGACTTTGCAGAAATTGAGAAATGCTGCATTCTAGAAATAGCTATTTCTCCTGTTGTTCCCCCTTTAAAAATAAGACCCCCAAAACCTAATGAAATGGGTATTATGATAAGAATAACCATTGGAACAAGATCCAAATTTACAGACACTTGAAAGTGACAATGAATAACCTGTTTATTTGAAATAGTAAAAAATTAAATCATAAATGGTTTTGAGATAACATAAACGTATTTCTTTTAAAATTACCTTGAAAATGTTGACTGGTTAGCTTTGAATAATTCTGTGTTGAACTTAGGTTTAGCATGGTATTGGCACCAAAATATACTGTAGAGAAATGGTACAGAATAGAGGACACAGAGACTAACCCACACAATCACAGTTATCTTATATTAGACAAAGGTACTAAAAACATACATTGGAGAAAAGACAGCCTCTTCAACAAATGATGCTAGGAAAATTGGAAATCCATATGAAACAAAATAAAATTAAACCCCTAACTTTCACCATGCACAAAATTTAACACAAAGTGGATCAAAGACCTAAGAATTAAACCAGAGATATTGCACATATTAGAACAAAAAGTAGGCCCTAATCTACATCATGTTGGATAAAACCCCAACTTCCTTAATAAGATTCCTATAGCACAAGAATTAAAATCAAGAATCAATAAATGGGATAGAGTCAAACTAAAAAGCTTCTTCTCAGCAAAAGAAAAAAATCAGTGAGGTGAATAGAGAGCCTACATCTTGTGAGCAAATTTTTACCACTTGCACATCAGATAGAGCACTAATCTCTAAAGTATGTAAAGAGTTCAAAAAGCTAAATGCCAAAAAAATAAATATCTGAATCAATACATGGGCCAAGGAACTGAACAGACACCTCTCAGAAGAAGATATTCAATCAATCAACAAATATATGAAAAAATGTTCAACGTCTCTAGCAATTAGAGAAATGCAAGTCAAAACTACTCTAATATTTCATCTCACTTCAGTCAGAATGACATCTATTAAGAACACAGACAACAGTTAAATGTTGGCGAGGATGTGGGGGAAAAGGCACACTTACACATTGCTGGTGGGACTGCAAATTGGTGCAGCCAATAAGGACATCATTATGGAGATTACTTGGAAAAGTGGGAATGGAAACACCATTTGACCCACTCCTGGGTCTATACCCATAGAATTTAAAACAGCATACTACAGGGACACAGCCTCATCAATGTTTATAGCAGCACAATTCACAATAGCTAAACGGTGGAACCAACTCAGAAGCCCTTCAGTAGATGAATGGATAAAGAAAATGTGGCATATATACACAATGGAATATTACTCAGCATTAAAATTGAATAAAATCATGTCATTTGCAGGTAAATGGATGGAGTTGGAAAATATAATGCTAAGTGAAGTTAGCCAATCCCCAAAACTAAATGTCAAATGTTTTCTCTAATATAAGGACACTGATTCATAGTGGGGTTGGAAGGGGTAGCATGGGAGGAATAGATGAACTCTAGATAGTGCAAAGGGTGGGGGGCATGGGGTAAAAAAGATGATAGAATAAAAGATGGAAATTATTACTCTAAGTAAATGTTTGAAGACATGAATGGTGTGAATATTCTTTATATACAATCAGAGATATGAAAATTTGTGCTCTATATGTGTACTATGAATTATAATGCATTCTGCTATCATATGTAGCAAATTAGAATTTCAAAAGATGGACTTTACATAAAAAAAAGAAATATATGCGGTTTTGATGGAATATTACTCAGCATTAGAAGAGAATAAAACCATGACATTTGCAGGTAAATGGATGGAGTTAGAGAATATAATGCTAAGTGAAGTTAGCCAATCCCAAAAAAACAAATGCTAAATGTTTTCTATGATATAAGGATTCTGATTCATAATGGGGATGAGGTGGGAGCATAGGAAGAATAGGTGAACTTTAGATAGGGCAAAGGGGAGGGTGGGGAAGGGAGGGGGCATGGGGGTAGGAAACAGAGTGGAATGAGATGGATATCATTGCCCCAAGTACATGTATGAAGAAACGAATGGTGTGAATCTGTGTACAACTAGAAACATGAAAAATTTTGCTCTATTTGTGTAATATGAATTGAATTGCATTCTGCTGTCTTATATAACAAATTATAATAAATACAATTTTAAAAAGAAAATATATGCCATTTTGGGTATTACACATGTAAGTCTAAAGATATTCTTCTGAGAAGTTTCAAATGAACTAAGTAATCAATAACCTATGAAGTGATGGCTACATAATTAATTTTTTATTGGTACAAAGATAGGAAGAATATGATGATTTTATGTTGTAAGAAGGAATAACAAACCCACCACTCTCTCTTTTTTGCAATAATACTTTGATATGATAATGTCAAAAGTTTTCCACATCCTTAAAATCATGACTATCCTATCATACAGGATACAGAAGACTCAAGTTTTAAATCACTGTGCTTTCTCCTCTCTTTTTAACACTAGAGAAGCATCTTTCACAAAAGGAAAGGATAAGAAATTAAATATCAATCTCTATGATAAAAAAGTTATAATAATAACATTTTTTGGTCATGCTCAGATAATAATAAATTTTTAATTTTAGTAATAAAAAGTTTCAGGTCAGAAATTAATATAACCATTCAAGTGTAATAATAAAACTGTAAACTCCATATAAGGTCAAAGTTATATTCGACCTAGATTACAACAAAAAAATACTACAGGGAGTTTTGTTGCGTCTATTGGTTTTTAATATCTTTGGCAATTAGAATGAAATAATCAAGGATATGGAAACAGAAGAGAAAGAAGTAGAAAGGAAAAAGAAATCACAAAGGAAGATTCCATAGAGGTACTGGATAATTCTATTAAGAAGTCATAATATTTAGAACTATCTACAGTTACAGCTGAAAGAAATTTTCAAGATTATTTTTCAAACTATGAAAAGACCTTTATAGGCAGTGCCATTGCAGTCACTGTCCCCACTCCTGGCTCCAAATTTGATTTGAATGTCAGGATTGGTGATGTCAACCATACGCCAAGAGAATGTGAAGTTTTGTTACTTACATAATAATGCTGGACATGAAAAGGTTTACAGCAGTAAGCTCTTGGTTTAACATTATTTTCAGAAAATAAATCAAGGTGAAAAGGCCTTGTACTCTATATGAAGTAATTACCAGTCTCTCTTCTTTTTTTTAACCCTTTTTTGTTACATGAATTTTTTTTTATAAGAATACCATCAGTATGACCTCAGAAATGTGAGCCTAGAGAAAGTTGAATATGGCTAAGAGCTTACTGGCAAAGATTACGGGCAGTAGCATGCTTTGGAGGTATCCCAAAGGGTAGCTGGGAAGAAATGTGTTATGTCCCTTGGGAGGTGAAATCAAACTGACATGAGAGGCTATTAAAATGCTTTGAGTAGAACATATTAGCCAAATATATATTAGTAAAAATTTTCCAGTTGCTGATTGAAGAGAGTCAGTGATTTTAATAACAGGTTTTGATGGTACACTGAATTGTGGGTTACATGCCACTAACGTTGAGGTAATCCACAGTAAGTTACTATTAGTCAATTGGTTTTAAGGGTTATTTTCTATATAAACTAAATGTTTATTTTCCTGTCTTCTCTATACCTGTTCTTCCTAGAATTAGAGTTTCATTTTAAGTCACTTCCCATATTATATATATTTAAATATTGAAGGAAACTAAGATAACCTGTCTGTCCTACTGTAAGCTTAACTTATTGAATTGTTTTTAGTATTTCTTAAGTGACATTTTTTTTCTATTAGTTATCCACATCACTATCACGAAACAAATATTTAGCCAATAAATACTTGTTGAACAAAACTGAGAAAGAACCCTATTTTGTATGGGAAAAGATAGAGAACTAAAATGATTAAAAACATTGCCTAAAGCCTTTAACCTTTAAGGGGGCAGAACATTAATGGATATTCAAATTTTGCCAATATAATACTCTATCTTTATTCCCTTTATCTGTAAACATAATATTATTCATGTAAAAATATAGGGAATGTGTTCATGAGAGGCTGCTGAAGCATAGCAGAGCTCTTTTCTTTGCCCCATGAAACTATGTTATTTTTATAGTAATTGAGATTTTATAAAGCATTTTTTTCATATGCAATTTCATTCATCGTAGCAAGATTCTAGAACATTGGGATTTGATTCATAGTCTTATTTTTAAAAGTATATATAGTATATATATATCTATGCCAGCATGCATGTGATGTATTAACAAAGAACACATTCACATTTTTTTCAACAACAATGTGAAAATCATACTATTGAAATCCAGATGGTAGTTTAGAGAGTTATCAGTTACTGAATATGATCTCATTTTTAGGCACTTTTTTTTTTTTTTAAGAAGGCATTGAAGCATGCCACCACCTTTTTCTACCTCTGCTTTCTTTATGGGGTATGTTCTTGAAGAGTGCTTAACAGAGCACTGCCTTGTTCACAGGGGAATAGGGAGTTTAATGAATCATACATACTTTATTTGAAAAATATCAATAACCATTCACTGGTCTATTCTTGCACAAACTGAATAAAAATCCCTATGTAAATGGTGCATGGCTTTTTTTATGAATCATGCTCTATTTTTTAGTACAATGCTAAATCATCTTAAAATGTGTAGTTTTACCTGCCAAACCTAAGATAAATTTCCATCAGTGATTAAAGACTAGTTCCATTCCCTACAATCCTTGTCAATTATATGAATAGGCTGTAATGGAACACTTTATTTTCTCTGGTTATTAAAACACAAAATAGTAATGCAAATGCACTGTACAATGTCTCCTTACTAGATTGGCAGTGTAATTTATTTAATCAAATTCAGAAGTCAAAAAACAGAAGCAGAAGTTATTCTCTTAAAGTCTTAGGTGAAAAAAAAATTGTGATAAGCTATGATATGCCCACAAAATATCAGATTGCAAACTTTGAATCTTTCAGGGGTCTCTCTAATTGTCACAGTTGCACATAATTTTTGTTGAAGAAAATTTCAAGTTTACTTGTAGAGCCACAGTTTTATAATTTCACCTTTAGCATAGACCATTCACATTCTTTCTGAAGGAAGAAAGTTGATCCTTACTCTATGGCTATGAAGATCATTCATTTAAAACTTTTTAAGGCACAAAGAATATAAACGAGGTCAGATTTTGATTAATGGTGAAGAGTAAATAAGATGCATGTAACAGCATCACAGACAGAAAATATGGAGCTTCTCCCCACTAGACAAGGTTATAAAGAAGAATCTGGTAAGTCAGGTCTTGGACAAACAGTGTAATGTTGCTGGTATTATCTCCATGATACTCTTGACCAGTGCTTTGAGTGAAAATTTAATAAAATTAACACTACTTTCTTGATTTATTTTTTTCTTTTCTTCTTAATCTTCCCTTCAAGATTAAACTCATCAGCACTTGACAAAAACTGCAAATAACAGCCAGATGCAGGAGTTGGTTTTATCTTTTTATGCAAGTATGTGGTGCTAATTAGTGCAAATTGATTAAACTTTAATTGCCTGATCCATGGCTAATTAATATTTATAAGATGAATGAGCAGGAAAACCAGACATTTATTAAAACACTTTAATGATTTTTCATATGTTTTGACAAAGCAAAGCAAATAGATGTTATGAGTATGATGTGCTAGACTAGGGGACTATAATCTGTTGCCTTCTACTTGTGAATGCCCTGAAAATGTACATTGACTTTTAAACACATCTGTTGTAAACTTATCTTTGTTTGATTCCTTTTGAAAATTATTTTCAAATATTTTTGGTGTTAGGCACCACATCATTTGTCACATTTTTCCAGTGATAGGTACTAAGATTAACACATGTATGAAATTAAATATTTTATTCTTATTACATATTATATTATGCATTCAGGTGTTATAATACCCATATTGTAGCACAGTATTAAAATGTATTTTATTAGCAACAAAATAAAAATGTCTATATATTTTATTTTTTAAGATTTAAATCTTTTAAAAATAATTATAATATCAATTAAAAATCATTTAAATTTTCAAATTATATAAACCTAAAATGTTTCCACTTAGTCATGCTGATTCCTGAAGTTATGATCCAGGAGTCAATGTTAACTGTGCAAAACTAATTTTACACAGTGAAAAAAGTACACTTGTTAGATATACATTGTTTAATAAAAAGAATATAATTATTCCTATAAAAAATGTTACTTTATGCATGAACAACAAAGTAATTTTTTACATATTATGATTTAAAATATTAGGGGCTGATTTAAGAATGCAAATGTCTTGGTCATTACCTTGATAATAATTCACAATCCACAAGTCAATATGTTTTTAGTAAAGTTTTTTAAAAGAAAAATATTTTTTAAAATTGATGAGATTCCTTGTGTTTATTTCTTAGACACTACATATAATATTCATATTTAATGTCTACTCTATCAAACCAGCCTATATTTCATATTTTCTTGCATATATAGATCTATATATTTCACTATTTTAAGCAATTCTATTGAACTCCATGTTTGATAAAATATTATTTACTATAATCTTAACAAAAGTAATTGAATGATCTTCTAAATTGAGTATGTGAAAAATATCAAAATAATTAATTATATAATTATCATGTTTTTCAATTAAAGTTGTAATTAATTCCAAATTGAAAAGCTAGCTTTTCTCCTCTTTTTTTTTCCAGTTCTTTCATCCTAAAATGTTACAAATTCCACTAAACTAAAGAAGAATAAAGAGAAGGGAGGGAGATAGGAGTAGGAAATACAGTGGAATGAATCAAACATAACTTTCCTTTGTTCATATATAAATACACCACCATATTGTACCACACATCAATGTACAACCACAAGAATGGGATACTAATTAGAGTTGTATATAGTTCATGTATGTATATTATGTCAAAATATACTCTACTGTCATGTATATCTAGAAAGAACAAACAAAAAAATAAACAATAATAAATAAATAAAATTTTACACAGTCTATCAAAGTTGAATTAGCAATTCTGATGGTCTTTTGATGGGTCAGCTTAGTTAGGCTACAGTCCACAGTTTTGCAATCAAACAATGACCTAGATGTTGCTTTGAGGATGTTTTGTAGAAGCAAATGAAGCTCATAATCAGTTGATTACCAGTAGTTATAATTGTAAATGAGAAAATCCTAGGTAATATAGTGGACCTGATTTAATCATTGCAAAACCTTAAGAGCAGAACTCAGGCTTCTAGGATGAAGAATGAAATCCACCTGTGAACAAAAATCTACTCTCTATGACTGAGAGTTCCAGCTTGTCCTTGCCGGCCAATACTATGAATTTAGTCTAGCTAAGCCACTTGCCACAATCATATAAGCTAATTCCTTGGGATAAATATACTATATATTTTCTGCTGGCGGAACTCTTACATAGTAATCATATACTTAATAACTTCAATAAGAAATTAAGTGAATAGATGCATGCACACTAATAAAATAATGAAATGAATACAAACAGGTATGGGCCATTTCATTCAGGTATGTAAATAATGTAAGATATAACTGGGAAAAGGGGCTGTGTAGATTGGAGTAATACTGGCATTTATGCCTAAAGGATGAATGGTGGGCAAGTACAGTTGACTGCAACATTTCTGTTAGAGGTAACTAAATTGCCAATGTTTGAGACATATACAGCATAACATTTTATATTGTTATTATATATACTTTTAGGGGAAAATAGCTTTTGATGGAAGCTGCAACTATAGGCTGGATACAGATGAAATAGTGCTTTGTATAATAAGAAAGGCTTATGGATGTACATCTATAAGATTTATGAGAATTAAATACATTTAGAAGGGGAAAGACATAATCAGATTTAGATTTAGGGAAATCAGTCTGGAAGAACTATGGAAGGAATAGCTAAGGATGAGTTAAGTGGCTCTTGTGTGTTTATTTTGGCTCTTTATTTTTAAATTGCAGAAATATTGCAATATTGATATAGGCATAGTTTTGAAAATTACTTGTGCATTGGGTCTTTACCTCTATTGCTGTTGGAAACATTTTTTTCTTGATGGGGGGTGGGGGGAGAAAACCTGAGAACCTAAGTTAGCATATGAAAGGATGACAGAAGATATGGAAAGAGAAGTCCTAGAAATTGCTTCCATTCTAGCAAGGCCCAAATGTATGAGTACGGTCACACCCAGTCTAAATTATTCATAGTCCTGCTCACCATTCTGAAAATTACATGTAGCTCATATTTTCCTTGTGCTCTTTGCTCTCTTCAGAATCACCCCACTGCCCATTGTGCCATAATAGCTTTCCCTATTTAACTGCATCTAAATTGCTGACACCCATGATCACGAGAAAATAAATGATGATTGTTTGTTTCAAAAGCTAAGTTAAACAGTACATCAAAGTAGAGTAGATCAGACCAGACAGTTTGACAGAGCAACTTATGATACACATGAGATCATTTTGTCATTAAACTAATATTTTGAGGTATTCACATTTGAGAGGTGCTAGTAAATTTTAATTAAAAATATTTTGTAATCATGAAATCAAATAATTGATTATTTCCTTGATCAGACCATAGAGATAGTGGTATTAAATGCTAGGTATAAGAAAAGTTAGCTATGGCTATTCTATCATCAAAGAATGTGTTTGCTTTGATACACTCCTAAATTAACAGTCTATGAAAATTCATAGTCCTCCATATTGTTAATTGAATATGCTTAATATTTTTGTAATGCTCTTTGCTGCTTTGAGTCACCCCATTGCCCATTGTGCCACCTAACCTTGCCACCATGTAGATATAAAATCCTTTCAGTTTTCTTCTGCACAAGTTCACCTTCCCCTTCCATTTCTTGATTTGAATAACTTTAGTGAATATTTCAAGATCACAGGAAATGATTATACTTAGGGACATAAAGTCTACAACAATTAAGCCATTTCCCACACTCCATTGCACTCATCTCTTATTCTTCCAACTTTCTTCCTGGCAAATGTCTAATATCACTCCTACGCTACTCCCCCAGATCCTACTTTCCATTGCCAAACACTTAAAAACCTTTTCTAAATATATTATCCTTACACAAGAAATCTGGTTATAGTTTTGTTAATGATAACATTTTCTCTCTTGTTCCTTTAGTCCAGAAACTAGCTTGAAACTAAGCTTGTCAGTTGAAGGTAGAAATAGCTGAAAAATTAAAAAAAAAAAAAAAGAGTCTTGGGCTGAGATAAGGACAAGAACCCTAGAGACCAGAGTAACAGATGCTCAAGGAAAGAAAATAGAAATAATTTCAAGATTCATATTTTTCTCACTCCCGGATACGAGCTGCTTAGATAAACTGGGAATGGGTCCGTATTACACATGAGTCATTTCCAGTTTTGTCTACTTAGCTCTGTGCTTCTTTGTGACAATTTTCTATGTGTTTTGACTGGGACAATCAATGAATACCCACAGAATAGTAACACTGACGGACAAAGGACCCAAGCTAAGATAATCAGTTTTCCTGGGACAGCAGCCAATGTGCAGTGGTCATGCCTGAAATTCAGAGGTTGAGGTAAGAAACTCATAGGTAAAAGGCCAGCCTCAGCAACTTAGAGTCAGGCTCTATGCAATTTAGCAATATGCTGTCACAAACAAACAAGCAAACAAACAAAAAAATTGAATGATGGGGGATGTAGCTCAGTGATAAAGTGAAAAAAAAATTAAGAATTTAAAACTAATAAAGTTTCCCTGAGACAAATTACACAGGCTGAGTCAATCTGGGGACAAATTATAGGGGCTGAGCTAATAAAATATCTCCTCTTTGGGGTTCTTCTTTAAAGCTGGCAGGTAAGAATAGTATTTTTCAAATGTGGACCTGAATCTATGGGATTGGACTCAGCTGTCATTTTTCACATTTCATGAAATAGTTTTATTTTAGTAGGAAGAATGAGACCAGCAAAGAGAAGTTGAAATAAGGAAAATGGTGAAAGGTGAAAGGAGACATATAGAAAAAGAGAGAGAGAGAGAAAGAAAAGGGTGGGGGCAGACTGACTTCAGATCGTTTATTGAGTTTAGAAGCCTTTTGGATATCCCAAGTTTGTGATCCAATGAAATAAATCTCTTTTATAAAAACTAGAATGAGTGGGATTCTGTAACCTATTAATGACAGAGGACTTACTTGTAGCCCTGGGCAGTTAATATTTAGTAAACTGGATAAAGGAAAAGATTTTCTGAACAAGGAAAGGAAAGCAAGCGCGCACACGCACAGGATGTTTACCACATCATGTATATAAGAGGTGGGTTCCAAATATATCAGAACAACAAGGCTGGAGGATATGACTTGACAATTTATGAAACTCATAAGTTGATTTGTAAACTCAAATCTACCTTAGAACCAAGTTTGTATAACTTGATATTACCTCTAATTCACATAGTGTCAGGCAAGTTCACTTTCAGAATTCTGAATTACAGAATTTGCCATCAGGTTCTCTAAGAACAAATTTAGTATTGGAATCTTTATTATCAGGCTTGGGTAACTCATATTTTAATGGAAAACAAGAGCAAAAATTTCTGAAAGTTTTAAAAACTTTATGGTTCTTTACGAATCCCCATTCTCATTTTTTGCTAAGTTTTAAAAACTTTATTTTATGGTATGTATCAATTGTCAACATTTGCAGTAGGTATTAGTCAGCATTTGCTTCACCGTAAAAGAACCCCAAGTTTTCAGTACCTTATAACAACAAAAATTTGTTTTTATTCATGTCAAATTAGAACTGTGATTTTTTAGGAGCTTCCTGGCTAGAGTGTGTTTGGCCAGGATCTACAAACTTGAAGGGGCTTGGCTGGACTTCACTGTGCTCAGCTGAGCTCTGATGATCTTCATTTGGCTTCATCCCTGCTCACATTCTATTAGCCAAGGCAAGTCAGGTGACTAAGTCCAAAGCCAGCAGGATAGGCAGGCATTCTCTACCCAGCAGTAAGGTATTATAAAGTGCCACGTCAAAGGGTGTGGATATACAAACTACTTAGAAAGAGAATGAGAAGAGGAAATAATAATCGAATCTCCAACAGCAATTGAAGGCTTGGAAAGATGAGAGGTTAGATTCACTTTTATAGACTCAGGGAACATCAAGAGTTGGCAACTAGAAACTTAACCCAAAATTTCATACCTACAACAGAAAGAGGTACAGAAGATATAATTATGTCACTTTCATTAAAAAATGATCCATAGTTTCCAACACTGTTACCCTGGGTATTCCAGGTTATTCCAGGGAGAAAATTTTTCACTATTTAAATACATATATGATTTTATTCCCACAAATGCTCATAATCTGTTTTTCCTCATATTATTGAATATCTTAAACAAATGATATTCATTTAATACTATTGTCAATTTTAGTATAGTATTGAATTGCAAGCGTAGTCAAATTAATACTTAGGAAAAAGACATTTTAAAGTACAGAAGCAGGACCCTGTGGTATCAGAACAGCCATTCTTTGCTTATTTGATGATTTCTAAAAGTGTGCTAAAATTATTTGAAAAGAACATCAAATATTTCAAATTTTTCATTTTTCAATAAAAGTCAAAAGTATAGTTCCTTCTAGGGATTTGAATACTTTTGAATCTGGTACAAAGAGTTTTGTTCATTGCATTTTCTTTTTAAACTCAAAATTTCTTTTAAGTACCTGTAGAAAAATGTCAGAATAGTCTTCAAGTTCACTCAGATGAAACATGAAAATAAAAGCTTTCTTTCTCTCCTGATCTCATATATCAACCCTACTTTACTCTTCTCTTTTTCCATCACTCACTCAGACTTCAATAGAGAAGTTCATTGAGGATCAAATAATCCAGCTGTTGTTTTCAACTTTCACTATTTTAATGTTTATTTTCCAAATTATTCTCCATTTTCCTACTAAAAATATCATGCCAAATCATTATTTTTTCTGGAGCAAATCTCATGCTTTCTGTTGCTAGATATCTGATCCAAATCCAATATTTTTCTTGGCAGTTGGTAAACATTATAATAACTAGGAGTATTTTTTTCTACACTTAGAGCCAGGAGAGGGAAGAAGACACAATTAAAATCCATTTAAATATTGAGGTAAATTCTCACTTAACTGTACATTCTCAAACATTCCCCAAAAGAAGAACATGTTAAAGGTAGTTTCTTAATACATATATGCACTTAGGTTTTTGCTTCCAATACACATTATTTTTTACAAGATGGCACAAGAGTGTGGTTTAGACAATGCTGTACTTTTCAAGGCTTTTTAATTATTACTTTAAAAATCATTGTCAAAATGATAATGTGTTCATAGAAAGCAAAAAGTGATAACTATGAAATGTAAAATAAAATTAATTTTATTGCCCTTTTAATGACTTAATACCTTTCAAATGACTCCTGGCTTTATTTCTTCCTTCATTTTCTTCATAACATTATACAATAGTCTTTATTATCTATCAATATATTTATTACCTTAAGATCATCTTGTGACATTAAAAATGAGAATTTAGATTAAATTATCTCTATCTACTTCTAATAATTTCTAATAGATCTCTTGTTGTTTCTCTAAAATTTGGGTTTTTAAGACTTTAAAATTTTTTCTTGTTTCTCCAAAATAAACTTTTTTGTCGCCTTAAAATTAAATATCTTCTGGATGTTTATTTCTCTACCCTTCCCTCAACTGTTTCCTTTTTCTTCCATTTTTCAATTTTTGTCCACTAGTCATTTATATCTCTCTTAAAAGGACTTATAATATTTTCATTTTAAGTTTTATACATTATGAAAAATCAAAATTTGTAATAATGAGTCTCTAAAGTGAAAAAACATGGGGTAATTTTTTCACTAAAGTACATATCCATTCTATTTTCAAATAATATATTCAAAATGTTTTTACTGAACACATTGGCACCTTTTCCAGTGTAGTTCCTCTGTAATAAAAGTAACAGTCCTATTTTTAATTACTAAAAACTCAAAAAGTTTGGGAAATTGTATTTTCAGATTAACAGTATTGTCTGTTTTTAATATTAACATTATTATCCTCTTTTTCACCATTATTTTAAATGTACAAGTACTCACCTAAAGGGTTTTAGAATTTGTTAGTCTGAAGACAAATGCTTACCTTTTGAAGTAAATCACTCCCAGACAAATATGAATGTGTAGTTTTAGAGAAATCTCCAAAACAATTCAACTAAACATAAAACTGTTACAAAATTAATAACTAAATTTAATAGGAAATAATTGTTTTTGGTAGAGTCTATATATAAATTTGGTGAGAAATGCTTTATCAGAAAAAAGCCTGAGGTGACACAGTATAATTTTTAGCCCAACTGCAGTCTGTATGAATTTCATTTAAACACCAAATATAATTTGATTCTCTATATCAAAATAAACTGTGACAGAATACACAAGTATAATATTAGAAAGAGATGAATAATTCATAAATTAACATACCAACTTTAATAAGCATCTATCATATAAAAGGGAACAATTCTTCAAAGAAATTAAAAAGAAAGAATTATCAATTTAAAATAACTTTGAACATTTATTTTAGTCACAAATGGAGGTAATTTTGCAAGCAGTAACAAAAGTTCCTACAAGAGAGGTTTCAGATACACATAAGTTATGCTCCAAACATGTATTTTGACCTATTATACATGCATGGAGTATAATTTATTCTAATTAGGATCCCATTCTTGTGGTTATACATGATGTTGAGTATGTTGGTCTTGTATTCATATATGAATATTGGAAAGTTATGCTATACAATTCATTCTACTCTCTTCTCTATTCCCATCTCCCCTCCCTTCCCTTTCTTTCACCCTTCATCTAATCTAATGAATTCCTCTACACCCCCATCCCATCTTATTGTGTGTCAGCATCCACATATTAGAGAGAACTTTCAGCCTTTGTTTATTGGGGATTGGCTTATTTCACTTTGCATGATAGTCTCCAATTCTATCTATTTACTGGCAAATGCCATAATTTCATTCTTTTTTATGGTTGAATAATATTCCAATGCAGGCATTTCATTAAATACCTTGAATTAATCCATTCATCTGTTAAAAGATACTTAGGTTATTTCTATAGCTTAGCTATTGTGAATTGAGCTGCTGCAAACATTGTCAATTATTTACTCTTAAAACAAATATTTACCTCAAACAAAAATAATATAAAAAAATTATCTCTGTCCTCATTACTTTATGCTTTAGTAATATACTTTAGTAACAAAAATTATTATAAAAGAACTGAATTATAGTATGTTAGATGGTAATAATGAAGAAAATATAAATCAAGCAATTGTTTGATTTTAAAATATTTGTCAAAGAAGGTATTACTTGGAAAGAGACGCTTAAAAAAAAATGTACTGAAGGAAATGAGGGCATGACAAAGGCAAGTGTAGGAATGCATGTAAGTCAGAGGGATTAGCCAATATAAAGACCCTGGAGTAGACTCATGCCAGACTTATTTAAAGAAAGTCAAGATCAGAGCCTCTCAAGGGAGTGAGAAGTCAACTGCACATTGTGGCAACTGGAGTTTTCCACCATTAAATATTTCTCATCCTATGAAAGCAGGCTAAGTAGAAGATAATCAAGAGTGGTTTTTAGGGAATTGTGAGGATTTGGCACTCATTCTAAATAAGGTGGAGAGCCAAGGTACAGAAGTGACCTGGTCTGTTTTCATATTAAAAGGTTTTCTCTGGCTGCTCTGTTCAGAGTAGGTAGAGGAGAAGAGGAGATGAATCATAAGACCAATTAAATTATAGTGATAACGGCCATCAGAGTGGCAGATTTCTAGGAGGTGATAAATGGTATAACTATGTATGCTTATTTTTAAGGTAGAGCTGGAATGATATCCTAATAGAATCAATCATGGTGGAGAGAGAATACTCTAGGATGATTCAAATTTATCGGAAGGAACTAGAAGCATGTAGTTACTGTTTTCTTGGATGCAAGAGATTGTGAAAGGGTCTCTTCATGTTCAGTCTGGAAAGGGATCAGGTGTTAAGTTTGATTGTTACTGCAATCTACATAGTGATAGAAAGTAGGCTATTAGATATGCAATTCTTGAGTTTAGGGGAGTAGTCTGGGTGGGGAGCTTGGAGTATGTAGAATCCCTCAAACCATGAAAAATAATGAGATCACCAAGGAAATTCATCTAAGTAAATGACAAGAAAATTTCTGTGTCACTGTAAATATTCAAAACCAGGGAAGAATAGCTAAGGAAGAAGAAAGAACTAGAAGTGTGGACAATAGGAGAAAATATTTAATGAGAAAGAAACAGCTATGTTAAACACTATTTGATGGTTAGTAAAATGAATTCAGCTGTTGTGTTTATTCACATGTAAGCCATTTGTTACCTTGAAAATATGTTGCAGTAATATAGACAGGAAAAGACTCCGATTAAAATGAGTAAGAAAAGAAAATGAAACAGATTAGTTACAGAAATCATAAATGGCCAGTCCAGTGTAGTGGTGCACTCCTGTAGTCCCAGGTACTTGGGGAGGTTGAGGAAAAAGGATACCTTGCACCCAGCCTGGTGAGAGAGAGTGATAAAGAGAGAGAAAGAAAGAAAGGGGCAGGGGAGAAGAAAGGAAGAAGGGAAGGAGGAAGGGAGAAGGAAGAGGAGAGGAGAGAGGAAAAGAAAGAGTAATTAATTATAAACAAACATCTTTAAGGAAATTTCCAAAAAGAAGAGCAAACAATTAGGAGAGTAACTAGAGGAAGACTGGAAGTACAAGAGAGATTTGGGGTTTTGGTTGGAATTTCAGCTTACTTTAATTCTGATGGGAATGAGACAATAAAGAGGGAAGATGTATGATGATACTGAATTAGATGATTGCTCAAGCAATGTCCCTGCAAAGTCAAGAGGGGATAGGATTTATTACATCAAGGACACCTTCATGGGAAAAAAGTGTTATGAAACACAGGGACAAAGAGTAACGGAGTCTGAAATATGACAGATCCAGACAAGAGTTGATTGGAGAAAGAGGTGAAATTCAGTTTACCATAATGGTTCAGAATAGAACAGAATGGATTTATATCAAAACTCACTTTTTAATATCGCATCAAGTTGAACCAAACCAGGCAGAACCTCTCTATAGAAGTGAGCAAAGGAATTTGAATCCACATAGACATCAAACAAATTTCCTAAAGTTTCAGAGTGTTGGTAAATCTTAAATTAGCAGATTTTCTAAAAGAATGCTGAACAGGTGGAATGGGGTTGGTGTCTGTTAGGAAGACTCAGGAAATTTTTCTTAATTAGCAACAAAAACCTAGTAAAACAATTTAAGTATGAGGACCCCAAGTTTTTGTCAACATTCCTTTAATTACACAATTTGTCTTTCTGCAAATTCCTGGTTAGGATCAATATTTCATCAAATACCTGCAGAGCCTTTATCCTGTGTCAGACCCTGGAAATACATAAATGAAAAGTGGCCACTGTCCCCTAGTCTACATTTCAGTTGGGAGAGCATGTAAACAGGCATTTACTGTTTTGTTTACTTAGTAGTAGCATAGTTGGGGAAAATGTGTGCTCAGCACCAAGAGGTACTATTTAAGAGATGTGATCTCTGTAAAATTCAGGATTAGTCTGAAGATGCAATTCTTATTTTGAAAAATGACCCAAATTTGTCCTCACTCTCACTTGCCTCCTAAAAACAAGGATGTGTACCATCAGGTATTACAACAGACAGCACTGCTTATTCAAAGCAGGGCAAGATTGATCAGGGAGCAGCTGGCAATGGTTCCCTGTTTCGCTGACAGAATAAAAGTCATAGTCCCCATAATGGCTTGCAAGGTCCTTCAGAATTTGGCATAAATTCCACTGTCCTAAACTCCTCCCAACCTCATTCACTCAGTGCCAGTTACACTGGCTTCTTGCTGCCAAGTCTCCCACACACACTTCTGGGTTGGGCCTTTTTGCAATCTGCTCTTTCCTAGAAGGCTTTTGCCCCAGATTATCAACATGGCTCCTTCCTTCGCCTACCTCAGAGCTTGGCCCAAGTATCCTGTGAATGAGACTTTCCAAACAGCCTCCTTTAAATTGCAGTCCCTTCCCCTCCCCCAAACTCAATTCCCTATGCAGCAGTATTCATGGTTTAATCTCTGCATGTCTTTAATCTCTTATATCATCTTTTAGATTAAGCTTGTGTTTATGTATCTCCTTCATATCTCCAGTACAATAGGCATTTGTGTTGCATTTATTTGCCATTTTAACTCAAATGCTAGAGCAGTGCCAAGCACATAATAGGCCCCTGTAAATGTGTTAAAGAGTGCTGTAAAAACATTTCTTCTGCATTGGATGTTGGTTAGTGAGAAGCTCATGCTTCTGCTAGGCATAGGACCAATGTGCCATGTGTTGTTGATGTTATGTTAATCATGATACATTTAAAAATGTAGATAATGCAATAACCAGAGGTGAAAGACCGATGTTAAATGTTATTATACTTCAGTAGAAAATATGTAGTAGTAACTAATATATACTTGTTACAGTAGGTGGTACAGAAGTATATTTATCATATTGACTACAAGTATTTTCTCCCCCTGCATTAATTTATAACTGGTTATACAGAAGAAAAGTGAGATGAGAACCACAGTATAATTCATACATTCAGCAGATTTTTGAATACCAAGTAGATGCCAAGCACTGTTTTTGCATAAGAAATGGAGTAACAAGTAATACTTTAAAGGATTATGTTACCATAGCATTTATATTCTAGTGGGTTCCATGTTCCCTTTTGCTCTTGAGTTTGTAAGAAAGAGTGTTATGCTGGTATTCAAGGACAGATTCTGAGATCATGCATTCAGACATTCATATAAAAGACAATGAATAGCAAAATACTCAAGGGGGTGTGAGTAATAAGCAATATGGTGTTTAGTAAAAATTAAACAATGTTGTGAGCTCAGGATTTCCTTCCATACCTGCTATTCACATCAGCACTGATTTCAGATCAGGTCTTGAGCCTATAAGACAAAGGAAAGTAGAGACACCTGCTGGAGTGACAGGGTGAGGAAACAGGAAGGAGACTGTGTGACAAAGACTGTGGCATTTCTTCTAAGGTCACAGAGAGAAAACCATACAGATATGTGAACGGACAAGAAAGTTCTGACTTCTAATCAAGTGTTTAATAATTGGATATTTCTAGTCCTTTTATTATAAAATATAAAAGGGTAATAAAGAACAATTTAATATTTGGAGTATTTAATTCAAAATTATTAAGTGTTAATTGAAAATCCATTATTTTTAGCTACGAGTAATTAAAGCAATTATAGGAGAGTTCAGTCTCCATTAAAACATATTTTTGAGGTAAAATATACTGAAAAAGGCATTTTCTTTCCTTCTCCATGATATTAAAGCTCCCATAAAAATGAGAAAACAAATATTTAGGCTTCCCGAATCCCTATCATTTTGGATAGACTAGATTTATTTATTTTCCAGGAGATGTAACAATTAGATAGATCTATGAGGAATGGAGGACAAGGCCCTGAGGTCATGGTGGACTTGTTTTCTCAGTTTGCCCATGCTGTGCTAAAAAGCTGTTGTCTAAGGCAAAGGCAGCAGAATAAAATGCATTTGGTGGGGGGAGCTCCTGTGAATTTATGAGAAGTGCATCACAAAGACAAATATTTCAGCCATGCAATTCCATTCGGCCTTTTCAGCTGTGTGTCCATAGCAAGTCAACGGCTAAATTGAAAAATCAATTCCAATTTAAATTATTGGAATAAAGAACACCAGGAGTCAAGAGATAAAATGGCTTTGTTCTCTGAGATCCTTTTTAATTGGAAAGTTATTTCTTCAGGGTATTCTAATGGTTCTGAGGGAAGATTGCAAAATAAAGTTGATCGGCTGGGGGAAGGTTAATAGCTAATGTGCTTTCCTTGCTGCACAGCAGTCTCCTGTCTTTATGACATCCCCCATCATATCTGGGAGGACCAAAGATTCTAAATCATTTGATACACACAAGGACTGTATTTTTTTTTCTTAGTCTTTCAGAAATCATCCTGAGGCTGGAACCTTGGCAGAGCCTTTTTACTCCTGCACTCTTTCCAATTGGATCTTTTTTTGCTTATAAATATCACATGATTCCATTTCCCTTTTCCTTTCTTCTTCCTCTTGTTTTTTTTTTCTCTTTTTAAAAAAATTTCCTTATGGGGATATTTCCCTAAGAATAAAGAGTTAACCAATGACAGTAAAAGACATCTGAAGAGGATGCTGGTGAAAGCTCTAGTCTTTAAATATATTATACAGAGGACAAAGAAAAATACTAACAGTTATAGACTTAGAACATGGACAAAAAAGATACAACAATAATACAGAGGGAAAACATAGTATATATAGAAGATGTAATAAATATTGTTATTAAAAGGCTAATACTGAGTATGCTGAAAAAGCAGAAGTCATATTTAGAAAGCTTCTATCCAAAGTTTAAAAAATAAAGTTTAATTAAACATATAATAACCTTTGCTCTTGCCTGTAGAAAATTGTTTGGGGCAGCTGTAGATTAGAAACCTTAAATGAGCATTTAATTTGAAATTAATAAAACAGCTATGGTATGTGTTAGGAAAAGTTACTGAGGTTTGCTTAGTATATTTAATTACTATAACAGAGATAAATCTCATTGCCATGTAATGAACTCAGAAGTGCAGATACAGTAAATATGTACTTACATTCTTGTTATTAATGCATTAAATTTGTAAGAATATTTAGGAATTTAATTAGCATTTAATAAGATAGCTATAGCAAATTACAGTAGTTAGACATTAAATGTAAATTAATATTTTTAGTATTTAATTGATATTAACTAATTAATTACTGTTTATTACATGGCAGCTAGATTTATCTTTTATAGAGTTATTAAATCTCAATTAAAATGCTCTTTTAAGAGAGCACATTCAATTAAAAATAATATTCTATATGAATTTCATAACTCCCTTCTCCCCAGGACTTGGGGTACATAAGTGTATCAAATTAAATAACCAAGGTGGTTTGGACAGGAACCCAACTGGGTTATGCCTGAATGACTCAAGCAATTCCAGACCTGCCCCAAGTAAGAAGCGTTTATTTATTGAAAGTCATATATTATTTTTTCTATTAAAGTTATAAACTATGTAAGCCCACAAACGACTCAACTCAAAGTATCTCTTTACAATTACTGCTACCATGTTGAGAGATTACTTTTAAGAAAAGTTAACTGTGGACTATTAAAATACTATTTATTATTAGTTTTCGCCTCTTGATATGTCACAATGTGAAAATCTCGTACAAGTTGAGATTTTATTTTTTCTCTACATAGTCTATGTTGCTCCTGTCAATTTATAGAATATAGTATGTGTTCATTAACTACTACCTGGATGAATTATATACACAGTCCCTGACTGATGATGATTTGTCTTGCAACTTGCAAGTTTTAAATTTTGTAATAGCATGAAAATAATACACATTCAATAAAAACCATACTTCAAAAATTTTGATACATTCTTGGGATACTTGGTAACAGCAATGACTTAAAACTTCCAGTCAGCCATGTGATTGTGAAGAGACACAGTTAATACTCTGTAGTATATGTTGTCCCTAATGTATGATTGATATTCAGTAGGGTAGATATATTAGATGCATTCTGACTTATGATACTTTCAACTTCTAATGGTTTATAGAGATGTAACTCCATTGTAAGTATAGGATCATCTGTATTACATCTCCCAAATCCAGTACCAAATAATTCCTGAAGTTATTTTAGAGTTATGGTCAAATTGAAACCGAGAGAGTAGACAGAATTTACTTCTCCTCTCATTGCAGTAGGGCTGCCAATTTTTAAATCCTGATGTAACCTCATTGAAAGTGTGAGATGACTCTCAAAGATCATATTACTATTGTTGTATGTAACTATTCTATATCTAGGTGTTCTCTGTGATTATAACAGGTAGTGCATAACTCAGGACTGAAAGGATTAAATGAGCTAATAAATTTAAGATACATTAAAATAAGTTGGCAAATAATAAAAGCTCAATAGGTGTTTGCTGTTCTTCTGATCTCCGTTAAAGAAATGGTCCATACAATTTGGAGCTGGAGAAAACACATTATGTTCTAGCATACTAAAACAATTGGAAAACAAATTAGCTTATTTTTATCTAATTTTATCTCTGTAAATAATTAATCTCAGTCATTGTAAATATTTATCACTACCCACAGTCATTTTCTTGACAAAGCTATAACTACTATATGATTTTAATCTTTATCTCATGAATCAATTCTTGAGGATACGTTGTCATTTATGTTATTACAGTTTGCAAGCATAATGAAGATATTAAATAAAACCTACCTTACATTGATCTTGTTTCACTCTACTAGATATCTAGCACCTCAGCTCAATAAATAGCCATTCATCATTATTTTTTTAGTCACTCTTAAAGCTTGTGACAATGTTCTTACTCAGGCTAAGTGACATTAATTTTCAGTTTATACTGCCGGAAATCATTTTTGAAACTCAAAATTCTTCAGTTACATTGCTTATTGTTCAACTCTTATCTGTGAACATTTCATTTTTTAAAAATTATTTTTAGTTTTAAGTGGACATAATATCTTTATTTTATTTTTATGTGGTGCTGAGGATCGAACCCAGTGACTCATGCATGCTAGGCAAGCACTCTACCACTGAGCCACAACTCCAGCCGTGTAAACATTTTTATATAATTTATTTATTAAAAAATTACTTTGTTCATATGATAATTTAATACACAAAATGTATACTTCATACTAAATTTGTTTAGAATCTTCTAAAATAATAAACTTAATAAAATCAGAACACAGATTCCCCTAACAACCACTTTATATACACTACTTATGTACATTTAACTTTCTTTTATTCTTCTATATAAAAAAAGTCTTTAAATAGAAAAAATCTTGTTTAAAAAACCTTTCAAATCTAGCATGTCATTAAATTGTAGCTAATAAAACAAAATTTTTCTCTGTTGTGTTTGATATAGCATCTTTATTTTGCTTCTTTGAATTTTTTTTCTGTACTGAACATGTAAAAGAAATGTTTTTTAAAAAACAATTGACAAAAAAATTAATCAAATGTTGTCATCTTCTCTTCCATAGATGTGTTAGTCAGCTTTTCCTCACTGTGCCCCAAATATCTGACAAGGATAACTTAGAGGAGGGAATGTTTATCTGGGGATCATGGTTTTAGAGCTCTCAGTCCATAGATGACCAATCCATTGCTCTGTGTCCAAGATGAGGCAGCACATCATGGAAGAAGGGCATAGCAGAGGAAAGCAGCTCATCTTACAGTAACCAGGGAGTAGAGCGGTAGGGAGGGGGCCATAGTGAATATGAACCCTTCTAGGGCATATTCCCAGTGATCCATCTCCTCCAGTCATGTCCCACCTGTCTATAGCACCCATTCCATTGAGCAGGGATGGACTTATCAAGTTATAACTCTCACAGTTCAATCATTTCATCTTAAAATATTCCTGCATTAATAAACTTTTTGGGGATAACTACATCCAAATATAACATTCTATTCCTGTCCCCGAAAGCTCATGTCTATCTCATAATGAAAAATGCATTTAGTTTATCCCCAAGGGTCCCCTAGACTTAATAGTTCTAGCATTGTCCAAAAGTCCAAGTCTAATGCTCACCTGAGATACAAAGTAAACTCTAGACCATGAGCCCGATAAAAATCAAAAGCAAGTATCTATATGTGTATGTGTGTGTGTGTGTGTGTATATATATGATCTCCAATATATGGTGGCACAAACATTCCCATTCCAAAAGGGAGGAGTGGAAGCATAGAAAGAAGGAACGGGACCAAGACCCAGTAAGGCAAACAAGTTCCATAACTCCAGCTATAACTGTGTTTATAGCATCAAGGACACACAGCTGCATGATATACTCTCCAAAGAGATTGGACAACACTGATCTTTTGGCCTTCTCTGCTGCAACAGAGAAGGCCAAAGGATCAGGGCTCTCTTTTAGTTTGTCTCTTTCTGCACTAAGCAACTCTTCTCAACAGACAGTCCACATTACTGGCATCTCTTAATTCCTTGGTTCTCCATTCCAACTTCACCTTCACCTTCATTATTGCACCCCAGGGAATCCAACCATGATACACCTTTCCTGTCTTGCAGGCCTTTCTTTGAAATCATGGTGGAAGCCTCCATGACCCCTTAACTCCAGCATCCTACATACCTACAGAACCAGCACCACATGGATGACACCAACTGTTGCTGGTTCTCACAATAGTTGAGCTTCTAGGACCAAGGCTGCAGTAGCCAGTGTGTACCTCCATGGCTGAGTAGAGTGAAACAACTTCCCAGGACCCCCCTGTGGAAGCAGAGTTACCCTACAATCATTTCTCAGAAGAATTTTCCATTTTGTACTCTATAGCCTCTAGTGGGTGTGGTCTTGAAAATTCCTGATATGTCCTTGATCTCTCTTTCCTATTGTGTGAAGTACTTAACTTCTGTTTAGTGGCTATAATCTCAAGAGGTACACCTTTCTCTTGGCCTCAGTTTGACTTTTCTAGACAACTGCAAGTTTTTTGTTTTTTTTTTTTTAATTCTTCAGCTCTGCTTTCTGCTTCTAATTCTCATAGTAAACCTGGCTGAAAGCTGCCAGCAATATCCATGCCACTGACTGAACACTAGGCTGTTTTGAAATTTCGTCCACTAGATTAATTATCCCACCACCTTTAAATTCAGCCTCACTGAAAATATGAGGACATTGATGAAAATATACAAAACTTCTTTCCCAGAATGGAACATTAATGGCCTCTAGTCCATTCTCAAAAGAATCCTCATTTCTCTATGAAACTTTATAAGGACTCTCTTTACTCTCTGCATACTGGTATTCTAAACTCCATCCAGAATTGCTCATTAAGCTCTACTTAAATTATTCTAAAGCTTTTCCAGCCTGCACGGCTAAACTTTTTCCAAACTTCTCCTACAAACCATTTCCAGAGGCTTCTGAACCAGTGATTCAGTTAGTCAGAAACCCCTTTCTGGGTACCAATTTCTGTTTTAGTCAGCTCTTCATTGCTGTGACCAAAATACATTACAGGAACAACTTAGAGGAAGAAAAGTTTATTTTAGCTCATAGTTATAGAGGTTTAATCCATGATCAGTTGAGTCAATTGCTCTGGGACCAAGGTGAGGCAGAACATCATGATGGAAGGGTGTGGTGGATGAGTCCTGCTTCACTCATGGCAACCAGGAAGCAGAGAGAGTGGGGAGGGAGGATAAGCCACAAGGAAGATGAATCCCTTCAGGACTCACCTCTAGTGACCCACCACCTCCTTCAGTTATGCCCCACCTGTCTACATGATCATTTAGTGCCTTTAAAGTAGGATAGACTAAGCAGGTTAAGTAGGTTACAGCACTTACAAGCTAATCATTACACCTCTGAATATTCCTGCATTAAGGGACACCTTACTTTCAAACCATAACACTGAGCAAAAAAATGATGGCTCTGTTAATAGACTTATGATTAAAAGGAGGAAAAAAAGCAATTAAAAACAATGGAGGGAAAAGACAAGTCCATGGAGGTATAATGTCTTATTTCTTTAATTCTTCATCAGTTTCTGCTTATTCAACCTGGGTCTTTAGGTGTGTAAGACTAATCTTTGTGGGAGAAAAGAACTAAAGGACAAATCATAGAACATTTGACAGATGTGAAGAAAAACGCTGATTTTCTCAAGAGTAAAAAAGTAAAGATGAGAAGAGAAAAAAGAAAAACCTTTAATCAGAGAAGTTACTAGGGGAAAAAATGAATACAGGACACAAAAGTATTTTTATTTATTTATTTATTTATTTATTTGCATTACAATACTTAATATACCATTAACAAAAGTATTTTTTAATGTTGGGATGTGGGTTTGGAATTGACCAAAAAAAAAAAAAAAACACCAGGGGGAATTAATTTCCATTACTAATATTTTGAATGCATTCAATCAGAAATTGACAAAGAGAAAACAATTAAAACCAAATACAATGAGCTAATCACTTTGAAAATCACTTGTAATTATCTGCAAGGAGAAAGGCTTAGTAAATAAGAAACTGAAATCACCAGTAATAACAGAAATGACTAACAGGGTCAAAATCCAATGTCCAACTTACTCTGGTCTCTGGACTACAGAGAATACAGTCCAGAACAACATCCACTGGACTAGAGGGAAACAGGTATTCCAGTATCCACTTTGACTACCAGAATAAATTATCAGTTAGGTTTTGGTATATATTTTTCAGATCTGTTCTGAATCTGCTATTGTCTTTTGTAAGTGCCTATTCAACTATTTTTATCCTTGTTCTGTCCTTTAGGTTTGATGCATGACATTGTTGTAACTGCTTCAAACTCAAATTTTCCCAGCCTTCTCCTTCTGTCTTAGTGCTGCTGGGTTCAGTGCCCCTCAAATAATAATACCCCCCTATTTTTACCCAACTTTCGAATGTTTCTCATGATAGTACATCAAAGAGATTATAATAAAATATTCTGCTTTATAATGCCTGGATTTTCCAGCTATACAAATGTTTTTAGTATTTCTTAGGGCCACCAGTGGTGACAACATTAGAGGACAAAATTACCAGACAAAAGAAATCCATGGCATTATTCAATCAATTCCTATCACAGAGTAACATGCAATATCATATTCATAACTAAAGACAAAGCCTTGAGTGGGCTATTAGAGTTTTATTCAGGAGTAACTTCATAGGGTTCCGTTTCAAATTACATGAAAAAGCCACTCCCTCGTGGCTCTGACAGTACTACTTGCATGTCACAGCTTAGTGCCTTTTACCAGTTCTGTATGAAAAACATATAACATCTATTCTTGGTCCCATTTTTGTCAAAGATGCAGATAATCCTTCTTTTTCAGGTCCCATTCTCTAGATATTAATATGGTTCTAATTGAGAAAAACAAGTCATTTAAGTCGGCAAATATTATATATTTGCTACATAAATTTATCAATCTATATATGCAGTATCCATGAAACAATACCTTTGATTATAATTTTTATGTGAATAGAGTTCCCAGGTACTTACCCACTATTGCTCTGAGATTGCATTTAGGGAATCAAGAGATTTAAGGTAGACAGTATTAACAAGTGTGATGTATAATTGAAGAATACAGTCCAGAAGAATAAAATATCAATTGGCTGAAGCAGCACTTGAGCATATCACATAAACTATGGATAAAATGACTATGGTATATAGATAAAATACCTGAGCTGTATCCCAGAGGTTGGGTTTTTGGTGAGGTTTGAATATAGGTACATGGAATCTGGCTACTGAAATGACTCTATGTATCTGAGAATACATAGAGACATTATATACACCATGACATTCTGAAAATAAATGTAAAGCTATCAAAATTTTGCACTTCATACATAATCTATTTCTGAACGGTTGGAGACACTGAGAAAGATTTTTATCCTACTTTAGACTTTAACATCAGCAACAGCCTCAACAGATAATTTCCTCAATGGATCATTTTCTAAAGGAAGACAATGTAGAAAATCACCTTCCTTCTTGGTAATAGATTAGCAAGAAATAGAAAAAGAAAAAAGAAATGGAAACTTTAATTAAAAACCTAAATTGGGCCTTAAATCTATTTACAAAAAGTAAGGAGAGATTATGTTTTTACCAAATTCACTCACTTTATAATTCTTCAATAACCAAAATAGTTGTGAAGTTTGCTACTGTAAGAAAGTATTAGGCAAGAGGATGTGGGATGTGTTTCCCTCATCAAACAGTATTTTTTTTCACCAAGGCCTATAGCCTAGCCCCAAAGGACATACAAACATATGCTATAGCTTGTGTGTGGAATGCCCCCACAGGTCCATATGTTAGAGGCTTGCTCCACCAGCCTGGCACTATTGGGAGGTGTTTTTAGTCAGCTTTTCATTACTGTGAACAAAATACCTGACATAAACAACCTAAAGGGAAAAAAATGTATTTTGACTCACAGTTTCCGAGATTTCAGTCCACGGATGAATGGCTCTAAGGCAGAAACATCATGGCAAAAGTTATGGTGGAGAACAGTTTCCCAGGTCATAGCAGCCAGAAAATGGTGTGTTGGGGTGATGGGAAAGTCTGGAAAAAGAGATAGTCCCCCAGAGGATATGCCACCAGTGATCTATACCCCACCTACCTACAATTTCCATCTCTTCCTAGTATTGGATTCAAATTATCCATCCATGATATGGTCTAATCCACCACTGAAATTAGAGCCTTCATGATGCAATCACTTCCGCAAATCCCCACCCCTGGACATCGCTGCACTTAGGACCAGGTCTTCGACTCATGAGTTTGGGGTAGATATTCCAGATCTAAACCATAAAGAGGTGGTGGAAGCTTTTTAAGAATTGGGACCTAGTAGAAGGTGTTTATGCCACTGGGGGAATGGCCCTGCCAGGGAATAATGAGACTGTGGCCCTTTCCTCTTTAGCTTTCTTTTGCTTCCCCGTCATGAGGTGAATGTTTTGGTTCTGGTTTATGCATGTGCTATGATGTGCCACCACCAGCCCAAAGCAATGGAATCAATCAGTTATGAATGAAACATCTGGAACTGTGTGAACCAAAAGAAACATAGACTTTTCTCCTCATAAGTTGATTATCTGAGGTTTTGTTATAGTAATAAAAATCTGACTAATGTAGCAAGATAGTATGTAGTCGTGGAAGTTCCCGGGGTGTACCTTCATACTTGTAATGTACCACTGACTCATAGATTGCATGATTGATTTATGAACAGAGGAATAAAATATGTATTTCAAATTGTGGAGAAGAAAAGATGTTTCTCAAGAAACACAATAAATACAGCTCAGAAATTATATCAAATAAATGTTCTTTAGAGCAATTATTCTTAAAATTTATTGTGATTCCCAAGACACATAATACTTGGATGGGAGTAACTGTTTTTTTCTGTATTTTTAATAGGTTTTATAAAACATTCTAATATAAATCAAACTCTAAGAAGCATTGAATTAGAGGAGAATGTTGTACAAACCAGAATAAAAACAAATATGTAGTATTTAATTCTCATTACCATTATTTATTATAAGGTATAAAATCTTTAGTTATGATTATTTTTAACATTTATATATTAAAGCTGTACTAATAATTTCACCTTAAAATTTTAAAAATGAATCTTTATCTAGTATTTGTTTTTAGATTTGTTTCTATATTTGATAGATACATGTAATTTTTCCATTACTATTAGTAGAAATGAAATTTATGTGCATTCATCAACAGAAGTATAAAATTTTTCGTACAACATTTTCAAATATAGGCTTATAACTTTTGAGAATATATTTGATCAGGGCAGAAAAGCAGCCTTATGAGTAACATTTGATTGATAAGACAATGTGATTCATAATTGATATAATCTTAGATCTTCCAGTACAACAAAAGGTCAATTTGAAATTTGATGGGGGCTAAATCCTGGGATAAGTTGAAAATGATGTCGAATCATGTAAAGAAGGAAGATACAGACACAAATCTACTAATTCATATTAAATTAAAAAATATCTTAGAAAGCATAGTAATTAACAGCTAGTTCCCAGAACTTGACATTCCATGCAAATGTCACTCTCCAGGGTATTACAGGGGAATTAGAGTGTCCTTTCACTGTCAGTCTGATCTACCCTGATGAAGAAGTGCAGGGATGAAAAAATCTCATTCTTCATGATATTTAGAATTCAAATAGCAGTTCTTCATTTTTATTTGTGTTTATAACTTAAAAAAAATTATAAATCTTACCCATTTTATATTTTGAAGACACTATGTATTCACAAATAGTTCTTTGCATTTTAAAAATAAAAATATTAGAGAAGAGCTGAGAATGTTTTTTTCACAGTTCTCTGAGGGGTAGGGATTGAGTGAGGTTACAGTGGTATCTTTATTCTATTTGATCACAGGATTTCACTCCATGAAATGAAAATGTTTCCCCCATGAGTTAGCATCCATATTTTCCTAATATTCCCCTGGTTTTGCTTTTGTTTTTGTTTTCCATCTTAAGACTCCATCTATTTGCTTTAAGAAAAAGTATTTATCACTAGTCAACCCCAGCATCAACCTATAGAATGAGGGTCACATCTATTACAAATAGGTGTTAATATAAAAATCAAAATCACAATCAGTGTTTATCATCTTCTTTCTAAAACAAACATATTATTAGTGAAGAACACTTAGGAGCACAAAAACAAAACAAAACAAAACAAATCTCCAGAGTCTGAATCAAACATGCAGACAGAAAATATATTTTTTGAGATATTTTCTTCATTGAATTCATCTGGCCTCACACATACATTCACACTAGTCATTGCCAAAACAACAGCTTCTCTGTAAATAATGAAATCATATTCTTTCATCCCATAATATTTTGTGCATCCCTTGTATTGATGTGAGTTCTGCACATTTACCTGCCTCTCAAACTCTTCTTCTAAATCCTCTGAACTCTGCACTCATGATCCTCATACTTTTTCATATTTTAAAACCTTTCTCTGGACACTACTCTAGTCTTGACAAAAATAAAATTGGCATCACCTTTTATGCCTGAAGTGGAAATTTTCTTCTTTGCATCTGGTCTGAGAGTAGTACTAGTGTCATCTCTTCTATTTATTATACGAGACCATGAAGTCCCCTGTAGTCCTATGGAAATTCAAGCTTCAGACTATTAGGCTTTTTCAGTGTCCCCCTTTTCATTGCTTTCATCTATGGACCATGTAATGCACATAATACTCATTGAAGATAATTCTGGTATCCTCTTCACTGAGGTTCTTGGAATTACCATCCAAGGTTATGGTTAATGCCCTGATCTCTCAGTTCCTTGCCTTTATCTGTTCCAGGGAATTTTACTTCCATTCTATCTATTTACTCTTAAGGTCAACACCTGAACTCACTCACCACTACAACTATTTAACATAAGACTATGTGTACTTCAGACCACCTGGCCCTAGCCCTTTTCCCTACTGAACCTCTAAGTTAAGATGCCATCAGATACAAATCTCCTCATTTTTCCTCCATCAATCAACATCCCCAATGAAGTTATGCAAATTTCCATATCTTCCCTCTTTCTTTTTTCCCTAATAATATAGGAAGAGGCTAAAGACCCTTAATATCTGTTAGATATTATAGAACCTTCCATCCTTCGGAGTACTATATTCAATTTATCACTTCATTCTTCTGTACTTTCAGCACCTCATTTATCTGTGGATCATGACCATCAGAATTTTATATATCCCATATAAAGCTGGTAATGCTACTCTACCTCTTTAAAAAAGTTCAGTTTTCTATACAATCTTTCTTCTCTTTCTCATCTCTCATTCCTCCTTTAGTAAACATTTATCTTTATTTGATTTCTAACCTATTATCAAAATCTGCTGTAGCTAAAAATCTGTATATACAATTATTATGGTATCACACAATAATTTCCCTTGTGTTATATTTGACCTGGCCATTCTGGAATGTTCTATAGAGTTAAATTCCACATTTCTTGAAAATATGCTTATTTTGACTGTCTTTGTCAATTTCTTCATTATTCATTTCCCTGTACTATATTCTTAAAATTTACTCTCAATTTAATAATTTCCTGGGTGAACAAATTTCTAAAAATATTTGTGTATTATCTATACACAATTATTCCCAAATATATCATTTCCAGGCTAAAACTCCCTTTTTAACTTTAAACTCAAATATATACCTGACCATTTGGTATCTCTTTCTTTTCAAACTATCTAAATTTATTACAGATAGAGACAAATTCCTCACTTTCCACTTGGAACCTGCTACTATTCCACATTATTTTAATAACAGAAAATGACATTCGCACATAACATGCTTTGCAAAAATCATGAAACAACACAGACAATATATTTTCTTCCAATTCCTTTTACCAAGATATGTCAATTTTTCTTTTGAAATAAAGCACAATTCATTCACTTATTTCCTTCTCCTTTACAGCCACTTTGGGCAAAAATGAAATAATTACATGTTAATTATTTCAATGGCCTTCTAATTTTAATTGTTACTTACCAATTCCTATTTTTAATCTATGCATATATTGTTGTTAAACACACACACATATTCTTCTTTACTCATATATATAGAAAAGTATAAGTATAAATATACCATTATATAGATTTTCATAAACCATAAATGTTTATGCTCACTAATGAGCAATATCAAAAAGTGGAATATTATTAATGTTTGGGAATACATTTGGGTCAGCTGTTAATCACTACCCTCCTTTCTATCTTTTAAACAGATTAGTTCTGACTATTTTTTTCATTTCATATTGTACATGTAAACATCCATTGCTATACTTGAGATTTTTCTCCCCCAAATGAAGTTTCAACATGGAAAGTTTGTGGTTCCTGAAATAAAAAATAAGGATATAACGTCTGTCTAGGTTCTATTTATAGACCCATAAACCTCCTTATAAATTAGGAATGTCAAGGAAGACGTGAAAATTAGAAATAAAGCTGTCATAAAATTCACTTGGAAAAACAAAGCGATCTTGAGCAAGAAAAGTGAAACAGGAGGCATCATAATAACAGAACTTGAATTATACTACAGAGCTATAGTAACAATAATGGCATGGTATTGGGGAAAAAAAATTGAAGACCAATAGAACAAAATAGAAAAAAAGAGACAAACTCACATAAATATGGTTATCTCATATAAGACAAAGGTGCCATAAATATACGTTGGCAAAAGATAATCTATTCAACAAATGGTGCTGGGAAAACTGGAAATCCATATATAGTAGATTGCAATTGAACTTCTATATCTCACCCTGCACAAAACTCAACTCAAGTGGCACCCTGTGCATACTAGTAGAAAATGTAGGCCCAACTCTTCACCATATCAGCTCTCAAACAGACTTCCTCAATAAGACTCCTAAAGCACAAGAAGTAAAATCAAGAATCAATAAATAAGAAGGCTTCCTCAATAAGACTCCTAAAGCACAAGAAGTAAAATCAAGAATCAATAAATGAGAAGGCATCAAAGTAAAAAGGTTCTTCAGAGTAAAGAAAACAATCAAGAACATGAACGAACAGAGAGCCTAAAGAATGGGAGAAAATCTTTATCACCTGCACCTCAAATAGAGCATTAATCTCCAGGACATACAAAGAGCTCAAAAAACTTAATGCCAAAAATACTAATAACCCAATCAATAAATGGGCAAAGGAACTGAACAGGCAATTCACAGAAGAAAAGGTACAAATTGTCAAAAAATATATGAAAAAAAAATGTTAAATATCTCTAGCAATTAGGGAATCACAAATTAAAACTACACTGAGATTCCATCTCACTCCAGTCACAATGCCAATTATCAAGAATACAAGCAACAATAAATGTTGGCGAGGATGTGGGGAAAAGGTTCACTTCTACATTGCTGGTGGGACTGAAAACTTGTGCAATAGCTATGGAAAGCAGTATGGAGATTCCTTAGAAAAGCTAGAATGGAACCACCATTTGACCCAGCTCTCTCACTACACCCAGAGGACATAAAATCAGCTTACTACAGTGATGCAGCCATATCAATGTTTATAGCAGCTGAAGTTACAAAAATAGTCAAACTTTGGAACCAACCTAGGTCCTTCAACAGATGAATGGATACATAAACTGTGAGATGTATATATACATCTCACACACAGACACATATATACACACACAATGGAATATTACTCAGTTAATAAGAATGAAATTATGACATTTTCTGGTAAAAGGATGGAACTGGACACTAATATCCTAAGTGAAATAAGCTGTTCCCCAAAAATCAAAGGTCAAATGTTCTCTGATATGTAAATGCTAACCCATAACAAGAGAGGATAGTTGGAGAAAGTATAGAAATTCATTGGATTAGGCAAAAGGGACTGAAGGGAAGAAAGAGGAGATGAGAATAGGAAAGATAATAGAATAAATTGGACATAACTTTCTAATGCTCGTATATGAATACATTGTACTCTGTTAGAGTCTGTAAACAAGTCAGGATGGCACCTGGCATTTTGCCAGAGAAATGTTAGCGTCTGTAAACAAGTCTGGATGGCGCCTGGCAAAATGTCAGAGGGAGTGATTTGTGAAGTAACAAAAGCGAGCCATTAAGTGTGGAGATTCCTTATTGGTTGACTGCTGTATCTAGTTTATGCTAATTAAGATAAGCTGTGTGGAATGTATAAATATTGATCCGGTCCTACAATAAATGGCTCCTACTCCTACTGTATCAAGGTACACAAGTTGTTCCTGTCCATCCCCGCCCCCCACAGTTATTTTGCTTCAGCTGGACTGCGGCAGTACTCAACATGTATCCTTGTTCAAGCACAAGGATAGCATCAAAACTGTAATGGATTGCACCCTATGTATGTATAATATTTCAAAATATACTCTGCTGTCATGTTTATCTAAAAGCAAATTTTTAAAAGGGGGAAAAACATAAAAATACATGAACATTCAAAAATGGTTCAATAATTTGAAAACTCTGTACTTAAAGCTGCACATTGTCTTATAGCACTTTATTTGCTTCTTGTTCTGTTATTATATTAAAATTTTTAAATCAGAGAGAAAACATTAGCCTTTCTCATACCATTCATACTTGCTATGGAATTAATGCCAACATCACTCTAATTTTAAGTAATTTATAAAGAATTTCAAGGTCTTTTGTAAGCACAGTGACAGAAAAAGAGATATATATATATATATATATATATATATATATATATATATATATATATACTTTTTTTTTTCCTGTCAAAAGGTAAAGCTGGAAAATAAAATGAAATGAGCAATTTCAGTTGCTGTTCACTATCAGGAAGGCAGTCTGGATGGATTCCACCCTTGTGAAGCACCTATTTTTTAACAGTAATCATATTCTTATTCCTGAGTGTATCATTCAAAATGTCAAAATATATTTAAAATTAATGTAAATTTGTAGAAGTAGTAAAATGTGACCCAAAGACAAGCTTATAGAAGAAACAACCTGAGATAACCTAGATATTAGGTTTTGTAGAAAAAGATGTTAAATTATCTATTATTATTATTATTATTATTATTATTATATCAGAACATAAAGGAAATTTTGACAATGAATGGATTCATAACAATATGGAATATAACTGGAAACACTACAAATAAATAAAAACATTTTAGAACAAAAAAGGCAAACATCTAAAATGAAACATTAATTGAAGTGTTTATTATCTAAAAAAAAAAATGGAAAAGGATAGGTCAATATACACAAAGACAGATATCTTAGTTCAGGGTGCCAAAGACTGGGTATCTTATTTAAAACAACACAAATTTGTCATAATTCTAGAACCTGGAAGTTCAAGATCAGGGACTAGCAATAGTGATATTCTGGTAAGAGCTCTATTCCAGCTTGGATATTGCTTACTCATTCTTGTATTCTCATAGCAAGACAGGCCTAGAGAGTTCTCTAGGACCTCATTTATAACTCATCAATTTTATCCATGAGGGTGCTACCCTCATAACCAAATGACTTTTCCAAAGTCTTACTTCCCATCATATAGGGAATTAGAATTTCAGCAGAAGAATTTTGGCATGGGAGCATAAAACATTCAGTCCACAACAATAGATACAAGGCAATCTATCTGGAGAACATAAAGGAAAACTATTGAGAAAAATTGAGCAGAGCCTCATGAAGACATTATCAAGTAGTCTATAGCATGTATGGAATAAAAGTCATAGAAGGGGAGGACACAGAGATAATGACAGAAAGCAAGATGATAGGCAAAATTCCCTTAAGATTTATTAAATCAAACTGAATTGGGAATCCTAGGGAATTCCAAGTATACCTGGAATAGCCTCCCAAAGTTTTCAGAAACTGATGATAAGCAGAAATTATGAAAGCAGTGCTTGAGAAAAAATTAAATCTGATAAAATTAAAAATACATAGCAATGGCTGACATATAAGAACATTTAGTTGGTTACCAAGCATTTTCATAAAGAAAACTCTATGAGTAGATGGTTGCATATGTGAATCGTGTGTTTGAGGAAGGAAATATTGCTCTTTAGTTTTTGTTTTGTTTTTCAAGAGAAAATATGCCCAACCTATTTATGAGGCCCGCATAATAAGATTAAAATCTAAATATTGCAAACAACTATAGATGTTAATATCTCATGAATTTAGAAGCAAAAACTCATAGTTAAAATGTCAACAAATTTAATCCAGCAAAATATGAAAAGAATAACACTTCATAGTCAAGTGGGATTTATTTCAACAGTGCAACCTTTGTTAGCTTTTAAACTTAATGTCAATAATCATATTAATAAATCAGAGAGCTCTATGATCATTTTAAAATATACGGAAAAAGTATGCTTGATAGAATGTGTCCATGACATAAGAACTGTAGGATTATAAGAAATCATCATCAATTTTTAAGATATATCTACAAAAATCTGGTGTGAGTGTCACACAAAACTATAGAATATCTGCTGCAGTCTGGCTGCAGCAAAATAACCAAGGGGTGATGAGGAACTTGTGTAGATTGATACAGCAGGAGTGGGAGCCATTTATTGTAGGACCGGAGGGGTATATATACATTCCACACAGCTTATCTTAATTAACATAAACTAGATACAGCCATCAACCAATAAGGAATCTCCACACTTAATGCTCCCTCTGCAAAATGCCAGGCGCCATCTTGACTTGTTTATAGACTCTAACAATTGAATGCTTTTCTTCAAGACTCAAAACACTGCAATAATACACTAACCATTTCTATTTCACATAATAATAAAGGGTCTAGTCATTGCAATAAGGCAGGTAAACAAATATAAAAAAAAGATCAGAAAGGAAGAAGTCAAACTTTTTCTAACTGAAGTAACATGAGGTCTTCTATAGAAAATTGGAAAAAGAATTAGTACTACAGTAAGCCAATTTGGCAAGGTTGTAATATCCAAGATTACAAAATCTAACTGTCTTTTTATATAGTACAATCAAAACACAATAAAGCAAAACTTTAAAAGGTTCATTAATTGCATGAAAAAATAAAATAATTAGAAGTAACATTAATGAAAAACATACAAAATTTCTACATTAAAAACTACAATAATTTGTTGAAGGCAATTAAAGCAAGACAAAAAATGTAGATATGTACTAAATTCATTAACTAATGTAATTTATATTGTAAAAAATGTCATTTCTCCACAAATCATATGGGACTTGATTTTATAAAAATCATAATCCAAGCAGATAATATCATTTGGGGAAATTGTCCAGATGATTCTAAAAATTGTATAGAATTCAAAGAAATAGATTGTACAAAAATGTTTAATTAAAAAATTAAGGTGGGAATATTACACTGCCTACATTGATATGACATAAAGACAGTGATGAGTCATTGAATGCAATGGATCTGACAGCCCAGAAATAGGCTCATATTTGATTTTGAAAAAGAAATAAAGGTTAGGCCAAGGAGTTGAACCAGTCTTGTACAAAAGTGAGCCTGGAAATACTAGATATCCATACTGAGAAAGATAAAGAAGAGGAAGAGGAAGAAAAGGGTTGGGGAAACCTTGATCCTTATTGTTCACAGTACACAAAAATTGATTTCAAATGGATTATAGGTCTAAATTTAAAAGCCAAAAAAATAAAGTATTTAAAGAAAATTTAAGAAGAAAAATGTTTATTTACTTGAAATACTCTAAGGATTTTTAGAAAAGTAAAAACACAGTAATCATTAAATAAAATATAAATAAGACTTTATCAAAATTAAAAGCTTCTATTCACAATCATTAATAAATGAAAATAACTCAAGTATCTACCAACAAATTAACAGATAAATAATTATGTTACATACATGCTAGCTCTCTGAGCAAATCTGTTTCATTATGTTACTTACTAGTAATTGTCTTGATCAAAATTAACTAATTATTAAAAATATTTTTATTGAAGTTGTTTTCATGTTTATATACTGAGCCTCCTACTAATACAGGTGGGATTGTTTTTACATATGTGTCAGATAAAGTATTTTTTCAATGATAAATTAAATAAATTAAATATAAATTTGAGTGCTTGGTATTTCTGACTCCAACACTAATACAACATTTTAAGAGAGGTGCGCTGGGGAGTGTACCATTCTTGTTTTTGCTGACAGGAAGAGGATCTGCAAATAAACTATTTTCATATCTACTAGTTTGGATACTTGATTCTATTCTTGAACTGATGGCTGTTTGACATTCCATGATGAATGGTATGTGGTCAGCTATTTCAGATTTTTTCCGTTACTAGCATTACATTTCTAATGTAAGGATGGGTTATTATTAGCTAAAGCTTTTATTTCCTGGGATTAGGTAAAATGAAAAGGGTTATTTCTGTTGATACACCCCATTTCACATTGCAATGCAACTATTCAACTGTAAAACGTCCTTAGATTTCTATTTGAATGGTCAAGGAATGGCTGATTATGTGTTATTGGCCTTTAAAGGGCCAGTGTCACTAATAGTCATAACAAAGTTATTCACCTAATAATTCCACAATCTTAAGAGCTATTTTAATCTTCTTTCTCAAAGTTTTTGTGCAACAGTAGAGAAATACTTCAAGACATTTAAAAAGAATGTTAAATAGAAACACTGTATTATCTGTGGATAATGTCAGATGAAATGTTCTATTCATATGTGAAAATAATGCTTGCCTACATTATCAAAGTGTATTTTTCACTAATCATTTAGCAATCATCTATCTATAGGAATATAAATAAACACTTGTCATTATTGGGATATATTACCTCTTACAATAGCATATTGAGAAAGGATGCAATTGATTCAGGAAGGAGTATAGGACTTTTTCGTGGAAATAAAAACATAGCATCATAGTTTGAAATAAAGATGGTCTATGAGAACAAGAGTTACTGTTCTATGAGTGAAGAGGACTTCAGGTCCACTGTTTCCATATTTACCACAAATAATTAGACATAAATAATGACAATATTATTAAAGGTCATCATGTGCACACTGTTGTGAAAATACTGTAATTTCTCTGATTCATAATAACAAAGACATATAGAATCATTAGTAAACCTAACACTTCTGAAGGAAGTGGTTATCTTCAGTTCCTTTAATTATAATATTTATCATTTATATATAATGTTAACCTTGAAAAACACTTAGATAATAGGTTAAAAAACTATGGGGGTTGGAGGTATAGTTCAGTGGTAGAGCACTCTTTTAACCTGGGGAAGGCCCTGAGTTTGATCCTCAATACCACATGCACACACAAAATATAGATATGTAGCATATACATTTATATATTGGTAATTATATAAAATATAATATATTTATATATTAGTTTTTATTTTATGTGTTAATAATTATATGCAATATATGTGAAGGACAGGTTCATGTAAATACTTAACTTGAATATATGCTATCTTTTTATTTGCATTTTAATAAACTACTTTAAAAACTTGGGAATATATATGACTGTAGCTAATAGATATAATATCTAGAAAACATTGAAAAATCCTAAATTTTCTGACAAAAGTAATAAAAAGAACCACTCAACAGTAGCTAATCTACATGTATAATCAACATGAAAAAAGCTCACTTATTATATTACTTATCACATATACTCAAACTTAAATTAGGATTTATGCATTGGTATTAAAATTTGATATTATTAAATACTAACTTTTAAAACATCATCCTAAATAACCCTAGGTTAGAGTGAGGAACTCAAGCTTTCATATGCACATGAAATATCTAAAGGTTCTTTACTTTTTCTATTTTGGTGTCAATATAGCTCTGTAAATGAGAGGTTGACATTAAAACAAGGTAAAGAATTTTTCAGAGGGATAGTAACAACTATTTTTCAAAAGTGCCTATCAAGTGCATTAAGTACTTTCTTGCCCATATATATACATTCTAGTTTCATGTAGCTATTCTGCAAAATATGTTCTTTCAGCTCATGAAATTAGTTGATAAAATAAAAATAAAAACCTTTTTAAGGAGTGAAAGCACTCCAGGCACCTTAGTCTTAAAATTAATAACACAACTCTTCTTATTTTATTTCCAAATTTTCCATAGGATAATGTAAGCTTAGAAATTTGTGGAAGGCTCAGATCACAGCTAACCCACTGTAATCCAGTGCCACCGTGTCTATTCATCTATAATATGTGTATCTTTTCCCATTCCATTTCATTCCTCTCTATTTTCTTTTTTAGCAAAAATTTGACTGGCCAGGATTTTGAGGTTAGAAGTGAGCATTTTTTTTGCCATATAAATGCTATGTTTTTTCTTTATTTTAAATCGATACATAGTTATAGATATTTATGGTGTACAATATAACATTTTGTTACATGTATACAATGTATAATCAGCAGATCAGTGTAATCAGCCTATCGCCTCATATATTGAACATTTCTTTGTACTGGAACATTCAGAATCCATATTATTAATTGTTTTCAAACACAGTTACCCTACTGTGCTATACAAGATAAGAAGTTATTCCTTCTATTCCACTATACACCCATAACAGTTAACCATCCTCTCTTTATCCCTTCTTTCCTCACACCCTTTTCCAGGCTCTGGTAATTACTCTTCTACTCTCCACTTCTATGAGTTGAACTTTTTAGCTTCTACATATAAATTAAAACATGTAATATTGTCTTGATTGATAAGCTAATTGGAAGAATGAGAGGCTACATCTCATGATGACCCCTGTTCTAATATGTTCTTTACTTAACATTGACCTCCAAAACCTATATAGATAGAAGGTAGACAGGTAAATGAAATTATTTCTTTCCTTACATGGTGTTAACTTGTTCAAGGATTTAGGTAGATAATACACACATGGGCTACAATAGAACACTATTTGGCAGTACTAGGAGCTGATGGAGCTTCCTACTTCCCACAAATAAAATTAACAACATCTCTGATTCTCTTACCATGGAATCAAAGCTGGATATTGGCTTTTACTATGCCTCTTTAGAATAAAGGTCAAGTTATATTAGGAATGCAGAAAAATGTGAGGGTGTTGAAGGTTGCAAAGGGAGTAATTCTGCCTCATATTTGTCTTTCTCATTTTTTAAATGAGAAGGCATAAAAATCCAACAATAGATGTAGACTGTGACTATCCTTCTGACTACAGTTACATAGACAGTACACCATTATCCAATATTTTGCCTCAAGTACTGTAGAAGAGACTGTTTTACTTATAATTGTTATCTACAACTCTATGGAATAAAAAATAAAAACATAGTGTACTTAAATTAATTATTATAAATTAAAATATAGTTCACTGTTTGAAACCATGTTCAATATTTTTCTAACTACTTTTATTACATATTGTTGTTTTAAGTTACACACTCCCCTCCTAGAACTGTTTTATGAATAGAAAGGGCAATTTAAATGCAAAATCTCTTTTTTTTTCAAAGAGGGTGTAAACCTATAAATGCATCATTGCACATGTGGATGAACCTTTCATAAAAATGGAAAGTGAGTAATGAGATGCATCTATTTCTCCAGTATGATTACTTATGAAGTTCAGTGACAGGCATATTCCCCTATGATTTGATAATACTCAAGAGTTCTTAGTCAATTTTTTAAAAAATTTACACTTGGGTTTTATTTACTTATGTTTTTATTCAAGATTCCATGGACTCAAATATTCCTCTTATCTCTTCCATAATGAACGAAAATATTTCTACTGTCACTTCTTATTCTTTACTTTAATAAATAGTAAGTAATTTGGAAGGTGATGACTCTGAGAAACTCTTGCCTTAGATTGAGAGAGCTATATATAACATTGGATTTTCAAAACCTCAGCCCAAAACCAATTTATAATTTGAGACATGAATATTCTTGAAATGCACACATAATATACCTAATATCTTGATATGTATTTATGACTATGGGTATATTCTTGACTCTTGAGGCATAGGCTGAGCACAGCTATAGCAGTGTCCACTAGGGAGAGCTGCCTTACAGCACACCACAGCTACCAGCACTGCCACACATGACAATTATCCACCACTAGTAACAATAACAGAGAGAGAGAGAGAGAGAGAGAGAGAGAGAGAGACACTTATCAGCTTTTCCCAGGAAGAGAAATTTACTAGTAACATTCCTCAACATCAAATATAGTTCTGTTATGGTACCGGTCATTTACAAATATATATAACTGCTTATATCATTGATCTTAGGATTTTTTACCATTTCAATATGGAACGAACCATGTGCCAAATGACTTTTATTTTCCAATTCATCACTCCTACTTGGCTGAGTAAAAGTAACTTAATGCTAATATTCTTGATTATAAGAAAAAATGAATTACTATATGTGTTACAATTAATATTGTAAAAAGTTGTGTTATATAAAAATAAAATAGTTTTATATAAAGAAAGAACTTATTGAGGGAAAGGATTGTTTTCAAACATAAAGAATTGTTGATACGAAAGCAGCTGCAAAAAAAAAAAAAAATAGTTTCAATTCTGGTACCCACATCCATAAACTGCACAATTTTTAAGAAAGGAGAGCATAAATTTTAAAGATTATAATGTTAGTCCTCCTACAATCAAGGTTGGTTCTTCTAATCACTATACTGACATTAAGGAAAAGAGAGTTTGTATTGGATTTTGTTTGTGATTCCAGATCATTCTAAACTTCTCTCCTGTTAAAAGGGGACTAAATAAGAAATCATTCAGATTGTTTAGCACAATAAATTTCACACTTGATGTGGACAGTTAGACACAGCTCTTAAAACTAGGTGCAAAAATCATATCACCACTGATTTCACACTATTAAGTCTTAAATTATAAGATTTTAAGAAAAATTACATCTACTTGTGATTTGAAACTACTCTTGTTGAATATATTTATATTATTGTCCTCAGTTACATGTGCTTGTTGATTGGTATACAATATTTACTAGTTCCTCTCCCTTTTCCTTTTCTCTTGTTTTATTTATTTTCCCTTCCACATCATTTAGCTCTGGTTCTAGCCTGACAATTTTTCTATTTTGCAAGTGAGTTTAAAGGGAAATGTTATTAAATCAGGGAATTCCATAAATATTGGTTAAAAGTTATAAATAGGTTGTCTTTGGTATTTGTCAACATAGAGTTCTTTCAATTAAAATATTTCCTGGCTACCACAGCGTGGAAGCTGCGGAAATTGGCTCCACATCCAGCTGGCTGATTCAGTAAGAAATCAGCTGGCCTCAATTTAGATTTCTTTTCTTTTAAAGCAGTGCCAAATTGAGGATTAGTACATTGTGGAGAGGGAGGCGGGCAGCTCCACCCCTGATCAGCCATTCTTCATTCCCTAGAATGGGCTTGCCTTCCCAGCCCCAGCTGTGCACTGAATTAATCTACACAGGGAGCTTCTCTATCTACACTGTTTTCAACATGCTCATCGAGGTCCTGTGCCACTTCTGACAAAAGTAAAACATGGCTCTGGTAACTCCGGACCTGGAGATTTTACACAGACCTTAAAAACAAACATCCCAACACCCACATATAGAAGGAAAAAGAAAGAGAAGAGAATACTTTTAAATGTAAATTTTGAAGAGAGTCAACAATTAACATCCAATCTTAGAAAAATTAAGTAAGAAGATGACAGACAAGAACATTAATTCAAAAACAAGTCCATCTCAGGAAATGGATGTGATTAGACTTCTTCAAAAATCCTTTTAAGGACTGGGGTTGTGGCTCAGTGGTAAAATGTGCTCATGTGCTCGCCTAGAACGAGCAGGGCCCTGGGTTTGATCCGCAGCACCATATAAAAATAAATAAATAAAATAGTGTGCCCAAATACAACTAAAAAATAAATATCTTTTAAAAAATCCTTTTAAACTGATGTGTGAGAATAACTTAGTTAGCAACCAGCCCGAGAAGAGACACTAATCCTTTTCAGTGCTTCATACACATACCTGTGCTATTACTCCACCAGTGCCTTCTTACAGCAGCTTGCACTCAGATTGCCTAGGCCAAGGTCTAGCACACTAACATTTTCACGTTCTGCTTGGCATCTCTTAGAGCCCATGAGCCGAATAAGTGACTTTATGAAGTAATCTTGCTTTTATGCCAATAAGGAAGGTCACATATATACAATTTTATTGTGTGTTACTATTCCTATAAACTGTGACCTTTTGTAAAAACTATGATCAGTGCTTATTTTTGAAGTACTATTGATGAAAATGTCTAAGAAAATTGTTCGGGGTTATGACTTCACTCAAAGTTAGCCAGCTAACCATATCTGTTTGAGTTCATCCTTGGTTTATATAATCATCCATCTGTAAGCCAGGAATGCAACTTGCTTGTCTGTATTTTCATAAGTATCTGAAAAGACATGATATTCTCTATGAATTAAAATGTTAGAAGAGAATACAAAAAGATTTTCATAGAAAGTATCTTTACTTCATTTCATCTTCTTGTTAGTTCAAGATTTATTTTGTAATTTGGATAAATGAATACAAAATATACATCTGAAAGATCTCTTGATTAGCCATCCTACAAGGTTCCATAACAGTCATAACAGACATTCTGACAAGAAACTTTATAGCAACAAAAATAGTGATACTGAGAAATGTTGATGAATGTATTTCAGGACCTGATCATCTGTCTGTGCCTTTACCTAAAAATGTATTTCATCTACTTCATTAATTTAATTCCTTAACAACCACTGGTTCTTCAGTATGTTCCAGATCTAAAGGCAATATCTATTGCTCTCCACCAAGACAGCTAATCACTGAAAATTGTTTCAATTTCCAGAGTTTCCTTGTGATTGCCTTAAGTTTTTAATACTAGGCCATGAAACTATTAAAACTTCATCTATGAAAACCATATTCCCATGCAATTGAAAAAATAGAGGACTGCTCTTTCAAAGTTCATTGCATTGAACTCTTTAAAAAATTTATGAATTGACATAAAATTAAAGTTGAATTAAAAATAAAAGCTAGGGGCTGGGGATGTGGCTCAAGCAGTATCGCGCCCGCCTGGCATGTGTGCGGCCCGGGTTCGATCCTCAGCACCACATACAAACAGAGATGTTGTGTCCACCAAATACTAAAAAAAAAAAAAAAAAAAAATATTAAAGTTCTCTCTCTCTCTCCCTCTCTCTCACTCTGAAAAAAAAAAAAAATAAAAGCTACAATGCTGGTCACATTTTTGGTTTAGGTTGTATAGGTTGGTTTCTGCTTATCAAATCTGGTTGAAATGGAGACTTTTAAATTAAAAAAAATTGACTTAAAACGTGGATATTAATCTAGTTTATGCAGAAAACATATTTTTTTCCCCTCTTCTCAGAGGTGAATTTTAAAATCTGTACTATTTGTGTATTTGAGAGAAGCTAAAACAATAGCAAGAAGAAAACAGGAAAATAAATGTATCTATGATCAAAAAGCAATTTAGATTGCAATTGCTTGTGTAGAGATGAAATAGTTTTTGGTGCCAGATTAACAGTAGGAAAAAGTGATTTGGATCCTTTGCCACTGTTGTGGTGTAAGAATGCTATCAGTTCCCATAGGAAAACAAAGGAAGTGCTTTTCATTTTTGGCCAGAGTACTTGAAAATTTACAAGGAATAAGGTGGAAAACAGGGTGACATCAATGGTCATAAAAATGTGACCTTCATCTTGATAGAATAAGACAAATAAAAGTTTTCCATAGCACCTGGCATTGAAACATTAAGGAAGTTGTAAGGACAACCTACTCCTTTACAATGGACCTAAGTATTACTTACTGTTTCCAAATATATATTCCTGATATTCACACTTTGACTCGCTGAAATTTAGTATGCTAGTTCAAGAAAAGACAAAACTGTCAGAATATATACTGAACACATATTGTTTTTACCACTTCAGATAAAAGCACTGTGAATATATTTGGATAACTATCCTTACAATGGATACTGTCTGGTACTTCTGTCAATTCCATACCCCCACCAGAACACTGTGCTCAGTAAACTACTAGACATCTCTCTGCCAGGAATTGAATTTTCCACATGACTTTAAAAGACTTAAGACCCTGGAGCTGGTTTAACTTTCAAGAGCTATCCCTCAGCTCCTGCTACTGTAAACTCTGGGACTCCACAGGCTGCCCTATTTTCAATACTTTCCAAACCTACCTCCTCCAATTTTCCTTTGCTCATGGTCACACTTTTTTCAGTAAATTTTCTGTTTGCTTAAGTTATCCAGAGTTAAGTTTTCCTAAAAACTAAAGAACCAGAAATGACATGAAATGGTTGATTTTTTTTGTATTGATAAAATTTTAGGGTCACCTTTACTACACTGGAGATAGAATAATGTAGTAACTAGACCATAAATTGACTGTGTTTATTCTAATGGAATTTAGGGCTAGCTCAAATTTAAAAATAAAAAAAAAGACTACTATATAATTTTTAAAAAGTTAGTGAGTCCTTATTTTCTGTGATCCTGTTTTTGATTAGCAGTAACCAAGTTCTAGTTCCCAAACATCAGAATAGGGTTTTATTGGAGAAATCAAGAACTGGTGACTTTTGAGGAAAGTTTCTTTAGCAGAATATAGAAAAGTTCTTACAATTTTTTTTAATTCAAAGGATATTTTATCACAATCCTTTCTTAATATTTGAAATACACATGCACAAAAAATTAAATTTTGCTAGATCTTGCCTATGCAGAAAAAAATGGGGACATGAAACATAAACATATATGCATTCACACATATAATTTTTAAAATAAAGATTCCATCAATTTAGGATTTAGTTATTGGGAACAATCTGTTGACTCTTTTGGTTACTTATCAAATAATCACTCACCATCCCTTCTTTACTAACATTTTTTTGTGGGAAGTAAATAGCAATGTGCCTTTCTGAAAAATTACATTTGACAACCATCACCACAGATCTGATGGTCAGTAAGGAACCTCTTGCCTGTATCATGGTGGTAGAGGTATTAATTTGGGACATCCAAAATAGCTCCTTGTAAAAGAATTTGACTTGATTAGCATAAAGATTTAGTTAACGTATTTCTTTTTTGTTTATTTGTTTATAATCCTTCTTCTTGCCTGGAACATAGATGCAATTGCTTGGGCTTCGTCAGCAATCTTAAAACTACAGATGGAGTATGAAAGCCACAAGAATAATAAAGAAAACTGGAGGCACTTGTTATATTCATATAAGATGCATCCATAAGAGCCTTGTTATGAGTCCTGGGTTATCTGCCTTTAGATTCATTTTACTAGAAAAAAAAAAATGAGTCCTATCTTCTTAAGTCTCTATTTTTCAGATCTTGGATTTCTAGGAGATAGAACCACCGACGTTTTGTTCATTTTTATTATTTTATAATTTAATTCTGTTTAGATATTTTTGATACCATAGCCATTAAATTTTCTTGTTTTTAGATTTGCTTTTGATAGCAACAGCTATTGCGTTTTAGTTAAGAACTATATTTCAGAACAGAAAGTATAGTTTTTTTTAAGAGAGATTTTTTTAATATTTATTTTTTAGTTTTCCGTGGAAACAACATCTTTATTTTATTTATACGTGGTGCTGAAGATCGAGCCCAGCGCCCCGTGCATGCCAGGCGAACGCTGCTACCGCTTGAGCCACATCCCCAGCCCCAAAAGCACAGGTTTTTATTCCAATTTCATTGAATGATTTTATAACATCAGACAATTTTTCAAATTTTCATAATCTCAGTTGTTTCTTTTATAGCAAAATATTGCTCTGAGAATCAAAAGTGTTTTGCACCATAAATGATACCTTCTTAGGACTCAATACTCATAACAAGAAATAATATAGACATGCAATTGTATTAATTTACCAAAATGCAGGAAATCAGCCTGATTTTTAAAAATAGTAGTTAATATTGTATTTATCTAAACTTGCTTCATGTTTCAGTCACACTTGGAAAATATTTATGTGTGAAGTTATAAACAGGCATTATCAATGACTATCCCGAAAAAATTATATATATATATATATATATATATATATATATATATATATATATATATATATATACACACACACATACATATATATGAAATAAATCCATGCATTGGATTTTCATGATATCACAATAATGAAGAGACAGAAAATATAAATACAGACCATCAAAATCAAGAACAACGTGAAGAATTGTGTCTTTTACAGATATCAATATATCTTCCCAATTGCCTTCCCAACCTTTTAATACTATATTTTACCCACAAAAATAAGAGATAATACTAGTTATAAATTCAGTGAAAAAATTATCATTTAGTTCTAGGAAAAAAATTTATGAATTTCCATTCATTATATATGCATAGATAATCATTCTCAGATATGTAAATCCTATTTCATATCTTTCCTTAATTTAACTGCTAATAGACCCATTCATATTTCAGTGGTAAATAAGATCTTTTGGGTCCTTTTTAAATGCTGTTATTTACTTTCAGATCTCTCTCAATTGCTTGCTTTGACAGGATCAATGATATCTCTTTGTTTGGATATTATAATAGTTCTCAGAACAAACACTAGAATCACTTGTTTTATCTTTGTGATAAGATCTTAATAAAAACAAGACTTCCAATTGAATTTTTGTAGCCACTTATGGAGACTATGATTTCAGCACCAAGAATTCACTGGTTAATATTGTCAAGGAACAAAATATTGCTAGTTTTTTTTTTTTAAGGAAACTATGTTTTATTGTATATATAGATGGTTTGCAGCTATTTCTTCATTTACATCTTTCAGTTCCTTGAGTTGGGTAGCTAATAATATTGATTTTCTTAGTTAAAGAAATTTAACAAAGTTCATTCAAGAATTCTATAAGATAGTGTAATATTAAGAAGGCCAATAGTAACAATGAAATTCTTGCTTTCCTCCGTTTTAAACAAGTATCTATAAAAGTAAGAAATTCTCAGAGGATCAAACTGCAGTTTATTCACATGTGAACCTTGCTAAGGTGGATGTATTCCAACAAGGCATAAGGTAAATGAAAATTTAGATTGGGAAGGAAAAGAAATGACAATTTTACATTGGGGGAGGCAAGGGAAAAGAAGATTGAGAGCACAATATTAGCGTGAGATTTGTTTATTTAAATAGCTTATTATGTTTGCATTTTGATGACTCTTATTTCCACACTCTGCATTCCTAACACTTTCCTTCAAATAAGAAAGTGTGTTTTTCTGCACCTCTACACTAATGATTCCTCACTCAGCAAGGCTTGCACTTATTAAAGCTTTTTATTGCCACTTTGCTTAAAGAGGTGTTTGAACTCTAGCAGGTAGGCAAATCCAGAGGGGAAATTCATTTGAAAGTATTCATAATGGAATAGAGAGATGAAAAACAAAATTATTGCTGTGGACTACATTTTTTTTCCTGGTCTCTGCAGATACATCAGATTTCTGCACTTTGACTTAAGAATATGAAAAAGATCTTCTCTTGGGTCCAAATATCTAACAGAATAAGAAATTCTTTCCCATTCATCATTGTGTGAATACAAAAATTAAATTGGTATTAGGATGTGAACCACTGAAGATATAACAACAAAAACTCATTATTTCTTTCTTCTCAATAAGAAAATGTTTTGAAGAGAATGCATGGCAGGCACTAGTACAAATCAATTCTATATTTTTCTAAAATATGATTTTAAACTACCATCAATAGTACTATTTTTCAGTCCTCTTAAAAAAGTTTGTCTATATTTTCTATTGTTTTCTTAATGGAATTTAGTACAGTAATATAAATAACAATGGACATCAGATATCTTGCTGAATGTCTTCCTTGTTAGAAATATTTACCTATTCCAGCATATGATGCTTTCACAGAGGGGTAACTATGCTTAGTCTTTAGCAATAATTATAACTCTTGATTTTTATTTCAAGATGAGTTGTGAGCATTCTGAATCTTTAGCATTATTTAGGAGGCAGAGTATTAATCTCAAAATTCCTTTTAGAGGTATGGTTTCTTTAGTTTTCAACACTCAATCAGCATTTATTGAATGCCTGTTTTCAATGATAAAATGTGCCTGAACTCTAAAATGAGTTGAGCATGGTTGTTGAACACCCAAAGGGCCATAGAAAACATTAATGTGAGCATAAAGAGATAAGGTTACATTTCTAGAAAGTAGAAAATACAGAGAGTTGCTAGGCTGAAAGATGGTACAAAGGAAATCTTCACCATGGACATTTTCAGAATGTGCAACCAATGGAGAAAGACTACTAGGTACAAGAATTTGCAGGAAGAGAAGGTTGAGTATGTAGTTTGTTTAGGAAATCATTAACTGTCCTTTTTTAGCAATAGGGCAAGTTACCAGGTGATAAAGAGGCACATGGTGAAAATGAGAGAAATTTGGGAACAGGTTTTAAGTTTTTCTATGTCACGACTATAAAGTTACTGAATTCTTGTTTGATATGGTATTTTAATCAATGAACTTTACAGTAAAGATCAACTCAGGTGGAATTACAAAATCATTTTATTATTTTAAGATATGCTTTATTTCACCTTGTTTTATCTAAATTGGTAAAGGAACACTCTCCATTACATAGACTTTCATTTGCTTCTTATTACAAACATGGCAATTGTCCTCTGGGATGGACAGTTATTACATCAGAGGAGTCTAAAGCCTGAAAGTCTGGAAAAGCTATTGGAGTATTACTCCAACTACTATAGGCTCATATAGGATTTTAATACCAGTGTTAGAGAAAGCATTGTTCAAATGTACAGCACAGCATATATGTGTAACTGTTTAGTAAGACATGTTAATACAGTCTAATATTCTCTTCTGAGCTGGAACACCGGTAGGCATCTAGGTGTTTTTCGGAAATGAGTTTAAAACCACCCATAATTTCTGCTGTTTGAATCTTATCAGGCCACTTAAAGAATCAGACTTGTCTTTGCCTCACTAAGTAGAATATACTTGCTGTTTTGCATCCACACTGCTTACCCTGAACTTCAGTCATAGTGGATACTTTACATAAACCAATAAAAAAGTATTTCCTTTTCTTTGTCAAAGAGATGCACTTTACCCCATCTTTACCCACCTCTACCTTTTCTTCTGACCTTCAATATGACTGATTTTCTCAGGTATCAGACTGGTGGGCCTTCAAACTGTTTCTAGAACTCTAGGTTTCAGTTGCTTCTATAGGTATCTTGACACAGCATTATTCCTGTGTCTTAGGTCTCTGTAGCTCCTCCCGGATGTGCTCATCAGAATTCCAGGTCTCTGATTAAGCAGCAAGCATTTACAATGCTTTTTATAATGATTCTCAATTGCTATATACCAATGTGAAATGCTAACACCAAAAGGAATTCTACTGCACCTCAGAAAGCAAGACTCTGCATTCTCTAGATATCATTTAGTTCTTTTTCAGAAACATCGTTTTTAGTTCTTTTTCAGAAACATCGTATGTGGCATTGATTATTTGTACACATATGTGCTTTCTCATAATAGTGGTAATGCTTATTTAAATCTGTATTTCTAACATTCCAGCACAATTTCAAGCACTTAAAAAATGCCCGATAAATGTTTGCTGACTGAACACAAGGGAAAGGGAGGGAGGGAGGGACAGAAGGTGAGGTGAGACAGAGAAAAAGAAAGAGAGGCAAGCAGGCAGGCATTAATGACCCTATTAAAATTTTAGCTTCTAGAGGGTTGTTATTGTTTTTCCCACATGACATCTACTCAATATATAAATTGCTATCAACCTAGAAAACTTACGATATAACTGACTTGTGAGGTAAAATAGACTCTAAAATATTTTGAGGAAAAATTAATGTTTTACATGCATTTCATTCCATAAACTTCACCTAAGTTTTTCTAAAGCAAAGATAACAAAGATGACATCCAAGATTTATATAAATACTGACATAATACCAATTTTATATTATTTTTGATTATTTCTAAAAATTCTATAAATTCTGAAATTAAAATAATAAAATGAGTTTTCCTTTCAGCAAAGAAATAAAGACCTGGAAAAATCATTGAGTATTATTTTTTCTCCCTTTTAATTACTAGGAGGAATTTAGAATACTTGACTCCTTGCTTGAAAATGTTTCTGGGAGCAGAGTTGCTATTTTTGTATAGTAAAGCTCTACAAAATGCATGAACTGCTGTTCTTTCCACACTATTACACTAGACACGCCTGTTATTCTCTGGAAGACTTGTCACTCTTATAACTACTTAGAAACATTTTGTCTGAGGTCAAAGAAAAAGGTTGCATTTTGATGATTTGTTTTGCTTCTTATGGCTGCCTCCTTACTCTTGAAATATGTTCTTTCCAACAATGCCATCATCAAAAGGGGTATTTTCATGGTGACAGTAAGAAAAAAATGTGTGATGAAATAGCTACTGGATTCATCATCTTTGTAAAGACAATGATTATTATTGTGGCATTAATTTTGACCCATTGCGTTTTTTTTTCTTTTTCTTTTTTTTTTTTTTTTTTTTTTTTTTTAATTCATGCCCTTAACAGAAGGCCTTGAATTCAGGCTTCAATTTCTTTTGCATTAACTCTGCTCAAATATAATGATTACCATTTAGTTTGGTGGTTACATAATCCTAGTGAAATTTTAATGTGGACATCTTGCATTAACTTTCTTCCCTTTAACAACAACCAAAAAGGAAAAGGTGGCCCCTAAATAAATGAAACTCAATTTCACGGCACATTATCTCTTTCAATTCTTTCCTCACAGCTTTCATTTTCATTAAAATCACAGACAACCATAAATTAATAATTACTTCAGGTTGACTAAATGCAGGCCATACTATTTAGCTCTTGCTTTCCTACAGTGGCCCTTCTTGTTCATGCTGGAAAAATGTTAATTTAGATAATGTGGCTAGCCCCTTGTCTTATAATTCTGTTTTGCAGTTTCACTGATCTATAATGGTCTGTTCTTATTAGATAGCATTAACTTTATCTTTTGTTCAATCAAGCTTTACACTTTGCTTGGCAGATAACTATTGCAAACTCTCAGTTGAAATGTGTCATTATCTATATATCTTTTATATTCCAATTCTTCTCAAACTGCTTCTATGTTTACTAACTTACTTGTGATTCCATGCATTCATTAGTGCCTTGTCCATTAGCTTGAAGTTTGTATGAGAGACACTTAAAGAATCAAGATAAAGGCACAAAATTCTAACCTTTATAATTATGAGAATTTCAAATAAACTATACTATTACAGTTTAAAAAATTGGGGTGGTATTGTTTGATTTACTTAAAGAAGTACTAACTAAAAACCCAATCCCACTGCTTCTGTTGTTCCTATAATATCTGAAAACTCTGATTAGATTAAGACAAGTTATTGTATTGTTTACTTATAACCTTACTTCCTTAGACAGCTTTTTAAGATATGCATCTATTTTTATAGAAGTTCCAGAGGGAAAGCAGTTACACAATCAGACATTAGTACACTGAGAACAATAAAATGTAGGATCTGCCAGCTAAAACAGAAATTAACAGTTTAGTCTCTGGCAAGTTTAGTCTTAAAAATGCTTTCACTTTCTTCAGTTTGGATAAAGCCAGTGATTTGAACTAAACAAAATTTCCCTAACACTTAAGAATGCATAGTTAAAGAGAGTTTCATAAAAGTTAAATTTAACAAGTTTAAGTTAGACTATACCAAAAAAATTCTTTAGTTAAAAATATTCTATATTTCTAATATTATTTTAGCTTTCAGAAAATTAAGTAATTTAACGATAGAATTGAGATCTTACCTTTTCCCAAAAGAATGTCATTTACATCATCCAATACAAGAATTTTTTCAATGAAATCCTTAAATAAACACTTCCCCCTTCTGTCCTGTGGGACAAATGTTCCAGGATATAATGCTGCACCTTTCCTTTTGATTACTATAAACTCAGTCTGTTCCAATCATCCATAGCATATGTAAAAGACAGATTATCCGATTAAAAGATGTCATGTTCTTTTCCCCTCAGTTATTAAAGAGTAAAATTTTTTTAAATAAACTAGGTTCTTTATCAAGGAATATCACTCCACAACTAATTTGGAGGCTAAACTCATTTAATAATTATATCATTTACTCCATCCAAATTATAGCAATTAAAAAAATAGTAAGCTGGATTGACTTTATTCACTATTAATTCACATATGTAATTGCCTTAAAATTATCCAATTTGCACTGATGTTATTAAATTGTAAAAAATATGACATTCATCATTTGATTTTCCAAAGACTTTTGACTTAACTATGAAAAATCACATCATGATTACTAATAATTACATTCTAAAATTTTCCATGTGTATTGAAATCATAGTTGCCCTGAACCCCACACTCCAAAAAGTCCCAGAGGAAGCATTTGAAACAAACACAAACAATACAATAGTTTGGAATTGATCTGGGAATCTCATTTCCCTCTTTGTACTAAAGCTAAACTCTGCTCACTATAAATATTATGAAATGATTTTGCACGTATTAACATTTTTTAGTTTCAGCTAAATTATAACTTGCCTAATTATGCAAATTAATTTAAAAGGCATTAATTAACTAACTTGATTTAAAAGGCACTTTTATTTTAAACTTTACATTCTGAATATTTTTTTAAACTGCAAACAATAGGAAATCTATGTTATATATTTAGACTTTAAATCTTTTATATTTTTCAGTTTATAAAATGAATTAAATATATTGGTTTAATCAATAAAGGCAACTAGATTAAAGGAACAATTATTGGAATATTAACAATTTGGATTTTTTGTTTTTCATCTCAGAGTAAAGATTTTTGTGCACATTGTAGAACAGGTCTATTTTGAATAGACCTGTTCTACAATGCAGATGTATCACATTCTCTAATAACTTGTTTTTTAGTCTATTTTATAGGCATACATATTTTTACATTGTAATATATGTCATCTGTGTAAGTTTTAAAAAGAAGATATATATTTCATGCAACAGGTTTGTTTATTAATTGTCAATATGTAATAAATGTTTATCCAGCAGACTGTATATCCCAAATCTACCATGTAGCATTCCTTATTTTTTTGCCAAACTACTCATATACTAAGAACTTCAACTCTCTTTCACAAAATAGAAGTAAATTTACTCCACAAGATTATTCAGAACAAAATATTTTATAGTATTTATAAGAATAATGCCTCTAAAAATTACTTGCTAATCCCTTCCTCTTACCTTTCAAAACTAACTGCAAAATAGAATTTCGTTTATTGAAATTAACAGCAGAAAGCCAGGAGGAAAAATGCATAACTATATTACTATCTATCTAGAGATCATTTAGAAAATAACATATAGTCTTAAGGAGGAATATTTTATATTTTTTCAAGATTATTATAAAACAGAAAATATGTCATAATTTACAGTTGTAAGAAACATGATGTAGTAGTGCCTGTCAAGTTGTGGTTAATGTTAATAAATTTTAAATGGCTATATTAACATTTTTAAGAGCTACAGGAAAGATGCCTTGTGTTTGAGGTTGTCCACAGAGAGCTGAGGAAGGATCTGTCTTGCCCCCTCACTGCAGTGGCCAGTGGCTGTGAGGACCAGGAGCTGAGCCCTGAAAATCTGAGCTGGGTCCCCAAAACAGACCTGGCAGGTGCCTGCCCCATGGACTAGACTGTACTTAAGACAGCAGGAGAAAATCAGGCATGGAGAGCATTTTACCTATGGGGATACAGGGCAAGGAAACCCGAGATATCCCAGTTCTCTCCACCTGCTTTGAGTTTGGCAGGTTGTAAGACCAGCTAGGATGAGTCAGAAACTTGAAGAGTGGGCAGTGTGACAGAGAACCTGGGGACTGAGCTTGGGAGGCTGGTAAGGGTGAGGTGCATGGGCAGCAAGGGTGTGAGGGAGTGGTTCCTCCTCTCATGTGTGGAACCCCAGGGAAACCTCTGGGATACAGTCTCCCAGGATGGCTCCTACAGCTTGCTGGCCCCTGGAGGTGTGCTGATTTGATTTCTCCAGAATAATCACTACTCAAGGAAGCCCCTGGAGCCTGCCTAGACCTAAGCCCACTTTCAGAAGCCCCAACTTTGGGAATTCCTCTCACAGAACTCTACAAGGACCACACCCTGAGAGTGGAGAAGACACTTTCCAGCCTACTTTATTTCAAACAGCCAGGATGGGAAGCCAAAAATTCCTGAACTCCAACTGGCAGCTTGATGAGCAACACAAAAAGTGGAAGGATTTGACAGCCCATGGTCATTACTTTTGTGCACGGTATATACCTCAAGGAAAAAACAGAAAGAGAAAAAGAAAAAAAAAAACAGTTGGGCACAATGAACATATATTATCATTGACAAATGTTGACCACTGCAATGAAAATGATTCCTTAATTTTTTCATCAAGAACCCCCTTTCTGCTTATTTCTTCTTTCTTTTTTCGTTGTGTATTGAATGGTTCATGGACACTTATACATATTTGTTTCTTTTTTCTCATTTCTAGCATTTTTTAAATGTAGTTATTTTTTCATGGCTCTGTCTTATGTTTTTGATTGATTTTCACTTGTTTATCTCCCTTGATTCTTTCTCTCTCTCTCTCTCTTTTTTGCAAACAGCCAAATTCTATTATTCTCTTTCACTCTTTCTTTAATTTTTTATTTCCAATTTCTCACTTTTTGAAATTGCAAATACTTTTGCAAATTTACTGTTTTTACTGATGGTGATTGCCAATCATATAATTTCTGTTTATCATGGTGCCAATGAACATTGTAGATGTCATGGTAGGAACTAAGTATTTAGTGTAATGCTGTATATTGTTTGTATTGGTTGTGTTGTGGTCTAGATATGAGAGGTCCCCCAAAAGCTCATGTATTAGACAATGCAAGAAGGTTTAGAAGAGAAATGATTGGGTTATGAGAGTCTTAACCCAACAGTGATTTAATCACCTGATGAGATTGATAATTGAAGGCAGGTGGAGTGTGGCTTTGAGGATATATTTGTATTTGGCAAGTGGAGATCGATGATAGCTCTCTCTCTCTCTCCCTCCCTCCTTCCCTCCCCCTTTCCCTCCCTCTCTCTCTGCTCCCTCTCCCTCTCCTCTTTCTGGTCATCATGTGAGTCACTTCTCTCTGCCATACTTTTCTGCCATGATGTTCAGCCTCACTTTGAGCCCAGAGGAATGGAGTCTGCTATCAATGGACTTAGACCTCTGAAACAGTGAGTCTCCAAATGAACATTTCCTCTTCTGTAACTATGCTGGTCAGGTCTTTTAATCACTGCAATGAAAAAGCTAACTGAAACAGGTTATTTTTATTATTTGTCTCCCTGCAAACTGTGAGGTACTGGAAAACTTCAGGGATAATAAAATTCTTTGGGTAGAACCTCTGCTGCTTCAGGTTCATACTGATAGATTGGTGTGGCATTCCCTTTCTTCACAGAAAATCTTAACTAGGCTTCTCCAGAAACCTTCACCATGGCTGATTTTAGGACTGTCAGCAAAAGAGTCTCTGCAAAAGAGTTCAATGTAGATAAACTTCCTATTTTCGTGTTGCTCTATTTGACTTGGCCACTAGCCTGGAAGAAATCAGCACTCCAGGTGCTGAACACCCTCTTGCTAGTTTTTCTCAAACATTTATCCAGCATAGTAGTTTGTAGAAATGTGTAAATAAGGCCTCTGGCCTTGAGCTGGAGCTTCAAAGAGATGTCTATATTTCTAAGATACCAATTGAGTTACCAATTGAGACACCAATTGAGTTACCAAAAGAGAAGTTACCAATCGAGTTCCATGGTAACAGCTGGCAGGGGGAGGAAAGAAAGAGAAGAAGCTCTCCCCTTCTCAGGTGTTGTCCTTGAAGGGTTAATTTGCCCAGAAGAGTGAAAGAAAAAAGCCGTTTTTATGTGAACTTCTGTAGACTGTGAACTTCTGAGCCCCTCCCATTACATGCTGGGTATAAAACTCTGAAACTACCTGAACTCAGGGTTCAGAGGATTGATTGATTACAGCAGAAGCTATGCCCTATGAAACTGGCTGCAGCCAAATAAAACTGTTTTCTCCTATCTTCAGTGCCTTGTCTCATCTGTCCCTACAACAGGATGGGTAGATTCAAAAACAACATGAAAAAGCAAAGGAACAAATCAAACCAAACAAACCAAAATGTCTTAACATTGACATCCCAATGGAGGAAATGCCAGAGAAACAACTTAGAAAATTCATAGTTAAACTGATCTATGAGATAAAAGACAATATAAGGAGTGAAATTAGAAAACACAATAAATGAAAGATCACTTCAATAAGGAGATATAATTTCTTAATAAAAACAAAGTGGAAATCCTCAAAATGAAAGAATCAATAAAACAAATTAAAAATCCAGTGGAAAATATCACCAATAGACTAGGCCATTTGGAAGATAGTTTCAGGAAATGAAGACAAAGTTTATAATCTCAAACATGAAGTAATAAAACATAAATACAACACAGTTTTGGCAGTAATAATTGTGGCAAAATATGTTTCAAGTAAAAACTGAACAGATTGGGCTTTTTATTTTGCTGGAAATATTTACTTTGAAATATAAAAAAGAATGTGAAAAAGGAACAAAAGACAAATCCAGAACATATAAAATTATTTCCCCCTTCAATGGACGTATAAAATAATCAAATAGTAAAGGCATTATAATATCAATAGCAGAAAAGCTATTTTGAAATAATATATTTACTCAAATATTTGAATGTCAAAAAAAGATACATTCATTCAGAATTGAAAAAAATGTCACAAAAATTGCCCTTTGGGTTCAAAAGAAAACTTTAGTAAATTCTTTTTAAAATCAGTTTTCATAGGCTGCACATCAGATGACTAGATAACATAATTAGAGAATAGTAAGGAAGGACAACCTTCTCTCCCTTCTCCCTCACCCAACCCATATTGACCATGCTGCTTTTTTTTTTTTTAATTTATATATACCATGCTGCTTTTTAAGGACTTGTTTCATTAAATTACTGCTGGGTAGTGATGAAGTCAAAACAGAAATTACTAAATACTCTAAGTATATGACAATGAGGTTTCTTTAATTAAAAAAAGTCAACCTTTATGATATAGTTAAAATAGTATTGTAATATGTTAAGGTATACATATATTAGTTGGAATTAAATGGACTGGAGGTAAACAAGTACCTGTAGGTCCTAAACTTAGAAGGATAACATAAAGCAAAACTAAATTTTAAAAATTGAGATGGAGACAGAAAATGAGTGCAGAAAATAATAAAGAAATCCATTTCAAGGATATAATCAAAAACTCATTTTTTGAAGATCAGTAACATACTCAAATATTTGCAAGCCTTATTATGGAATAAATGTAAAAAGCAAAAGATAGTGTTAAAAATTAAAAAGTGTACATAAAAAAGATGTAAAAACTGTAAGATAATTCATTTTCATGCTAGAAATATTAGATTACCTAAATAAAAAATACTGAGTAATAATAATTCAAGCAGAGCTCCTCAGGACTAAAGAATTAATCCAAAGAATTGCCATAGAAAGGTGCAATTGAACACCCCCTTAAGTAAGTATTCTTTAAGTACTTATTCAAACTTCATTATTGAGGACAGTGAAAATTATTGAATACTTGGCATAAACCAGGCACTATTCAGACACTTTACATAGATAATCTAATTCAACCCTTACAAAAACCCTATAAGACAAGTAGACCATTTCCACCATTGCAGAGCTGGATGAGTGTGCATACTAAGAACCAAGTATAAGCTGTTCAGCTCCCAAACCCACACAGCCTTTGTGGTGCTCCATTTCCATTTAATAGAAGCACACATCTGCTTCTTTATTGTATGAACTCTAAAGTGAGAATTTCATAATCCTCTTCTTTGGTTGTGACTAAAAAGCAAACTTCAGTATCATTAGTAAATAAGTGAGCTATTTAAAATTTACAGAATACTGTGTATGATTGAGCAAGGGTTTTAATGATGTAGAGCACACTGCATTTTCTTAGGGAAATATCCAAGTAACTCTTGTGGGTTTATAGTTTCTAGGTGTATTGATACTTTTCTCCTCTCTAGTGTTCAGTCTTCCTAGGGGGCTCCTGGTATGCGCTTACTGAATGCCTAAGCTATTTCCTTAAGTCTCTATGTATATTAAACTGCACTGTGATTTTCTCAGCATTTGTCTTGATCCATAGATACTCGATCTACTAATTAACAATATCCCAAAGCATGACAAAAGCCTTCATGCCAAAGATAAAAATACTGTTTACAATTTAAAAAATTAATCTCTTAGGAAGATTCACTATTCTTTAAAGGCATTTGTGTGTGTGTGTGTGTGTGTGTGTGTGTGTGTGTGTGTGAATGTGCACATGTGTATATATTTTACCTAATAGTGTATAAGCCTTAACAAATTGAGTTACTACTAATTTTCTGCTTCTTGAAACAATCCTGTTTATATGTGTTAATGTGTATAAAATACAGCTTTTCATTTTGTTTTCTGTTGATTTTATTTTTCTGAATCCTAAATTCAAGTGCTTTTATATTTTTCCTTGCTTCCTCTGCAGTTGATTTGTGGGTGATTACATGTGTTTTAAGAATTTCAATGATATTGAAGGCATGTGCAGATGCCTACCACATTGAGGTATCTTGACCCTGCCTAGATCTTCAGCTAAATCCAAGAGAATTGCCATTATTTTCACAGATAAATCCACATCCATCTTCATCTCAAACTGAATGTACCCAACAGTAAAAATATCATCTTCTAACAACCAATTATTTTGTTTTCTCTTTTTGTCTCAACAGCACTTCTGTTTTGTCAATTACAACATTAATTTTATTATTTAATGAATGTCTTCCTCTCCACATTTTATAAAATATACTTAACAAGTTTTAAAATCTCATAAATTCTTTCTCCCCCAATATTGCTCACATTAGTCTATCCTTTAATATCCTCTTGCCTGAACTTAGAATAGTGTTAACATAGATTTTTCCTTAAGTCTCTTTTACTTCCCTATTATCTGACCTAAGGCATTATGATTCACCTTGATAAAACATGACTTCCTTCTTATTCTCAGTATACATCAGTGGTTATCAATTGCCTAATGAATGATAAAAACCATTCCTCAGCCTAGGCTTCTCTCCTTATACATTACCACTTTACCAAGGATGCTCTATAACTTAGCACTGGTAGTTTCTTGAACAAATCATTAACATTTCAACTTTTGGGTTCAAGTTTTTCCTGAATTTTCTAAATATAATGCTGTCTCCTCTGCTTTCTAAAGAAATTCTACCTACATGAAATCCACCACTTCCACAAGCTACTTGTAATCAGACAAGAAGATGTATTTTCTTCTTAATACTGTGCCATTTTCTTCGCAAATGTTATGGAAAGTATTTGAAAATATTGTTGGAAACTGCAAATTGTTTTTTTTCATTCTTCAAAGAGAAATTTGAATATTTAATTTATTTGGAAAAAATATTACTTTCTGAGTCTTTACCTTCATTTGTATCTTGGGGAAAATATTACTTACTTCATATGATATAGAATAAAAATTTTGAAGTACAGAAAATAAGTCAAGGCATGTAGGAAGTTTTTAATAAATATTTAGTTTTCTTATATAGTTACTGGTGTTTAAATTACCTTCCTAATTATTTTGTATACCTAAAAATTATAACTTTCTTGAACAAAAAGATTCTAATTTAGATAGTCCTATATATCTCGCATCTTAGTAGTCCTTTTATAGGTCATTATATAGAGTACACACTTAATAATATTTATCTAATTAAATCCCTTGTTTGCTAATCTGAAAAAGAACTTATGTTATAAATTTAGATGATTATTTAAACATGTGTCAAGTTTTTTTCACCAAAACCTTATTGAACATAATTCAGTCCTCTGGTTGTACTAGTATTAATGATGTGAGAGGATGGGAATGCCTGACCTGTAAATTCTAAGGTTAATATTGTACATGAGAACTACAGTTCATGGAAAAATGCATGATTTTTCTTAAAAACAATTCCAGGAAATATATTGCTGTATAGATTGGGTTATATCCATCTAGCATAGTATTGAATGTCTGCTATATCCATTGCTTTGTCCAAATTTAGATTATGAGTAATAGAGTCATACAAAGTTTACTAACAGGAAAAAGTAATTGTTTTGACAATGTTCCTCCTCATTGTACCAAAATATTTCACACATACTTACAAAGTATATTTTAATAAAGAAAGGTTCATTTTGAAAGAATCCTTCAAATGCTGAAATACACAAAAAGGATTTTACAATAGTGCTTTATATGTGGTATACTTTGCATTATTCCACACTTTTATTGTCTACATTATGTGATACTATGCACTTTTCTTGTTGTGTAGTATAATGATATTTTAAAGAAATATTAGGAGGTGGCATGAGTATGAAATACAGTACACACTAATGCCTAAATATTAGGTAAATCCCTGGGTACACATGCACAAGGAAATTCAAACAGTGTAGTATACACTTCAAAACTAGACTGACTTTGGAAGCACTGGCACAGAAGGCAAATCAAAAAGTTTGATCTGAGCAGACACATGTGAATTGCTTTCTGAAATAATCAAGAAAAAACAAAACACAATAATCTTCAAAGAATTTTAACAAAAATCAGTTTTACACATAACATTCAAAAAGTCCAGGATATAATCCAGAATCATTTGATATATAGCTGGGAAAATCTAGTCAATTCTAAAGGAGCAATAATTTAAAATGCAAACCTCAAGATGATTCAAATGTTGAAATTATAAAGCAAATACAAGCAGTTTATCACCATGCCCCAGGAACTAAAGTTGATCACTTTCAAAATTATGTAATTAATAAAAATAAAAGCAGCAGAGAAATATGAGATATATAATAAAATCAGGTGTCAAACAGAAATTTTAGAAATGAAAAATTCAATATCTGAAATAAAACAGTCACTACCCAAGCTCAATATCAGACATGGGAATGAAAAAGGAAAAATGTGGTAAACCTAAATACAAATCAGTAGAAATTTTGTAATCTTAAGAAAATATTTCAGTTGAATTATGATTCAAGCATCCCCTCAGCACACTATAAACTATATGAGCTTCCAGATATTTTCTATGACTTCATTTTATTTTATTTCTGGATAGTATCAATCACCATCTGAGTTCTTTTCTCTTATGTAATAACGTGATTTTTTCCAAGCATGTATTTATAGGTTGATTTTATTAATTTAAAAATATTAAGGAAAAAAATGAGTTACTATTTTTTAAGGTTTTTCATCCTAGATTAACTTATTGGCTTGCTATGATCTCAAATACTAATGTGACTGATAATATCTGAAATTAAATAGTTTGACTTTTTATTAATAATGATTCATTTTCAAAATTAAAATGCAATGCTTACTTTCAATATTAAAATATAAAACAAACATTCTAAAAGTAAAAAGTACAACATTTAACACTGAAAAGAATGAGCAACATATTTCCATTTGCCATTTCTTCAAAGTATAATGGACAAAAGCTCATATTTAAATTAGTTCTCCAGCAAATGTAAGAAAACTAATGTTACTAAGTGAGACAGAAAGTTAACAACAGAAAACATAAGCAGTTTATTCCATCTCTTTCTTGAATGTTAAAAAGTTCTGCATTTAACTATCATTTCAATTTTATATTAAATTTTAAATTTAATTAAGACAGTGACTTAAACTCTATATTACTATTTGCTAATTAACTTTATTTTTTGGGGGGTCCATTTTGTTCTTTCAAAGAGACAAACATAGATTTCTTCACCTGCATAGTCAGCTTTAACTAATGAAGTATTTTCAAATACTATTTTGTTTTGGTTTTATTTTAGTGCTGTATTTTGACCCCAGAGGCTGCTAGACAAGTGTTCTATCATTGAATTCTAACTCCAAACTTATACTCACTTCTTTATCTACTACTTGCAAAAGTATAGCAGACCTTAAACTATACTACAGAGCTCTAACATGGTATTGGCACCATAACAGACATGTAGACCCAATTGTACAGAATTACAAAAAAAAAAAAAAAAACAGAGACAAACACACATAAATACAGTTATCTCATACTAGACAAAGTTTCCATGCATATATATATTAGAGAAAAGATAGCCTCTTCAACAACTGATGCTAGGAAAACTGGAAATCCATATGTAACAAAATGAAATTAAACCCCTATCTCTCACCATACACAAAACTCAACTCAAAGTGGATCAAAGACTTAGGCACTAGAACAGACTGCCTAATAGAAGAAAAAGTATGCCCAAATATTCATCATGTGGACTTAGGACTTGACTTCCTAAACAAGACTCTTAACATGCAAGAAGTAAAATCAAGAATCAATAAATGGAATGGATTCAAATGAAAAAGCTTCTTCTCAGCAAAGGAAACAATAATGTGAAGAAAGAGCCTACAGAATAGCAGAAAATCTTTGCCACATGCACCTCAGATGGAGCACGAATCTCCAGGATATATACAGAACTCAACACTTAACACCAAAAACCAAATAACCCAATCAATAAATGAAATAAGAGCACTGGGATTGTGGCTCAGTGGTAGGGCATTTGCCTGGCATATGTGAGGCCCTGGGTTTCATTCTCAGCACCTCAAATAAATAAAAAAAATAAATAAATAAAGGTCCTCAACAACCAAAACAAAATCTAAAAAAAAAAAAAAATGAGATTAGGAATTGAACAAGCATTTCACAAAAGAAAAAAAACCCACAAATTGTCAAAAAATATATGAAAAAAATATTCAATATCTCTCCCAATTAGAAAAATGCAAATTAAAACTACACTAAGATTCCATCTCTCTCCAGTACAATGGCAATTATCAAGAATACAAGCAATAATAAGTTTTGGCTAGGTTGTCGGGGGAAAGGTTCACTCCTACATTGCTGGTGGGATTGCAAGCTGGTACAATCACTCTGGAAAGCAGCATGGAGAGTCCTCAGAAATGAAACCACCTCTAAATGAAACCTACCATTTGACACAGCCATTCCATTCCTCGGTTTATACCCAAAAGACTTAATATCAGCTTAATACAGTGATGCAGCCACATCAATGTTTATAGCAGCTCAATTCATAATAGCTAAACTATGGAACCAAACCTAGATGTCCTTCAACAGATGAGTGGGAAAAGAAAATGTGGTATATATATACACAATGGAATATTACTCAGCTAAAAAGAAAAATAAGATTATGGCATTTGTAACTAAATGGATGGAGCTGGAGAATACCATGCTAAGCGAAATAAGTTAATCCCCCCAAAATCAAAGATGAATGTTCTCTCTCATATGTGGATGCTGATCCATGAGTAGGGGATAAGGAAGAATGGAGGAAGTTTGGATTTAGCAGAGGGGAGTGAAGAGAGGGGAGGTGTTTGTGGGGGTGGAAAAGAGGTAGAATGAGACAAATATTACTATCCTATGTACATGTGTGATTGCACGACTAGTGTGACTCTATATCATGTACAGCCAGAGGAATGAGAAATCCTGTTCCATTTGTGTACAATGTGTCAAAATGCATTCTCCTCTCATGTAGAACTAATTAAAACAAATAAGAACAATTTTTAAAAGAATCAAATAAATTTTAAATCAAATAAAGATAAAAAACAGTTATTCCTATTATGATATCATTTTTATGGCTGCATGAAATGGATACCAACCCACAATAAATCAATAAATAAGGTTTGCTCCTTCTCACATGACCAGAGATTTATTAGTTTGTTCAATTGTGTCAATCACATCCATACTTCTTCCATCTTTCTGCTTCACTTCTCTTAATTTGTGATATTCATTCTCATGAGAAATTACTCAGGTTGTAACTTAAGTTCTTCTAAAAACATAGCTGTGAAACATTTCAGATATCATAATCGTATTTCAGGCAAGGAGATAGGAAGTGTGCAAAAAGAAGGTAATTTTTTCCCTCTAGATATGTATCAAAAAATAAGCACTTGGTCTGGTGATATAGCTCTGTGGTAAAGCATGTGCTTAGCATGATCAAGGCCCTAGGTTTAATACCCAGCACTACAAAAACAAGAAAAAAATTGAACCAATTATTTAATTAAGAGTCACTGGGAAACATAATTGTTTGGTTACATTGCAACTGAGACAACAGTGAGATTTTATTTTCATGAAGAAAAAATTACATAAAATCTAGGAAACTGCTCCAAGACTATAATCTTCCAAATGTCTTTGCCATGAAAAAAATAAAACTTTTTTTTTCTTAAAAAGTCAGGTAATTTGAAGTACACTTCAAGCCACTTATATAAGCACCCTTCCTCTGATACATAATATATTCTAGATCTCTTTCTTCATTCCAAATTCACTGGAAATGTTATAATAACTTGTACATTGCTCAGGGTATTCACTCTATAATTAAAAGGTTTTAAAGATCAAGAATTGCGTAGAATCTGATTCTGGAAAGACTCAACTATTGAAACAAGATAAAAATTATAAAAGCCAATAATCATCATAATTATCCAAAACACAAGAAGGTGAAAAAAAAGGAATAAGATTCTGAAAAAGAAGTGTCACATGGAAGAAGGAAATTCCATGACATGAAGTCTTATGCTATTGATAAGTTTCATGCTAAAGGCTGGCCATGACTAATGTGACATTAAATCCTTGATGCAAAACCTGCAATTTTCACCAGCTTAGAGAACAAGAATATAAGGTTTACGGTACCTAAATTTAGGTTAACTAGATATTAAAGGCAAAAATGCTACATAGGATACAGACAGAAGGAAAATCAAACTGTGTATATAAATACATCCTAAATGTTTTCTGACTTTTAATCCATACTTGCACAAGACAGATTTCGTTAGTCCAGCTAAGGCTGAAAAAAGTAAAATGGAATTTTAGGTACTGCCTATTTCATAAATAAAATGAATAACGTCTTTGGAGGAACATAAATGCACAGTTTCAATAATATATCCAGAGTACAGTGCATAACTGTTTGAATTATGAAAAGAATGAAGAAACATGAAAAGTTAAGTCATTATTCATATAAATTGTAATGAATGGAGATGAACCATGAGCTGATCCAGATGTTGGACTTAGTAGACAAGATTTTTAAATACATAATTATGCTAAAAAATGTAAAGGAATATAAGTTGATAATGAAAGGAGGAGTAGGAAATCTCAACAGAGAAACACAAATTATATAAAAGAAATGAGTAAATCCTAAAACAGGAAAATGTAATACCTAATTTTAAAAAATTGAATAATGATAAGAATCTGGGAAACCTTTACATATATAATATACAGAGAGACTGATGAAAAATGTTGCAACCTCTTACCATCATTCTGTGGATAATAGAATTTAGTCATATTTGAGTATTGATATCGATTTTAATCATTTAGTTGATCTTCTCCTTCTACTTTTTATTATCATCATTATATTTAACAATCAGGATCTCTCTGAAAAAAAAATAGAAACTGCATTGATTTCTGATCCAGAAGCAGTTTGCAATATGATTATAAAGGGAGAAATCTTAATTTATAGGAGCAATATTATTAAATATCTGTACATACTAAATGTTATTAGTTTTTATTATTAAATAGAAATTTGACCTCCTATAAAATAATTTGTCAAAAAGATATAACCAAAAAATCCTGAAAACCTTAATGGACAATTAAGATTTTATGATAAATGGTATTTTATTATTAATAATATTTAAAGTAATCTTTCATTTAAAGATTTATTGCTATCAATCCATGATATAATTTTTTTAATCTTTTACTGACATACCTATAAAAGCAAAGAAAGGAAAACATATAACAAACCAAAAAGTGTCAATCAACCTATCACCAAAATATCTAAGAAAGTATCATTATCCACAAGATTTTTCTAACAGTGTTTATTATCTGTGCTCTGGAAAAAAAGAAATGAATCTTGATGTCCTGGGAAAAAGGAGAAAACAAATTGCAGAAAACATCATAATTACTAACAAAATACAAATAACTATTTACTGAAGTTCAGGAATAATACAAGGGCAGTCATTATCAATATTTTTATTATTTTGAATGTATGAGATGAAAGAGACCCTTATCTTCATATACATAAGTATATGTAGAGATCTCTGTATTGGTAATATTTTTATATTTGTAAATCTAATTTAGTCATTTTAGCATCTACATAGATGACCAGATTATTTAAAATAGTTACCACTTCTACTTACAGATATTTAATGTTTTTCCAAGCACACACTCATATATAATATACATATACATGCAGAACATATATATACAGAACGAGTGTGTGTGTGTGTGTGTGTGTGTGTGTGTGTGTATGCATGTTTTTTCAGTAAAAATACTTTATGGTTTTATTTATTTGGGATTTTAATACAGTTCATAAGTACATGTTACATATTTAAATATGCTACAAAGTTGCTTCTGTATACATATAAAGTGTATGTTTTATAGTATTTAATTTTTATAGATTTTAATTATATATTTTGACTATAGAAATTCATAATATTAATGAGTGATAAAGATCTAGAATAATGCTTACTCATACAGTAATTTTTACCCATTTATGGGACTACTTAACCTATGAAAACAAAAATTAATCTCCTTGAAAGATGTCAGCAAGATTAAGTTATAAAAATTCTAATCTCTTATGCAGTATATTTTATTGATTTCAAGGGATTTTCAAAATACAGTGTTTTCTAAGAAAGAATTTAGGATGAATGGAATTATAATTGATAACCAAAAAAACTACTGTAAATTACTGATTTTCATGAATGCCATTTCAACAACTGACATAATTAATATTCTTCCCTCAGACAAAAAGCACTCGTGTTTTTCCAGGCAGAACAAGCCCACCAAGTCACACACTCCTCCTCTCAGATGCTTTCTACTTACATAGAAACTGAACCTGGAGTCAATGTAAATAAGGAAGGCTACGTTTAATAGAGACTGTAGAGACTAACAGTATAATGGTCTCTCAATCTGAGTTATCATCTGGACACAAAGAATTAATCACTGGAAAAAGAAGAGAAATCAAGACACATAGATATAGATGAAGAAAGAAAAAGTAGCCTTAACCCTAAAACAGTGGAGGACTAATGGAACTAGTAGTTTCTGAAAGAATCATTACTACTTTCTCATTTCAGTCACATGAGCTGCAGACACTGTTAAGAAGTTCATGAATAATGTTCCAAACTATATTGTGCTTGGCTAATATGTCAGTCTTTCTTCTCCTTGTAGCCTAATTTGAAACCTCCATTTATCAAGGCTGTAAAGCAATATAGTGAATAAGTTCAGAAATATGTAAAGATTTCATGATAAAAATATACTATTAGTGATTAAAGAGTTTCTGGAACAATTGAAATGTAATCATAGTGATGAGAGTGTTACTCTGGGGAAGAATAATTGGAAAGTGATTTTAACTAAAAAGCTTAACCCTAATAAATTGAGTTATATTCCCTGATGAAGGTGACAATAGAAGGCTGACAATTCGTATGACATATATAAAATGAAATGCAGTGTTAGACTTTGTCTAATATTTTCTAGGGGATGAATTATATATAGTATATATAGTACAGATATCAGCTTGTGGATACCATATCTTAAGATAAATTAAACCTTATGTGTTGTGCAGAACAGATTGAAGAGGCAAGAAACTAACAATTAGTCTTGTAATACCAAACTAGTTTAATCATTATAACTTTAGCATATATTTTAATAACAGCAGAACTAGTTATATGTCAGGACCCCATGATTGTTCTCTAATCTATTTTTTATATATTCTTTTAAAATTCAATCACTTCCCAAAGTCCCATCTCTGAATATTGCTGCCTTGGGACCAAACCTTCAACACATAAGTCTTTGGGGGACATTCCAGATTCAAATCATAACTACCCTTGTACTTAATAACTCTGTGACCTTAGTCAAGTTGCTCAAACTCTCTAGTTCTCTTTATTTTTTATACTATTCAAATAAGGTAATAATGTACTACCTGCCATACAGTGTTGCTATGAAGATTAGGTGATGAATAAAACATGCTTTAAGCAGTGTTTAGCAAATGATCAACTAAAAAAAATGAATGATAAACCTATACTTCAAGAACTGCTTTATACCTCATAAAACTTTATATGTTTAAACTTTACTATACTTAAGTTGACTTTTAGAAAAAAAATCTCTATTTAGACCAAAAAAAGGCTTTTAAGATTTTTAAAAATTATATTATGAAATACCAAGGATAGGGTATATAGCTGTATATTATATTGTTATTATTTTATTATTTAAATCTATTACTTCATTATTGAAATCAAGTCTATCATTTTTTGGCAAGAAGCCCCTATAAATATTAGTTTGTTCTTTTCTCATTAAAGGATTTTCAAAAAATGATAATCTTTAGTTTTATTGTGGTATGCTGTCTTTTGAACAAACACTTTATCTTTGTTCTAGCCCAGTGTACATTAACACATCAATAGAATTGTTTGATTTACTTTCAATCCTAATATGATTAATGGACTACTGTTGATATATTTTTCTCCTGTTGTAACTCACTATTCTGCTTGCCAATTGGACTGACTCTGTTTGAAGTCTACATAGCCTCCATCTGCTGGAACATTTTGTACCCTTGTCCCAGCTGTACTAATTCTATTAATTGCATAGTATTCATTGAGCTTTATTACTCAGAATTAATCCTATGTGTTAAAGAAACCTGAACTATGTATGAACAAAATTGCTCCAGATTTAATATTTTATTACTGATAGTTAAATTTTAAAATAAAATATTTGTGCTTTTAGTCTCCTTTGAATTATAGCTCTTAAATGAATTAATAAAGTATTTTGATCCAGTTGGCTTGCCAGAGATTAGCCTTTTTGTGTGAGAAAAAAATATAGCATTTTTTTCTCTCTTTATAAACAGTACATAAATGACGATTTTGAAGTTGATTGTAGCGATTTTGACAAAAACACAGTCCAGAATGTATCAATAAGGATGTTAGTTTGATATCTGTCTCTCATTAAATTTAACAGCATTGGATATGTCATTTCAAGACTAGGAAACAGGACCTCTCTGAGTCTCAATTTCTTACTTTGTAAATTTTAAGATTAGCATTTTCAAAATCTCTCACATAGGACACCTTAAATATAGATAAATAAACATGTGACAAATCCTTGCAGTTTCTGAAACTGTTTATGTATTGAGTAAATAAATTAGATGAGGCAGCATTCAGTCCTTTTTTCTTTCATTTCTTTATGGTTCTGGTGTATATTTCACATCTTTTAGAAAGGATATGTTGGTATCTTTTTCCTACCTATATACTGTCTCTCTTACCTCCCCAACAACCTTGTTTTCTAGAACTCTTTTTTTTTTTTGAAACCATTTTCAGCTTTATAATCACATATCTTCAGAGCATAATGAATATTGAAGGGAAATTTTGACTTGAATAGATAGCATGTAGCATATTTCTGATCCACTTAAATGAAATTCTCCCTTAATCTACTAGAAATAAATAATTTCTTGAAACATGGAGCTTTGACATTTGAAGTCAGACCTGGGTTTGAATGTTGAATCTACTAAATAACTGAAGCACTTAGAAGCTGTGGCATGGGAGCTGGGACTGAGTATCGATGCATGTTTTTAACAGTTCTGGGAACTTAATGCAAGCACAGAAATTTGCCTCACTTAACTTAAGCAAGGTATTAACTGATCCTAGTTTATTAAAAGCATCTGCACTTCACATAATTAACAAAAACATGGATTTAAAAAATGGGAAGTATAAAGAAGACTAAGAAAGAGACAGAGCATGTACACTTAAATTCCACGCTGGAACTGCTCTAATAAATATGGCATCTCAATACCTCCCTGTTCTTGCATCTCATGGTAAAGATTCAGTTTCATAGGAGATAAAATTTGTAGATTGAGCCTAACTCTCATAAGAAACCATGTGTGCAAGGAGAGTAATAGAAAAGATCTGATTAATGGATATTTTGTGATGAGGGTAGCCATTGTCTTTTACCAGGACTACACACAACCAGGGACAGCTTCAAATGGAGACTGATTTTGCTAAATTTGTTCAAACTCCCAGTTTTCCTTTTAAAGATGGATTCCCTTCTGTCTCTACCATGTTTATTCACTTATGAAAAAGTTGATATTCTTTATTTATTTGGTAATATCACCGATACAAACTTTACAAAGCAATTGAGGTAATGAAAGTGGATTACAATGCCATGGAGTAAACAAATACATTATAAATATTAAACTTACCTTTGTTAAAGATCCTTTGGCCTCTCTTACCTCTGGAATTGCTCACTGGCCAATAGATCCCTCATCTGTTTCCAACTATCTCCCGTTTTTCCTGTTTCTTTCTCTTCTATTTGCTGTGCACATGAAACTCCTTTTCACTTTGGAATTATTCTCTTTGCCTAGCTTTAATTCATTTGAGGTTATTAGTCATTTTCATAATGAAACACATTTAGTTACTGCATTGATTTAAAGAAGAGAATTTTCCACTTGACAAAAATTCTGAAAATACCACTTAAAATGATCTCTTTTTCTTCTTTCCATGGACAAATGTTACATCTCCAAATTATCCCTTGGACCTGAGGAGATGCACCAAATATTTCTTAATATGCATTTTTTTTAGAACAGGTTCAAGTACTAAACCAGAAACTTGTAGGTAGTAAAACATGGAAACTTTCCCTTGTGAGGGATCCAGATCTCAGAATTTCTTCTACCCTCACACAGGTATCATGTTGCCATTGTTACAAGCATATCTCACATAATATCCTTGCAGTTTAATACCATCTAATTGTTGAACCCATGCTCATTAAGACTTATGTCATTGGATTTCTTGTGAAGTGATTGGCTTCTTATTCCTAATTGACAAAAAATGAAACAGAGAAAGTATATCTTGAATGAGGGCAGGGAGCAATCCCAGATTACTTTTACAGGAAAAAAACATTGTGAGACATCTCTATTAGAAACAGAAGAAAGATTTTAAAAATCCATAAAATCACAGAAGAAGCAATAGAATAAAATTAGATGGTAAGATGATTTGTGCCGCTAAGACTTTGAAAGTAAAACAGAAGCCAAAACAATATAACCCAAGCCTTAGAACTATTTTACTGTATTTGTTAGAAATGCAGTAGATGAGGACATACGTAAAATATCCTGACAGAGCCATATTATAGTTCTCTATTGAATTCTTATGCAGGCTGGCATAAAGTTACCATTAATTGCTTGAGGGCTCCATAACCCTTTTATTGAGTTTATTGAAAAGAGTGTTTAAGAAATGCCTATCCAACTCTGGTGAGCTGAGTAGGTTAAATAAAGCTTAAACAAAGCTTTTTCCATCTCAAGCATCTAAGTTACTCGGCAGTTTTGGGATCAGAGTGAGACCCCAGAGAAAAGAGTCAACAAAACCAGGCCATAAAATCAGGAAGGCATTGAATGTTTGGATTCAGGACTAGATGCAGGGAAAATAGAAAGAATGCCTTTAAAATGCACACTTTCTGCAACAATGCAAAACCAATTTACAAACATTTTGTTGAGATTGCAGAAGTGGGACTCTGTGAAATGTTTTTAGCAAGCAAAAGATTTTTCAAAGAAGTATATTTAATTGTGTATATTAGTGTCATTGATATTCTTGTTTAGACTGATGCAATTATTTTTAAGGAACTTAAAGTATTTTGTAAATCCTTTACATGTTCATTTATTCTCTAAATCTACTTACTCCCATTTACAGGACCAAATTTTAGGTTTTGTGGGCCTAAATTGCAAACAATATTAGATTTTTATTGAATCATCATGTAACCAGAAAACACTGCTAGACCTTCCCTAAAACCTCCCTAAATGTCTTTGCTAATGAGAGAAACTGAAGGTCAATCTTCATGCCAAATCTGCCTTTCTTCATTTTTATATAGTTTTATTTTCTAACTGGTAAAAATTGAACATCAAGTTCTGTTTTTCTTTTTTATTGTTGTCTTATCCTATTTTCAGACACTTACAATAATAATTTTATGCTTTATCATTTACAAATTCATCTTATATTAATATGAATATTTAATCAATATATCACGTTATAAATACCCCAGATATAATTTTATACATAAAACTTCATGTGCTGAAATTACTCTTTTTTATTATAGTTTTTCTTTTCTTTCCGGTAACTCTATAGAATTCTTATTTGGTGACACAATATTGTATAATTATTATTCAAATTTACATCGTCTCTATTTTTAATATTATATTTTCTAATTGTTATGACCTGTTTGATATAGTTCTTTATCAATGTGTAAAAAGCATCTAAAATATTGGTTTATTTTTAGAAATCAGTCAAAAACAAAAGAAAATGCATATAAGCTAATGCCCACCTAAAATACATAAATTCTTTAAAAATTTTCTTTATTTTAAAACATTTTTAAATTTTTATTTAAAAAAAAAAATTTCTAAAAATGTTAACTCATGCTTATGAATATTTTCCAATATTTTCTTCTATAATTTTTTTTTTGTACCAGATTTAACCCAGGGGTGCATAACTATTGAGCTACATCCCTAGCCCTTTTATTTTTTTAATATTTTATTCAGAGACAGGTCTCACTAAGTTGCTTAGGGCCTTGCTAAGTAGCTGAGGTCTTCTAGAAATTTTTTAGTTTTAATTTTCATGTTTGGTTCTCTAATCAATTTTGAATTACTTTTGTATGTATACTATGAATCAAGGGCTTAATCCTTTAGGTTCTGTTTTATTATTTGTTTTTGTCTGTTTGTTTGTTTCTTTAATCCTTTCTTCTTTCCACTCTTTGTCATAGAAGTCCCAGGCCAAAGGCCTGACTCTGGAGTTTTTAGCAAATCAAGTTTAAACACTTGCCTCAAAAACCAAATGGAAATGTAAAAGTGAAAATGAGGAAATAAATTTGAACCAATATTGCCATCTTGAGAAGGCAAGTGAAATGATTGCCTCAGTTCTACCATTGGGGGATACTGCTATGACCTTTAGGTCTAAATAAAAGGGAGGATTGGCTGGAGGACAAGAGGTATGCATAATTAAGCAATCTTGATAAGACTGTAGTCTGGTTGATCTTTATCTCAAATCTGGTTCCTTAAGGGGGCTCCAGAGAAGTCCCTATTGCTTGAGGGGCCAATCTCCATTTGCTTCACAGTATGGTTATGAGACTTGTGATCCTGGAGGTAGGACAGCCTGGTTCCTCTTAAGAGTTCTTCTCTCTATAAGTCTCCACAGTTCTTTGAAGCTACAGGGTGATGAACTAGTGACTTCTAGCCACTCTAGGGGGTCTAGAAAAGGACACTCAAAGGTAGCAGTTCAATGTCCCAGAAAATCTTGAAAATTACCTTAGTTACTCTGATTTTAGTGTCCTCAAATTACTAGTTTTGGATGAACACTCATTAAATGGTCAACATGCTTATGTGCAGAGTTGAGCAAAAATCTGACTCAAAGTGTAAAGCAAGAAAGGAGACAGATAGAAAAAGAAGGCAGAGATGCCTAACTTCTGTTGTGCTTTTATTTAGTCATTAGGTATCTACAGGCCTAAGTGAGTAGTCAATGCGTTTTTAGAAAAAGCAACCAAAGTCCCTGTTATAGTCTGACTCAATAATTTCAATTGTACTGTGTTCAAGTTCAGTGTTTTTTTCTGTCTGCTTAAATTTTCTGTTGAACTCTTCTAGCAAATTTTTCATTTTCAACCCAAGAATTTCTTTATGATTTTGTTTTATATTTTCTATCACCTTAATGATATTCTAATTTTATTCATACAATGTATTCCTGATTTCCTTTATTTCATATCCATTTTTTCCTTTAGTTCTTTGAACATATTTAAGACTATTAGTTTAAAGCTTTTGCCCAGTAAATCTGTCTGCATAGAAATGGTTTCTGTGAATTTATTTGTTCATTAGAATGGTTATATTTTCTTGTTTCTTTGTATGCTTTGTGTTTTCTGTTATTGTTAGAAACTGATCAGTTAAATATTTTCTTTCTTTTTTTAATTAATTTTTTTTTTACTAGGAATTGAAAAGGAGTGTTTAACCACTGAGTTACATCCCTATCCCTTTTTCTTTTATCTCTTTTTTAAAATTTTTAATTTGAGACAGGGTCTCACTAAGATGCTTAGGGCCTTGCTAAGTTGCTGTGGCTAGTTTTGAACTTTCAATACTCCTGTCTCACCCCCTACCCTCACCCCATCCCCTAGAATGATAGGCATTTGCCACCATTCTTTGCTCATTTATGTCTTACAATATAATTACTCTTAATATCATATTCTCACCCTCATCCTGAGTATGCTGCCTTTCTAATTACTGTAGTATTCTTCTACCTGATCAGTGATATTCCCAAAATCTTCCTGAAAACACTGAATTCCTTCTCATGTACAAGGCCAACATTTCTGCTTCCCAGCTGTGTATAGCTAATGTTTTGGAGAGAAGTCCTTGAGGGTTAGAATCCAATGTGAAGAAAAAAAATTCACCTCTCCCAGTGTTTGTACCTTGGCTTGTCTGCTATGGGACTCCTTTAATATTTAACCAGGTTTGCACTGATCCAAAGGATCAGCCCAAAGTGAAAGCTCAGACTCTTTTAAGTATTTCTGAGCATAGACCTTTCTTGGCCTGGCCATGTGAATGGCTGTCTAAATTTTCCAGTATGCATGCTACTTTTGAATATTCTGGTTTCTAAAAAACAAATAAACAAAACTGTATTCCTGTTTTTGTTCTCAGGCCTTAGGTGATCTATGGTATTTATTTTTGTTTATATTTTTGTTTTTGTTATCTTTAGCCTCAAGCACCTGAGAATTATTAAGTTTGGCTTACAGTTATACTTTTGAACAATACATATAATAGTTTTTCAATAGGTCTAATTGTTTTTCTCTAGAATCAGTGGGTTCCCCAATGAGAATTTAGGCAATGATGTCTTCAAAACCAAGACTTCCATTAGAAGGTTAGGAATGAGGCTAAAGTAAGTAAAAATGCCTCAAAACATTCCTACCATTTTGAATTTGTCTTTATCTTGGTTCAGCATTTTCTAGTTTGCTATAAACTTTTGACTTTTTTCCAAATATCTGACAAATTTGGTTCTGACAGTTTCTGCTTACTTTTCATGTTTCTTAGAGGAATGAGACTTTGGAGCTGCCTTCTCTGCCATTTTGCTTAAACTTTCTTTATGGCCACTCTTGAAGGGGATGTTTAATATGCTATATTGAGGAAGGTAAGGCCAGGTTAAGTGGGAAAAAATATGTCAAAATTGATCAGTTTAGGTAATGTGAGAAGAGTATAACATCAAATTGTCCACTTTCCAAATTTTGACAAGCATAAACAAATGCTATGTGGAACAGAGACATAGTTTCTAGAATATCATTCTTGTCTTGATTAGAAATGCTCTAAACTATACCTCTGCATATACTATCTGACAAGGGGCACCTTGATGACTTACAATGTACTTGTACCTCCAATCAGTGAATCCTCTTAAAATCTAGCATGGTGAATAAAGAGAACTTAACATCATACATTCAACATTTAAATATTGACTTCACCTTTTACTAACATAAGTTTAAACACATAATTATGATATATTGTCTTAAGTATGTTTACTTCTAACATTGTTTAGTGAATTTTTTTCAAAATGTTTCAACAGCTTGTTAAAATCAACAAATTTTAACATAGTTTGTGAGCATGGTTTGATCTAATAATAATATAAATTATTACTATCACTAATGTTAGAGTAACACTAACCCATGGTTCTAGGCTGCTGAGAATGTAAAGAGCAGGAAGAAGTGAGATTTCTCATAAATAGTCTAATAGTACTTATATATCTTGATTTTCCCTGGATGATTTCAGTTTATATTCATTATTCCAGCATAAGAATAGTGTATTCTTTCAATTTTGAAGGATACTAGTTTTGGCAAATATATATTGCCATAGTTGTGATGCTATAAATATCACGCCATTGTATACTGATATCATAGAGAGAGAGTGGTTCAGGCAGAGTAAAGAATGACCTTCATACTGGAAATTTCACAATAAATCTAGTTCTTTGGGTTCCCTCCTTCCTTTTTCATTTTCCTGTTAGCTGCCTCACCATTATTCTCTTCATAGTAGCAGATACTCAGATTAGTTGAGCACAGTGCTACATAGAGTAAAAGACAACAATTCCTATCCTTTCTCAGAATGTGCCAATCTGATAACTAAGTTCTCAACAATGGCGTGTTTGATAAGTAGGAAGGTAATTAAGCAAGATGACTTAAGTTATAGAAGTAAAGAAAAGGATCCTTTTTCATTAGACACAGTTCTACTTCAATACATTCCCTCTTGGGGAATATAGACTCAATGACTAGGACTGCGGAAGTCTTCTTGGGCCTCCAACTGATCTTATGAATAAGTATCATTCACTGGAATGTTACAGATTATAGTAAGATACCTGGGTCCTTGATGCACTGAAGTCATACTTACAAGCACTTAACTACTTGATATTTCAAAGATAGAAATACATTCACATTTTGTAAATAACTACCTTCCAGGCCTCTTGATCTCAGACAATCACAATCCTAATATTTATAGAATTTGTTACATGGGCATGGGACAGGGTAATGTAAGAATCTAAAAAGTGTTCCCTATATCTTTGACTGAGAAGCTGGCAGCACTTTAAATACAATGGCAAAACCTTTGGGCAAAATTTTGCTGCCTGCCATGCCTTGAAAAGAAGACACAAGGTTGTATGAAAAGCAGATCAGATGACTTTAAAAGAATGTGTAAAAAAAAAAAAAATGAGGATGCCGTCTGTATTAGCTGGCAGTTTTTAACCAAGTTTTAGGAGACTAGAACCAATTCTGGTGCAGGAGGTAATATTAAGGAGTTTCTTCCTCTCTCTTTTATTCTGTGTGTGTGTGTGTGTGTGTGTGTGTGTGTGTGTGTATGTATGTGCATGCTTTTCTCCTACAACATAAATGCATTAAATTTGAAGCCTTTCAGGATTTAAAGACAAAAGATTTAAAAAAAAAAAAAAAAAAAGACAACCTCTGTGTTCTAAAACTGAAACACTTTAAAGTTTACTCCTAAGAAGCAGCTTTAGCAGGAGATAAATCACTGGTCCCAGAGCTTTTAAAAAGGCCTTCCATTAATAGTATTCTGTCAGACAATGGGAAGCAAGCAAGCAGCAAAGATCAGATTAAATATGTTGTCTTCTCTTGCACCCACCCCCGACCTATTCTTATAAGTAGTCTCAAGGTGGAAACAAGCTTAGAAGCAACAAGATCTGAAAGTCAAAAGAAAGCATAGCAAATATCACTGTTTTTAAAGTGAACCTGCACCAAAAGGAAAAGGGCTTTGGATCTTTGCAGGCTTCAAGAAAAGACAACCTCCACTGTTCACATTAGAAATAGTCATGGAGAGTCATGAAGAAGAACGACCCTCCCCAAGAGGACCACAGAAGACAATGGCAGAAGACTTTTGTCAGAGAATGGAAGTAGAAACAAATAATATAACCACAAGAATCAAATATCTACCAGGTTCAGGGGCGTTCCTATTCCTGCCTCAAAGGATTTCATCATTTTGATGGTTTTAATGACATCAGGGTTTACTATTTTAAACTTGACCTAAATGAAATTTTTATGTCATTATTGCTGTTTCTTATCTTCTGCATGTGTTTTAGACAGATAAGATTTTTTTTTTCTTTTTGAATCTAAGAAGTCACCAATAATAAAAGCTACACCTAAACTCAACAGGGAGATGAGCAAACACACAGAGACACTGACTTTTCAGCTAGATTCATAAATATATGAACTTCCCTGCAGCTTGAAAGAAGTAGGTACTTATTAAAACCTTTTAAACACTCATGGGGCACTTCCTACTTTTCTTACTCCATTCTAATAAGTAGGATGCAGACAGGATAGTGGAAATTGTAGCAGCCACATTAGATCAATAAGGACCCTTGAGGTCAAGGAAAATCAAGCAAAGAGCTACAGAGCAAGGGACCCCCATATAAGCTTTGTACTATTTACTTCAGTCTTATTTTATTTGACAGAAATTAACTTCTTTTCAGTTAAGTTATTATTATTTAGTATGTTTGTGTGTGTGTGTGCACGCGCGCGTGTGTGTTTAATATGACCAAATTAATTAAAAGATTATATTCTCTTACACATATTAAAGGAAGAATAAGCATAATGATGATTTTAGTGGATTTTTCTTTCCACCAATATTAAAACAAATAGGAGAGAAAGAGAGAGATTTATACCTATGCTGAGAAGCTATATTTCAAATATTTTCAGTCCATCAGCTTTAATTCAGAGTGCTTGCCTTGATCATTTCTACATGCCCCTTATTTTTCCAAAGGTATTTAGTTTATCTAACTGAAAAATAATCATTGTATATTTCAAAAGTATACATAACAACACTGCTTTTTTGAAAAGCATATTTTTCTGTATCTACTGTTTTCTTAACCTTTCAAAACAGTTGTAGATGAAATTTTTCCAAAGCTTTTATATTGCATAGTAAGTAAACCAGGAGTAATGAAAGTTATATGATGCTGAGATTTCTTTCCTCCAAAATTAGGGTATTTCTTTGCGTGGTGGTCAAGTCTTTTAGGGATGTGGGCTTTTAGGGTCAAGGGGCTAGGGAAGGCCTCCTTGCACTATAGCCCCCAACAGTGAGAAGAAGGGACAAACCCATTCTTTCCAAAGCTTGTCTCTTCCCCCTATTGGTTCCATGTAGGGATAAGACTGTAGTTGGGACACTTGTAGAAGCTTACCTGCCTACAGAAAACCTTCCCTGTTGAATTCTGAAACGTGTAGGTAGAGGTCTGAGGCCTAAGCAGATGGTTATATGAATCTGTTCATCTATTTATTCACCTACTTTAAAAAATGTTTAGTTGTAGATGGACAGAATACCTTTATTTATTTATTTATTTATTTATTTATTTATTTTTATGTGGTGCTGAGCATTGAACCCAGTGCCTCATACATGTGAGGCAAGTGCTCTGCCAATGAGCCACAATCCCAGCCCCTCAACCATTCTCTTTTCAATTCACTCATTTCAATTCTGTGTTGGGTTATTGGTGGGTTGTAGAGACATACATATGGACAAATTCAACAGTATTGTCTCTTTGGGCACTTATCCTATAGGGATATAACTACTACCAATCTAGATGTTTAGAGAAAAGACTAAGAATGCAACATGGTAAATCTTGGTCTCATAAGCCCCTATACTGGATTAGCCATAGCTGTGCATATTTACCCCTGATTGGTGATGCCAAGAGTTGAAGGTGTTTATTGCTGGGGAACCAAATCATATGGAAACTTCTCAGATGTTTATTTTATAAAGCTGATATTTGTTTGGAGGCACTCACTGGTCAGTCCAGAATTCAAAATTGTCTATAAGTCCTGATTTCTGAAACTAGTATCTAGGTAATACCAAAGAAAACCAGAGTTCACCCTAACCCACTATCACCAACAACATACTCCACTGTTATGAATAACATACCATACATACTCAGAAGTCACTGGAAACCATCTGTATATTTTTGGTGAAGAAGAGTATGGTACCCAGATTCTAAAGTATTGAAGCTGTATGTGTTTGGCACAAATATTCTAACTTGGTATCAGTCAAAGACTATATATATATATATATATATATATATATATATATATATATATATATATATAAACTATTTTGTCCTGGGATGATCACATGATGATGTTATCAAGGACAAAGCTCTTTATCCATGGAGGGTTATCAGATAAAAAATTCTGTGATGACCTACAGAGCATTGATATAAGTGGCATGAAGTGGCTGAAGCTGAACCCATTGAAAATATTCCCATAGTTTGCCCCATAGCTGTGGCTATGAAGAAATTACATGTATATCACTGGAAAAACGGTTCTTATAGAAGCTCTATACACCATATAGCAATATCACAGAGAAAAGCAGTACTGGTATCTGCTTCAATGTGACATCTTCTCTACCCTCCACCTGATACAATTGACTATTTCAAAGCTGATTATATCTACCTATATCAGAGAAAGAATAATCAAATTTTATTGCTCTATAAGCCAACAAAGATAATTTTGCTGATAAACCAATCTTGTGACCATATGAAGAAAATTAAACAGACATCCTACTCTGTTTTATGTTTGGAGGGATGAATACAAAGTTAGAAATCTATAATGACCATATTATAATTATAGTTGGCTAAAAAAATCCATATTTTGTTTAAAATATTGTCTCAGTAAAAAAAAAAAAAAAAAAAAAAGCTGCCTCACCGGAGGTTAAATTCTTTCCCTTATAAGATCAAAGTTTGTCTCATATGAGATAAAAAGCAGTCTTATCAAAGATTAGTCAATAGTGTGGTATGAAGACCTGGCCTTCTTACTTAAACTGGGAATGATCCTGAAGGGTCATCACAGCTCTAGAGCTCTATGTGTGATCTGCTAAGACCCTTTATCAATTAAAATGTGGCTGAATTCATTTACTAATTCTAGAAGTTTTCTGGTGGAACTTTTTGAGTCTTCAAGGTATAGAATCATATTGTCAGCAAATAGTGCCAATTTGAGTTCTTCTTTTCCTTTAATTTCTTTCGTCTAATTGCTCTGGCCAGTGTTTCAAGAACTCTATTAAATAGAAGTAGTGAAAGAGGACATCCTGTCTTGTTGCAGTTTTTAGAGGGAATGCCTTCCATTTTTCTCCATTTAGAATGATGTTGGCCCGGGGCTTGGTATAGATAACCTTCATGATGTTGAGATATGTTCCTGTTATCCCTAGTTTTTCTAGTCTTTTGAACATGAAGGGATGCTATATTTTGTCAAATGTTTTTCTGCATCTATTGAGATGATCATATGATTCTTATCTTTGAGTCTATTGACTTGATGAATTACATTTACTGATTTCCGTATGTTGAACCAACCTGGCATCCCTGGGATGAATCCCACTTGTTCATGGTGCAAATCGTTTTGGTATGTTTCTGTATTTGATTTGCCAGAATTTTATTGAGAATTTTTGCATCTATGTTCATTAGAGATATTGGTCTGAAGTTTTCTTTCTTTGATATGTCTTTGCCTGGTTTTGGAATCAGGGTGATATTGGCCTCATAGAATGAGTTTGGAAAAATGCTCCCTCTTTTTCTATTTTCCTGAAATAAATTGAAGAGCGTTGGTATTAGTTCTTCTTTAAAGGTCTTGTAGAACTTGGCTGTGTATCCATCCAGTCCTGGGCTTTTCTTGGTTGGTAGGCTTCTGATGGCATCTTCTATCTCATCACTTGATATTGGTCTGTTTAAATTGTGCATATCATTCTGATTCAATTTGGGCAAATCATATGACTTAAGAAATTTATTGATGCCTTCAATATCTTCTATTTTATTAAATTATTCAAATTAATTTCTAATTACTCTCTGTACTTTTGTAGTGTCTGTTGTGATATTACCTTTTTCATTACGTATGTTAGTCATTTGAGTTTTCTCTCTCTTTCTCTTCATTAGCATAGCTAAGGATCTGTCAATTTTATTTATTTTTTCAAAGAACCAACTTTTTGTTCTGTCAATTTTTTCAATTGTTTCTTTTATTTCAATTTCATTGATTTCAGCTCTAATTGTACTAAGTAATCTCAAAATCTTCACACTTTCCTGTCATCTATCACCCATCCTACCTAGTCCATCTTTTCAAAAAAAAAAATGTGTAAAAGAGAGGGAAATCTTCTCTCTCAATAAACTTTAAGCATTTCAATTTCTGTCTCCACATCTTTTTCCCTGGAACAGCAAATTAGATATCACTTATCTATTAAGTTTAATGCAATCACATTTCTTTATCAAACTTGTCCATATGATATGTAGTTCTGGTAATAAGGAATGCGATTAGAATTTATAACTTTATGAATTTTCAGTCATTGTCACAAATCCACAAGACAAGCACATAGAAAAGAATTATATCAGTTATATATTCCTGTGTAACAAATCACCTTCTTTTATTGATTTAAAGATCAACCATTTACATATCATGATTCTATAGGTTGGCTGAATGATGTTTCTGCTGGTTTCACCTGGGCTCACTGATTTGCCTGCATTTGGTTAATGCATCCACTGAAATGTGGACTAGACTTTTCTCTCTGGCTGGACTTTTCTTTTCATGTAATCTTGAGAAGAGTAGACTGGCCTTCTTTACATAATGATTTCAAAATGCAACACCCATGTAGGAGTACTTCTAAAACTATGCTTGTTTTACTTTTGCTGATGTTTCACTGGCCAAAGCAAGTGACAGGGCAGCTCAGAGTAATGCAAAATGGGACCATAAACTAACAAGGGTGTATGACAGTGTGGTATTGCTAATATCCCTGATTTACTGAAGAAGAAACTGAAGCAATAAGTGACTTGCTTAAGGGTATTGAACTATAAAGTAGAGGAAATAGAATTTTAATCCTAACAGTTCCATTTCAAGACCATATATTCATTTATACTCCAGTTTTCCCCCTTTTCCACATCTTTTCTGGGGGAAAGAGGTAGATTGGGTAGGATGAGTGTAAAGTGCAGGCAAGTCAGAAGGAAGAAGGGATTTTACAGACTACCTAGTACTTTGATTTATAGAATAAGTTAGAAATATTTTCTCCAAAGTATGCAACTACTTAAAAACAAAGCTGTTTATACTACGTATCCTCGCATTTACTTCTATGTCAAAATATTGTAAAATGTAGGAATATACAAGTTTGTAAACTACAGACAAGACTGCATAGATTCAGACTGCAAATCATGATGTATAAAGATGGATTCCTTTCACTAAATTAGAGAGCACCAGGACTAGAGGATGCCCACTGCAGTGTAAAAGATAAAAGGGATTTATGCTTTGTACTTTACTGCTTTACACAGTTGGTAGTAAACATATGCAAGTCATTATCCCGGAAGGTTATATAGTCTGAAAATATAAATAGGTTCAGGAAAGACTTAGATAAATTCATGAATGAAGTTTATAATAGGTTACCAAAAGGAAGTTAGGGATCACAGACTCCCTGAGGTTCGGGTGTGGAGGGCAACGAGCATGCTTTCCTGAAAAACATCAAAGAAACTATGCTGGATTTCTAGACTTGATGTGACTCAGTATGACAGTTATACTCTCATATTCTTTACATATGATCCTCTAATCCATGAAGCTCTATTTATCTAAAGATATGACTTGGCTTCATTCATTTATTTTAAAAATATTTGTGAAATTACTCTTTTTTGTTTTCCATCAACAGTTTCATTTCTGTAACAGATCTTTATATTATCATGTAATTTCACTTTCTCTTGTTTTCCTACTACTTTCTACTAATTCATTTTTTAAATCGAACTATCTTTCACCTCTTACCTATTTCTACAATCTTTTTTAAAAAATCTCTGTATCCCTTTTATCTTTATTAGTCTTTTCACTCCAATTTCCTTTCATCTCTTTTTAGCCATTTGCCTTCAATATTTTTAAAGCTTTCTTTAAACTTTATATGATGATACAGGAGACATATTTCAGTGGGCCCTGTTTGTGGCTGACTCTTTCCTTTTACTATTGTAAAATAAGAACATGATCCAGTCAAATTTCAAATGGTATAAAATAACTTTAGAAAAAAAACATGTAAATATTGCCATAACACAAATAGAAGAGAACAAAAGCAAGCACATATGCCAAATCTTACATTAATATACAGAGTTTCTACTGAGATCATATAAAATATACTCTAAAAACAACAATTCTAAAGTGAATGTTATATTAAGTGATGTTTGTAAATACTTGAAGAAAATGTTGGTTTTGTTTATTTAGAAAGAAACAGTCACAATATGAAATTGATCTAATATTATCTCTGCTACCAGAATAAGTAAATCAGTGGGAAACACTCTTGCTTCTACATGGAAATTTCTGCTCTAAGGGTACTTTGTTTCATTGCCAAAATATATTAGCAATTTAAAGTATAAAACTGTGGTGATTATATCAATTACTTATTAAATTTCAATAATATAACTATTTATCTTGATTCCATTTAAATCCTTTTTAATCTATGAAAGAGGACAACTGGATTTTTTTCAACCATATTGTTTTTTCAACCACATTGTTCCATGTTTTGCCAAATGCTGAAAGCAAAAACTCTTGCAAATAAGACAGAGACATGATATCTAGAATCTGTTCATTAGTTTCACCTATACAAAATAACAATTTAGAAGTAGTTTTAAAAAAACAGATACTCCCTGGGATCCATTTTGTGGCAAATAATTCAGTTTTCTATAATAAAATGTCAGGGTCTTTTAGAGCAAGGAATAGTGGCCAACATCAAGAATGCTGTCTGCTAGGTGTGTGACAAAACCTAGGCAATAGAGTTCCTACTGAAGCCATGCCTCAATATAATTTCAGTCTTTCTGGTAGGGTAGTTTCACGTTGGTTTTCAGGCCAGGAAAAAAGATTTCGCGAATTTTCTAATAAGCTTTCATTCATTGCTTCCTCCCTATACTAATTTAAGATGGGTTCATTCTTTCCAGGTGAAAATTTAATCAAATGAATTGATCAATATCTTCAATCTTTTAAGGGTAACATCAGTATTTTATGAGTATTTTCTCTTCACAAAGTGCAGTCTATTGACTATCTCTCTTAATTGTCTGTATCCTTATGCTACTCTTATACTTACTACATAAAACTCAAACTATGAACCAATTCAAGCATCTGATTTCTCTGCCTGAGTCAATGAGCATGGCTGAAGAAACTCAATAATTTTGACTGTATGTAGTAAAAGAAAAGGTAGAGCTAAAATATCCAGGTTATATTGTTGAGTGAGCAAAGCAAGTTGCTAATTGTAAGTAATTAGCTAGATGGGTGAATAGATAATGGATTATCTTTCTTAACACCCACTCCTGCCTCTTCCCAGGGGATACAGAGAGACTGGAATGTACATTCACAGACTTTCATGCTTTTAGATTCCAAATGTGATTGAAATTCCACCAATGAATTTGCCTAAAACTTTTTAAGTTGGAAGGAAGAGAAACTTTGGTAGCTATAACTATTTTTCTCATTTCAAATTATCACAGAAACTTCCCAATTTGGTGGTTTCATAAATCAGAGATAGGAGATTTGTCAATCATAGCAGAAATAGTGAGATTGTAGTATTGTTACAGCTGTATATGGAAACCATTCTTTTAAGCCTGACCAAAAATACATTTATGCTTCAACTAATTAAAATTGTTACTGTTGTTTTGAACTAAACGCTAACCAGTATTATATTATCATACTTGTATAGATTCCAAAGTGTTCCTCCAAATGTGTCCTAGGCATCTGCTGATGTTTTCTTAGGAAATAGAAAGGTCAGATCTAATTGGTGTGGTTTTATCTCACATGCATCCATTTTGACAAGAGAAACTCCACTCTTCATTACCTTGCCTTCCTTCCTTTATTCTTTCTTGCTTATCAATTTTTACCCATCCAGGGTAGATTAATTTTTAAACAAATTGTATTACTTATAAAGGAAAAATAAAGTGTAAATGTCACTGACATTGAGTGGTAAAGAATAGCACAGTGAATAAATAATTACCCTCATTCCTACCTAAATTCCACTAAATGGCAGTAAAATGATCAATAAGCAAGTACAAACATGTGCGTGGGGTATAGCTCAGGGGTAGAACATTAGTATTCCCAAGGTCCTGGGTTCTACTGAGAATAAGCAAACAGAAAAGAAAGATTTGTATAAATGTAAAACACTTAAAAAATAGAAAAGAAAACATTAATGGTTAAGGAATTTCAACATGCTGGAAAGTTGAGAATTGACCAATGGAGGATACCTGAATCTACCAAAAAAAAAAAAAAAAAGAAAGAAAGAAAGGTAGCATATAAGCAACAAGATGCAATGTCACAAAAGATGATTGTAGGTACCTGTGAAAACAGAGATTACTAATTGAGTTAAACAAGGGAGAGTAAGTCACAAAAGTTGAACAAACCTCCACCAGGTGTTTTCCCTTACCTAACATAGTGAGGTCACCCCCTTGGGAAATTAAAACCGAGAAATTCAGGAACTAAGGAAAGGGCACTGCTGAATACAAAAGTGAAGTATAATATTGAAAACAAAGGCAATGAGGAAAATTGCATACTTCAAATGGTGAGATCCATGCCCTTTCTGCCCAGCCAATCCTCAGAAAGTTTGAAGTTAGAAGCTATACAGGAGAGTAAGGCAGGAAACAAAGAACTCCAATTGGGAAAACTGCCAAGTCTAAGGAATAAGGCTGTCAGATGTGTTATAAGGGTTTCCTTCGTGAAGTATTTCACATCTTCCTCCTCTGGCAAAGCTCACCATTTATGAAATGCCATTCTTTTATGATCTAGCAATCATATATTTATTCTATACTCTACATTACAAATTATCAGCCAAAGCTCACTAGAAATTTGAATAATAATAAAAAAAACTGCTAACATGAAAGATGAAGATAAAAACAAAGAATTAAGAAAATGTAATACAGGAAGGAAAAAGGAGCATCTTTGCCACCTATAAAATCTTGAGATTGTAAGAGACATTGCAAGTATAAATAAGAAGAGGACACTACAAAAACGGGGGAAATGTCATTGGTTCTAGGAGAAACTCTTGATAATTATAGAATATAATCATAGTAATATCTTGGGAGGACAACAATAGAAGTTTCAAAGGAAAATTTGTGGGAACTTCCCAAAAGCAATATTAAAATTTTAAAATAATAGCAAATTAAAGAAAGCGTATGGGGAAATTAAAAATTTGTGATTTCTGCTACCCTACCAAGAAGGAGAGCAGAAGCAACTGAGTAATTGATTGGAAGAATATTGGCTAAGAAAAGAATGGAAATTTTTTTTATTTTTCTTTTTTTTTTTTTTTTTTTTTTGGTCTAAAGCACAAAATATCTAAAATGAAAGGATCTACTGAGTAGCAGACAAATCAGTGGCCTATTAAGGCAGAGCACTGAGAAATATTAGAGCAATAGTAAAAAAAAAAAAAAATACAAATCCCAAAGCTTTTAAGACTTAAAAGTGAAGAAAAGTTTTTTAAAAATACAAACTCTCAGTAATCAAATTGGCACGAGCTCATTAATGGCAAAACTGGCAGCTAGAAGACAATAAAAATGCCTTTGAAATACCTACAGAATTATCTCTAATAATGGACATTTTGCCATTCAAATATAAGGTTAAAAATATTTTCAAAAATGCAGAATTTCAAGACTTATTTTCAAATACGCAAGTTCTCAAGAAGGATCTCCAAGTTCCAGTGTACTTTCTTCGAGTGGTTTCTTCACAGTATGTTTCTCTAAAACAAGAAATAAACAAAACTAAGAAACAAAAAAATGAATCAAGAGAGAGGCAAGGGGATTTACTAGTGAAACAGACTCCCTGTTAAGAGCCTGTTGGCTCTTAGAGAAAAAAGAAATTGAAAGAAAAACATCATGCACAGTTATACACACACAAAAAGAGATACCAAAATCTGTGATGGACCATATAAGTTGAACTTTTACACTTTTACAATTCTTTTATACAATGTAAGGATAAATTATTAATATGCCTTAGAGTATAATTAAATTAATGAGGCACTTAATTCCAGAAAATTAAAAAAAATGGTGTGGGGAAGTTCATTTATTTATTTTGTATATTTTGGCACACTTGCAAACTATACTATGTAATCATAAAGAGAAATTACTGAACATTTATTGACTTAAAATTCATAATCTACAATGCAGATGTAGAGATCAAGTATATTTTCTGTGTCTGAAATTGGATACTTAATTTTAAAAAAAGAATTATATGAACAAAACATATAAAATAGAATTATATAATTACAAGTATATTATTTAAAAATATGGATCATAATACTGAAGAAAAAAGTGGGAATGTTAAGAGGATTTACTCAGGGAATTGGCTATGGAAAGATCTGAGGTGTTAGATTCTTGTTTGTATATGCCTCTGGTTTTATTTTGTACACATACACAGAATTTTGCTAAAATAAAAACTGAAAATGTAGACAATAGAAATATAGTTAGATGATAAAATACCACATTTACACCAATTAGACAGAACTTATTATTTTCATTTTACAAGAAGAGACAGTGGTCAAGACCATAGCTAAGAATTTAGCAAAGTCCAGATCTACACTCATGTTTTCCTGAGACTAGGTCAATATATTTTCTACCTTATTACAAACTGCTTCAAGACTCAAAATTGAAGCCACATTATGAAGAAGAAAGGCTTTGTGGAATGATAAGAGAAATCATGATGTTGGGGGAGGGAGGGAATATTTTATTTATATTGCATTTAATTCTTAATTCTTTACTCAAGTGTCTAAATAAATAGCTGGTAAATGTGATCAATCCTTACCAAAATGTTTACTCCATGCCTATACTGATGCTTAAACAGAACATTTGTGGTTTTTATTTTTATACTGAAGGAAGGATAATATGTTAAATTAATTTCTTCTCTACTACTGAAGAATATATTCACTGAAGTATCTAGTAGAGACAAAATTATTTAAACCCAACTAAAAAAAGAACCTGAAATAACAAAAATCAAATAAAATAATTTAATATTATAGTATTAAATACCTTTTTTTGCCTCAAACACAAAGGGCTCTGTTATTTCATCACCTATTTTTTTAAGCAAGAATGTTTATAATACAAAAATAAAATAATTCATTTACTATTGTGCATTATATAATTATTACCAATAAATTATCCATAAAACATTTGTGATCATATCTATAGCCATGATCAATCAAAAATTTCAGGGCATATATACACAACAGAAATATATCTGAATGCTATTGTTTATTAAGTAGAATACATATGAAAATGTTAATATAACAATCATTGATGGGCCCTTCCTTACCACATTTTTCATTTGCTCTGGTTTTTGTCTTGTTTTGCTTTTTAATCATTTTAAGCCATTGAAGCTTTCACAGGTCCCAAAGTTGTGTGTTTCTCTTTGGTTCTTGCTTCAATCTGCAAGTGCAAAGAACCCATCCTTTATTCATTTGTATGAGTCTTCTCTGTAGCTCCTGACATCCTTTTATGCATTTTCTCAGGGACCACAAGAATGACATTCCTCTTCAAATCTTTGTCATTGTTCTTTAAAGTTCCAGCTTTTGCCATAGCCTTTTGTAGAAAGAAGATTCCCTATCCCACAGCTACATTCCTTCAGTTCTGCTCATTATCACTTGGAGGCAGCCTCAGTTGCTCAGTATATTCATCTTTCTTTGGTCCAAATCAATAGATCATTTTAAATCAGTGCACTGAAGATTGAAAGACCACCTTTTATTGCAGGCTGGTAGTTCAGTCGTAAGGGAGTGAATAATTTCTTGGGGTTTGTGGTCCATAATTATATTAACCCTGGTCCCACACCAAGCTGTTTGAAATTTCTCACACCTCATTACCAGTCAATGGGTCCTTTTTTGTATAAGAATTGCATTGTTTGGCTTTGAAAGACATGTTGTTAAAATCCCTTTACAGGTTAGTGATGTTTCTTAAGAAGAGTGGAACAAATTTCATGGTCAAAGTCAAAATTTTAGCATCCTTTTTATTACAAGGATATCTAACCCTGTGAATCCCAAAACAGCTTGTATTGTTTCAAATGAGTTAGAAGCGGGTGGGGTGGGAGTTGTGGGGAGGCAAATTGTTTTAACCATTACCATCTTAATAATACACTTTACATTTTAGCAAGTAACTCTATTATATATCAAATGATAGAAAGCAAGCTAGCAATAATAATCACTTATTAATATTTTTTTTTAAGTATTTTGGCACCAGAGGCTTTAATCCTGCCTTGAGTTTTAAGAAAAGAAGTAGTTCAGAGAGGGAAAAGAACTTTTACTACTCCAAATAAAATTGCTGTGTCTGGGTTATTTCAATGAGAAAGTATTTGGCATCTTTGAAATGAATTGAGAATTTGGAATTTAGCCCAAAGTCTTTAAAAAAAGCAAAACCAAATCAAAAACCACATTATATATATATATATATATTTCATTAAATCCTAGTGAGAAAATAGGCTTTCAATAGTTGAATCTAAATGACATTTTATGTTTGATTTTCATTGAAGGATTAAAAAGTGCAAAGGCTTTTTTATCCAAAAGGAATGTTGAGACACAAAAGGGAACTATATAACATCTCAACTATTCCTTTTTACTAGAAAACAGTTAAAGATCAGATGACCAAAAGGACAACTGTTTGTACTTGGAGTCATTTAAGAAACTTGTTTAAAATAGAGTATTCACTCAGAATATGAAGAACAAACTTGCTGCTCTATGTAGATGGGTTTAATGATTTATCCTTGGATGAAAATTTGCAAACTAAACCTATGGTAGCAGCAAAATTAAAATTTTAACTCTAATTTTCTAACTTAATGTTTCACAATTATCTTACCCACCTCTCAAGTATCTAGTTTTCCTAAATAATCAGAACATAATTGTGAGGTGGAAAAAAGCGTCCTGGAACATAAATACCATATTACAAAATAAAGTTCACCTAAACTCATCACAAAACTGGGTACTATGATTCACAATATTTTCTAGTTATCCCAAGAATCAATTTTTTTATTGTTTAAAACAACCACTGGAAAGATTATGGGTCCAATTTATTCCCAAATAAGCGTAGTACATTGATGATTTTAAAGCATCTTTTTGGCTTTTGGACATGATATTAGTAATTTTTCAAACTACAGCCCTACAAATTTCATACATATATGTCTTTCAGTATTTATTTTAGGCCATAGAAATGTTTACTTTTTAAATCACCAATACATATTTTAAGTCAGATTTAATATTTTAAGTTCCTTGGTTCAATTGTCAAATTAATTTTGGAAATGTTTTTCTTTCAGAATTTTTTTATAAAGATTAGATTAATATAATTATAGATGCAATTGCCCTTAGAAGCAATTACCAATTGACTCTGTATTTAAATGTTTTTCCAAGTTGTATATCATGAGTTGATGATACAACTGAGATGTTCACATTGGCAAAAAAAATTTGCTCACTGGCTATTTAATTTGCTACCCACATTATAGTCTTGTCTCTCACAGGAATGACTTTTTAAAGCTATTGTTATTGTTGCTTAAAGCTTTGCTAATGGCTATTGTAAGATTTCCTAACCTATGTAATACTATATTCTGTAACTACCATTGGTGTCAAAGGATGTTTATAAATTTTGAGAATTTTGAATTCTCAGAAGTACTTCAACAAAATATTACTTTTATTCATTTTCATGTGCAGTGACATAAAACATGGTGGTTTGCCATCTAAATGGTAAAAAAATTATATTCACAGAGAATACAGTAAACATTTTGAAATGAACATGTAGTGCAACTTTCCAGGTCACTTATTTATTATTAAAAAAACATGGAATTTGTCATCATATGCTTACAGCTCTAAATAATGAAAGAATAATAGTTAAATATTTACTCAAACATCCGTGCAATTATTCAATACAGTATTTTTATTGATTTTTGGTTATACATAACATTAGAATTCATTTTGACATAATTATAAAAGCATGGAGTAAAATTTGTTCTAATTCAATCCTCAGTACTCCCCTTTTTCTCCTCCCTTCCTTGATTTACTTCTCTCTACTGATCTTTCTGCTATTCACTTAATAGTTTTCTTTTTTTTAATTAGGGTTTTGTGAATATACATGATGTTGAGATTCACATGTTATATTCATATATGTACATAATAAAATTAGGTCAGATTTATTACACTATCTTTCCCTATCCTAACCCTCATCCATTCCCTTCATTCCATTCATTTACTTCACTGATCTTTCTTCTATCCCCCCCCTTCTTCTTTATTTTGGATTGACTTTCACATATCAAAGGAAATATTCAACCTTTGACTTTTGGATACGGACTTATTTCACTTAGCACGATAGATCCATGCATTACTCAAATGTCATAAAGCCATTTTTCTTTATGGCTCTTTAATACTCCATTGTATATATATATTAGAGTTTCTTTATCCATTCATTTGGTTAAGGGAACCTAGGTTGGCTCCATAGCTTGAGTCTTGTGAATTTTGCTGCTATGAACATTGATATGAGTGCATCATGTAGTATGCTGATTTTAAATCCCTTGCATACTTACTGAGGAGTGGGGTAACTGGGTCATACGGTGGTTCCATTTCTAGTTTTTTTTAGGAATTCCATATTACTTTCCAGAGTGGTTGTACTAATCTGAAATCCCCCCAACAATGTATGAAAGTACATTTTCCCCACATCCTCACGGAGATGTATTGTTTCTTATAAACTTGTTAATTGCCATTCTGACAGGAGTGAGATGAAACCTCAATGTTGTTTCAATTTGCATTTCTCTAATTGCTAAACATTTTAAACATTTTTTCTTATATTTATTGACAATTTGTATTTCTTCTTTTGAGAAGTGTTTAGTTCCTTTTTCCCTTTTTATTGTGTCATTTGGTTTTTTTTGGTGTTAAGTTTTTTGAGTTCTTTGAATAGCTTGGATATTAATGCCCTATCTGAGAAGCAGGTGGCAAAGATCTTTTTCCATTCTGTAGACTCTTCTTCATGCTCTTAATTTTTTCCTTCACTGTGAAGAAGATTTTGAACTTTATGTCATCCCATTTATTGATGTTTGATTTTAGTTCTTGCATTTTAGGAGTTTTGTTAGGAATATCAGTTCCTGAGCCAACATTAAGTTAGAGTGGTGAACCTACATTTTCTTCTAGAAATTGCAGGGTCTCTGGTCTAATGCCTAGGTCCTTGATAAACTGTGAATTGAATTTTGTGCAGGGAGGGAATAGGGTTAAATTTCATTCTACTACATATGGATTTCCAGTTTAACCAGCATCATTTGTTAAAAAGGTTATCATTTTTCCAACATGTACTTTTGGCACTTTGTCTAGTACCAGATGACTGTATTTATGTGGATTTGTTTCTATGTCTTCTATGCTATGCATTTAGTCTTCATGCCTGTTTGTGCCTGTTTTGGTACCAGTACCATGTGGCATTTTTTCCTATAGCTATGTAGTATAATTTGAGGTCTGGTATTGTGATGCGTTCTGCTTTGATTTTCTAAGGATTGCTTTGGTTTTCTTGGTCGTTTTTTTATTCAAAATGAAATTTCATAATTGATTTTTCTAGTTCTGGAAGAAAGCCATTGAAATTTTGATGGTAATTGTACTGCATCTATATTAGTGCTTTTGGTATTATGGCCTTTTGGCAATATTAATTCTACCTATTAGAGAACATGGGAAGTATTTGCATCTTCTAAGATATTCTTCAATTTCTTTAGTGTTCTATTGATTTCACTGCAAAAGTCTTTCACCTCTTTTTTTTAGATAGATTCCCATGTTTTTGTTTTGTATTTAGGCTATTATAAAAGGGATAGTTTTCCTAATTTATTTGTCAGCAGATTCATCATTGGAATGTAAGAACATGATTGATTGATTCATCCTGCTACTTTGATGAATTCATTTATGAGTTCTAAAAATCTTCTACTGGAGTTGTGGGGGTGGTTTTTTGAGAGGGAATGTCCTTCTAAATACAAAATAGTATCCACAAACATCCTATTTTTAGAGAAAATGTTTTCAATTTTTCTCCATTCAAAATAATTCTGCCATTGGAATTGTCATATATAGCCTTTACAACATTGAGGTATATTCCTGCTTGCCTAGTTTTTTTAGTATTTTAAATATGAATGAATTCTGCACTTTGTCAAATGCTTTTTTTCTGCATCTATTAAGATAATCATGTGATACTTGTCTTTAAGTTTATTGACTGGTGAATTACATTTATTGATTTTTGTATGTTGACCCAACCTTGCATCACTAGAATGAAGCCCAGAGAGGAGCAGGTACATGGTGACCCAGAAAAATCACAGGGACATGCCCGAGCTTGCACACATAGAAATATCTAAGCCACAAACTGAACTCTCCAGGCAGTCATCAGCAGGGTTCCTGAGCTGACAAACTAAAAGCTGCTTGTAGGTTAATAATAACCAGAGAATTGGCTTCTGTGCCTGTGAAATTTTGGAGAGATCCAAAGCCAAAGAATAATGAACATCTGCCAAATGTCCAAACCCCAATGAAATTCAAACCAAGATTCAATAAAAATTTTCTTCACCTTAACATGGTAATTATAAATAACCCAAATGTCAACTTGATCATATAAATAGCTCTTTATCTTATACAGTACTTGTTACACCAATAGACAACAATGTACCTTAAATCCATTTGAATATGTTTCATCTAATGGTTTAAAGCACTACTTGGAATCAATCTTTCCTAGCTCTAGTTTTTAGTTGTTCCTCTTAACCTCATTCATCATCTTCCATTATCTGCTACTACTTCAAATATTCACAATTCATCTATTTCTTATTTTACCTAGGTATAAATTATTCTTCTATATAATTTTCTTTCTTTTCCCTCTATCCTTCTCTCTCTCTTTTTTTTCCCATTCTGTCTTCCTCCCTCCATTTAACCCTCATTTAAAGTTATAGGAAGTCTACTAAAGTTAACAACTAATTTTTTACCTGTTCTAGACCTTTATTACAAGTTTATATCTGGACTTGAGGAAATGTGGAAAACAGTAGCAACAAGTATTTTGTTCTCATAAGGTTAAATAGACTGAGGCTTGGCACTGAAGTGATCATAGTATAAGGTTCAGTGGCATCTCTTAAAATGGTGCTGATATTGGGAGAAACAGGGGTCACACATTGGCTTAGAATTTCATTATCTGGATATTTGCCCAACCCAGAACTCTTAAGAGAAAGAAGCTCCTAAAATAATCCTTTGCTTAAAATAAAAAGTGAGAACTGTTTTAATAGATGAGTAGACATACAAGCAACATGAAAGAACAAGACAACAAACCATGCCAAAGAACCCATAATGCTTCACCACCTGACTTTACCACAGCAGAGAACACATCAGAGAAGAAATTTAGAAGGTTCATAGTTAAAATGTTCTATAAGGTAAAAGAAAATGTAAGGAGTAAAATCAGGGAGAAAATATGGGAAATGAAAGATCACTTCAATAAAGAGAGTTTCTGAAAAAGAAACAAACAGATTTTAGAAATGAAAGACTCAATAAACCAATGAAAAATTAAATGGAAAGTATCACCAATAGATTAGAGTATTTTGAAAATAGACTTCAAGGCCTCAAAGACAAAGGATATAAACTTGAAAATAAAAATGAGCATAAAGAAAAGATGTTAAGAGACCATGAACAGAAAATTCAAGAATATGGTATAACATGAAAAAGCCAAATGTAAGACACATTGGGATAGATGAAGGCTCTGAAATATAAACTAAAGGGATGCATAATCTTCATAATGAAATAATATCAGAATATTTTCCAACTTTAAGAATAAGAGGGAAATTCAAATATAAGAGGCATGTAAGAGGCCAAATATACAAAATCACAGTATGTCCATTCCAAGACAGATTATAATGAAAAATTCTTTACATAGAGAATTAGGATAGAATTTTAAAAGATGTAAGAGAAAAATGACTGGTCACAATATAGACTTCAACTGCTTTCTCAACCTGGCCCTCAAGGTTAAAGGGGGTTTGGAATAAAATGTACCAAGCTCTAAAAGAAAATTGGTTTCAATCAAAAATATTATACCCAGAAAAATTAAGTTAAGAATTGAAGATGAAATAAAAACCTTCCATAATAAACAAAAGCTAAAAGAATTCATAACTAGAAAGCCTGCCCTACAAAACATACCTAATAAAATATTTCATGAAGAAACAATGAAAACTAAAAGTTAAAACAGATAGAGGAATTACACAAAAAGTATAGCAAATTTAAGGATAATCAAGTCTTATTAAAACACTAGAAATAAATTGGCAGAAAATAAAAATCATATCTCAATAATAACACTAAATATAAATGGTCTAAACTCTTCAATAAAATGATACAGTTTGGCAGATTGAATTAGGAAACAAGATTCAACAATATGTTCTCTAGAATAGACTTACTTCACAGCCAAAGGCATCAACAGACTGAAGATGAAAGGATGGAAAAAAATATACAATTCATATGGAACTTGGAAAGAAGCAGGGGTAGTACTATTCTTATATCAGATAAAGTGGACTTCAAGCCAAGATTAATCAGAAGAGACAAAGAAAGTTACTTCATACTGCTTAAGGAAATCATACATCAACAAGATATAATGATCATAAATATTTATGCCCCAAATAACAGAACATCTTCATACATTAAGAAAATCCTTCTCAATACTAAGAATCAAATAGACCACAAAACAATAATACTGGGTTACTTCACCTTACCTCTTTCACCACTCAATAGGTCATTCAATCATAAATTAAGATTCTATAGAACTAAAAAATAAAATTAAAAATATGTACCTAATGATTCCTTTTTTTTGAGAGAGAGAGAGAGAAAGGAAGAGAGAGAATTTTTTAATATTTATTTTTTAGTTTTCAGCGGACACAACATCTTCTATTTTATTTTTATGTGGTGCTGAGGATCGAACCCAGCACCCCGCAAATGCCAGGTGAGCCACTACCGCTTGAGCCACATCCCCAGCCCCAAACCTAATGATTCTTTTTATGATCATTGTTGCAATAGATTTTTTTGTGTGATGAGTTTAGTTGTGTCCTCCTTCATTACTTGTTTTTTCACAGATCCAACTAATTTTATGTATTCTTTCAAGTAATCAAATATTTCTCAATACCTTTTCTTCCTGACCTCCATTCCCCTCCCTTCTTTTTTTCCTTCTTTTCCTCTGTACTTTTTCTTCCATCTTTCATCTCACCTATATCCCATTTCTGTTCTTTTATTCCTTTCTTTTTCCCCTTTATTACAGTAAATAGTATATCATCATTAATGCTTAACTTTTCAGTATATTCTACATTTTTTCTCATCCATTTTTTTCATTGATTAGTAGAGTTGGAAAGATAATTAGCAATGTTTCAAAATATATATTAATTTAGGGTTTTCTCTTAAATTACCACTGTTACTGGCAATTACTCTCAATTACCAGTTGCTGAACTTAGCATATTGACTATGCTGATTGGGTGTGTTGACAATGAGATGTACCCCACATTCAGCACATATTATAAAGGGAAAACAAATCACTAAAGGACCCTGACATAAAAAAGAAAGAGGAAAAATCACAACAGATGCAAAAATGTAGGATCTCATAAAACTAACAATTTGGCCTCCAAAAGTTTATATATCACCCCTCCCCAACACCTGAATGCATCGACATCAAAATGGAAGAAATGGTGAACAAATATGAAAAGTTTATTGGTAAAAATAATCAATGAAGTAAAAGAAGATCTAAGAAAGAAACTAAGGGAGAAAATATAGTATGTGAAAGATCATTTCAGTAGAGGAATTCTGAAAAAGAACCCATCAGAAATCTTGAGAATGAAAGGCAAAATAAATAAAAAGAAAAAACTTTAATCAAAAGTCTCTCCATAGATTAAGTCAAGAAGAAAACAGAATTTAAAAAGCTGAAGGCAAATTGAATACTCTAAAACATTTGGCCCAAATTAGAAAAGAAAAAAAAATTTGACCAGAATTTCCCAGAACTCTGGGATATTATGAGACCTAACAAGGCTCATAGATATTGTGCAAGGAGCAGAGATAAAAGCAAATGGCACTGATAACCCATTCAGTAAAATTATAGCAGAAAAACTTCCAAACTTTGTAAATAAGATGAATATCCAAATACTGAGAACCCCACATAGACAAAACAAAAATGAACTTCTCCATGACAAACTGTGATTAAAATTCCAAAATTCTAGATCAAGGAAATGCCAGGATGCCTATAAAGGAAAACCAACAAGAATGACAGAAATTTCTCAGAAAAAAAAATCCCAATTTTATGAGGGCATAGAATGAGTATTTCAGAACCTCAAAACAAAACAGAACTGCCAATCTAGATTGCTATACCCAGCAAAGCTATCCTTCAGAATTGAAGAAGAAATGAAAAACTTTCAAGATAAGCATGAACCAAAGGAATTTACAGCTACTAAGTCAATGTGGCAAAGATACATAAAGGAATTCTACATATAGAAGAACATAAAAACAAGAGATTTCAGAAAAGAATAAATCTCATTAACAGTTGAAAAGCAAGTGAGAATCAGGACCAGTACAAACATCAGGAACAAATCAAAATAGCATAAAGTAGTAAATACCTCTCTAAAATGACATTAAATTTAAATAGTGTCAGTTCTTCTACAAAAAGACATAGACTGGCAGATTGGATTTGAAAAACAATATCCAGCTATATGTTCCCCACAAGAACACCTCAGAGGCAAAGATACCCATAAGCTGAAAGTGAATGAATAGAAAGTGATATTCCATACAAATCAACCCAAAAGAAGTAGTTACTCTTATATTCAACAAAGTGGACTTCAACATAAAATTAGAAGAGACAGGAAAAGTCACTATATATGGAAAACAGATCAATAGAGCAAGAAGACAACAATGGTCAATATTTATGCCTCAAATGTTGCTGCATTTAATTACGTGAAACAAAAATACTTGACATAAAGACTCAGATAATATCCTAACATAGAAATACTTCCTGATTCGGTACAACTTTCTCACCAATATACAGATTATTCAGACATAAAATCAGAAAACACTTTAGACCTGAAACGTACCCTAAATCAAATGGACTTAATAGACATCGACAGAATATTTAATCCAACAACAGCCAAATATACTTTCTTCTCAGTTGTTGCTCAATGGACTCTCTCCAAAATGAACCATGTTTTAGGCCACAAATCAAGTTTTAGCCAACACAGTTGATATAATTCTTTACATTTTATCATATCATATTCAATGAAATTAAAAATTAATAGCAAGAAGAACTACAAACTATATAAACATATGGGGACTGAACAATACACCTTTGAATGATTCATGAGTCATAGAAGAAATCAAAGGAGAAATTTAAAAATTCTTAGAATCATACAAATATGGAGATACAAAATATCAGATTCTTGGGGCTGGGGTTGTGGCTCAGTGGTAGTGCACTTGCCTGGTACGTGTGAGGCACTGGGTTTGATTCTAAGTACTGCTTATAAATAAATAAAGTAAGGTCTATCAACAACTAAAAAAATTTTTTAAAAAATCAGATTCTCTGGGGCACCATGAAGGCAGTTTTAAGAGAAAAGTTTGTAACTATGAGTATATACATTAAAAAGTCAGAAAGCACCCAAATAAATAATATAATGGGGTATCTCAAAGTTTTAGAAAAACAAGAACAAACAATTTCAAAACTAGTAGAAGGAAAGGTATAGTAAATGTCTGAGTAGAAATTAAATCAAGAATAAAATATAATAAAAGTATCAATGAGTCAAAGATTTGGCTCCTTGAATAGTTAAATGAGATTGATAAATATTTAGATGAATTAACCAAAGAGAGAGAAGATATAAATTTATAAAATTAAAAGCAAAATAGGAGGACTAACAACAGATTTCACTGAAATCCAGAGAATCAATAGAGACTATTTCAAAAACGTATAAACCAATAAATTAAAAATCTGGAAGAAATGCATAGACTTCTCAACAGATATGACCAACCAAAAAGGAATCAAGGATATAAAAAACTTAAACATATCAATAACAAGGAATCAGATTGAAGCAGTAATAAAAAGCCTTCCAACAAAAAAAGCCCAAGACTAGATGGACTCACAGCTAAATTCTATAAAAACTTTTAAAGAAAAATTAATGCTGCCAATAATTCTCAAATTATATCATGAAGTATGAGAGGAGGGAACACTGCCAATTCATTCTATGAAGCCATTATCATCTAGATACCAAAACCAGGTAAGGCCACATCAGTGAAAGGAAACTGCAGACCAACATTCTTCATGAACACAGATGGAAAAAGTCCTTAATAAAATATTAGCAAATAGAAATCAACAACACATTATGAAGATTATATACCATGATCAAGTTGGTTTCACTCCACGGATGCAAGGATGGTTTAATATATGTAAATTAGTAAATATAATACAGAACATAAATAGAACCAAAAATAATACAACACATAAATAGAACCAAAAATCACAAGATGATTTCAGTACATCAATTCAAAAAAGGATTCAACAAACCTAGCACCCATTCTTGATTAAAAAAAAAAAAACCACTAAAGAAACTAGGGGACAAACCTCAACATCAGAAAGACTATATGTAATAAACACAGAGCCAACATCATTACAAATGGGAAAAGACTGAAAGCATTTCTTCTAAAATCAGAATAAGACAAGGATTCCCACTCTTACCACTCCACTCCTATTTCACATAGTACTTGCAGCTTTAGCCAGAGCAGTTAGAGAAGAGAATAAATAAAAGGAATCAAAATAGGAAAGAAAAAAAGTGAAATTATCACTGTTTGTAGAATCTATATTTCTATACTTAGAAGATTCTAAAAGCTCAATCAGAAGACTTCAAGAGCAAAGTGGTAGGATACAAAATAAAGATACACAAATCAATACCTTTAATAGACACCAATAATTAATCTTATGAGAAATAAACAGGAAAACAATTCTATTTATAATATTTTTTTTAAAAACCCTAGGAATAAATATAACCAAAGAGGTACAAAATCTCTACAAAAAAAGAACCCTGAAAAATAACTATAAGAAGACATTAGATGATTGAAAGATCACCCATGTTTATAGACAGGCAGATTAATATTGTTAAAATGGTCATATTACCAAATATAATATACAGATACAATGCCAAACCCAATAAACTACCAAGGATATTCTTCACAGATCTAGAAAAACCAATGCTAAAATTCATGAGGACGAACAAAGGATCCAGAATAGACAAAGCAATTCTGAAAAAAACATCAGTGCAATACCCAATTTCAAATTATACTATAAAGGTTTAGTAACTAAAATATCATGTTACTGGCAGAAAAACAGACATGTAAACAAATGGAATAGAAGACCCAGATACAGTTATTTGATTCTTGAAAAAGTTACTAAAAACATACAGTGGAGAATAGATAGCCTCTTTAACAAATGATGCTAGGTAAACTGGATATGTAGAAGGGTGAAACTAAATCCCTATCTCTCATCCCACACAGAGGTTCAACTCAAATGGATTAAAGACTTAGAAATAGGCAATAAACTCTGGAACTATTAAAAGAAAAAATAGGAGAAACAATTCAACTTACAGACATAGCAACCATTTCTTCAAGAGAACTCCTAAAGCTTAGAAAATGATACCAAGAATTAATAAAAGAAATGGCATAATATTTAAAAGCTGTTCTACATCAAATTAAACAATGGTATTAGTGCTATGAAAGAGCCCACAGAATGGGAGAAAATCTTTGCAGCTACTCCTCTGATAGAGGGTAAGTATCCAGAATATGGAAAAAAACTCAAAATGCACACACACACACACACACACAAAAGAATTAAAGTAAGTATACTATAATGATACAAGCATTCTCAGTATTATAGCGGCACAATTTATAATAAGAAAGTTATGGAACCAACCTAACTGTACATCAACAGATAAACACATAACTAAAATGATACATATATTTGAGAAAACATGTATATTACACAAATATATATATATATATATATATATATATATATATATATATATATATATGTATATGTAAATATATGAATTTTATTCAGTTATAAAGAAGAACAAAATTATGACATTTACAGGAAAATGAAATAAACTGGAGAGTATCATGTAAAGTGAAATAAGAGACTCAGAAAGTTAAGAGTCATATCTTTTCTTTCATATGTGGAAGCTAGAGAGAAAGAAAAGGAAAATAAGGGATCTTGTGAAAATAGAAGGTAGACAAGTCCCATAAGGGGGTCAGGAGGAGGGAGGAAGGGAAGGAAGGGGAGATACTAGGAAATGATACTGACCAAATTATGTTAAATTTATGTATGAATATGTAACAATGAGACTCATTATGATGTATACTTATTATGTACCAATAAAAATAAAAGTATAATATAGAATAAATAGTTATAGGTATATTGGTAATCAAAAGTTAAGTATGAAGAACTACTAAAACCAGCATGAATGTTAGATATTATCTGACTGGTTTTCCAAAATTATTTTTAGCAGCAGCCTATTTACTAGAAACATGACCAAATGAAAGAACATAAAAAGGTAAGCAGAAATTTAGAAAGCAGATATTAGGAAAATATTTATCAATAAATAGTTACTTTAGCAAATTTAAATATAGGCATAAAAGACTTCAGAAAAATATATTATTGTGATAATAAAAGACTTCACTATATAAAGCTATAATTTCTAATTCATCTGGAATTAAAATGAGTAATAATAATATACAATGCAAAAAATATGTAAAGCAAAAATTAAATTAACTCTAGGTCCTTTGAGTATAAACCAAGGAGTGGGATAGCTGGGTAAAATGGTGGTTCTATTCCCAGTTTTCTGAGGAATCTCCACAATGCTTTCCATAGTGGTTGCACGAATTTGCAGTCCCACTAATGATGTATGAGTGTGCCTTTTCCCCCACATCCTCAGACCAATAGTACAGAGTAGAGGACACAAAGACAAACCCATATGAATACAGTTATCTCATTCTAGACAAAGGTGCCAAAAACATATATTGGAGAAAAGATAGCCTCTTCAACAACTGGTGCTGGAAAAACTGGAAATCCATATGCAGCAAAATGAAATTAAGCCTCTATCTCTCACCATGCATGAAACTCAACTCAAAGTGGATTAAGGACCTAGGAATTAGATCAGAGACCCTGAGCCTAATAGAAGAAAAAGCAGGCCCAAATCTTCATTATGTCAGATTAGGCCCTGACTTCTTTAATAAGACTCTTACAGTGCAAGAAATAAAATCAAGAATCAATAAATGAGATGGATTCAAACTGAAAATCTTCTCAGCAAAAGAAACAACCAGTGCGGTGATGAGAGATCCTACAGAATGGGAGCAAATTTTTGCTGTAGCAAATACTGTTTTTTTTTTTATTTTATTTTTAATTTTTTCATCTTTCATACATTTGATTCAAGTGAGTTATGCATTTCCATTTTTACCCCCAATACAAATTGCAGAATCACATCAGTTACACATTCACAATGTTTACATAATGCCATATTAGTGACTGTTGTATTCTGCTGTCTTTCCTAACCCCTACTATCCCCCCTCCCCTCCCCTACCATCTTCCCTCTCTACCTCATCTGTTGTTGTTCAGTTCTCTCCCTCCCCCCCCTTTCCCCTCACAACCTCATATATGTGATTTCATATAACGAAGAGGGTTTCCTTCCGTTTCCATGCAATTTCCCTTCTCTCTCCCTTTCCCTCCCATCACTCCTCTCAGTTTAATGTTAATCTTTTCCTCATGCTCTTTCCCCCTGTTCAGTTCTTAGTTGCTCTCCTTAAATCAAAGAAGACATTTGGCTTTTGTTTTTTAAGGATTGGCTAGCTTCACTTAGCATAATCTGCTCTAATGCCATCCATTTCCCTGTAAATTCCATGATTTTGTCATTTTTTAGTGTGTAGCAAATACTGTAGCAAATACTACACTGTAGCAAATACTACAGTGACAAAGCCTCAGCAATGTTTATAGCAGCACAACTCATAATAGCTAAATTGTGGAACCAAACTAGATACCCTTCAAAAGATAAATGGATAAAGAAACTGTGGTATATGGAAATATTACTCAGCATTAAAAGAGAATACAATCATAGCATTTGCATGTAAATGGATGGAGTTGGAGAATACCATGCTCAGTGAATTAAGCCAATCCCCAAAAACCAAATTCCAAATGTTTTATCTGATATGTGGATGCTGATCCATAATGGGGGTGGGAGTGGAAAAAATAGGAGGAATGGAGGAATTTTGGATAGGGCAAAGGGGAGGGAGGGTAAGGGAGGGGGCATGGGAGTCGGAAAGATGTTGGAATGAGATGGACATCATTACTCTAAGCATATGCATGAAGACACGAATGGTGTGATTCTACTTTGTGTACAACCTGACATATGAAAAATTCTGCTCTATATGTGTACTATGAATTGAAATGCATTCTTCTGTTAAATTAGAATAAGTAAATAAATTTTTAAAATACAAAATAAACATTTTATTGTATCTTAAAAAATAAATTAATTAATTAACTCTAGGGGAAATGAAAGGTCTATAATTAATTAGAAAATTTTAATACACCTTTTAGATATTAGATTAATTGTTAAAAAGTTTGAAGGTCATAATTAATAATATTGGCCAGCTGGGTGTGGTGGTGAATTCCTGTAATCCCAGCAGCTTGGGAGGCTGAGGCAGGAAGATCATGAGTTCAAAGGTAGCCTCAGCAATGGCGAGGTACTAAGCAACTCAGTGAGACTCGATCTCTAAATAAAATACAAAATAGGGCTGGAGATGTGGTTCAGTGGTCAAGTGTCCCTGAGTTCAATCTCCAGAATAATAATAATAATAATAATAATAATAATAATAATAACAACAACAACAACAACAACAACATAAAAATACATTATCGCTCCATGTATTATTATTAAAAAAAATACATGTTCTTTTTAAACACACATACACCAAAAAGGCTTTTTGGGGATAACAATTTTATATCAACAAATATCAAAGAATAAGACTATGTGTAATTAAAATAGTGTTAAGTTACATCAATAAAAGAATTATTTTCTAACTTACATTTATTAGAAATTTTAAGTATCCCAAATAAATCATGTCTTAAGAAAGTAGTAATCAGATGAAACTTTATGGTGTCAAATTCATATTTTGGAAAGAAAAAATGATGAAATTAATGGGGTTAGCTCAAGAAGTTAGAAAATATAGTGAAACCAAAAAATATAGGGGAAATGGGGTGCTAATTTAGCTGCAAGAAAGAAATAGTAGAGAAGATCACTGTAATAGTTTGGATATGAGGTATTCTCCCAAAAGGTTCCTGTATTCATGCAGGAATGTTCATGGCTGAAGTACAGGTGACACTTGGTTATAGGACGTAGGTGTCCAGGAGTGTGCTTTGGGGATTACATCTTGTCTCCCTGCCTCCACCCTGTCTCACTCTCTCTCTGCTTCCCAGTCACCAAAAGTTGAGCAGCTTTCTTCAGTTGCTGGCCTTTGCCATGATATTCTTCCTCAGCTTAGATCCAGAGAGATGAAGTTAGCTGTTCATGGAGGGAAAAACTCTGAAACTCTAGCCCAAAATAACTTTCCCCCCCTCTAAGTTGTGTATTTTGGTCAGAGACAAATAAAGCTAACAAAATCATCAAACTCAAACTGGTTGTTAGGAAAAATATAGAAAAAGCTCTTAAATTGATCACGAAATACGCCATAAAACAGCGTGGGAGATATTCTTTTATATTAGTCTACCAGGGATAGTGGTGTAGCTTAATGATAGGGAACGTGTCTTGTGTAGCATGCAGTAGGCTCTGAGTTAAATCCCCTGTACTGAAGGAAAAAACCTCAAAATCAGAGGTTTTACTTTTTTTTTTTTTAAAGAGAGAGAGATGAGAGAGAGAGAGAGAGAGAGAGAGAGAGAGAGAGAGAGATTTTTTAATATTTATTTATTTTAGTTCTTGGCGGACACAACATCTTTGTTTGTATGTGGTGCTGAGGATCTAACCCGGGCCGCACTCATGCCAGACGAGAGCGCTACCGCTTGAGCCACATCCCCAGCCGGAGGTTTTACTTTTAATTGCTATATACTAACAATGTCTGTTGTATAACTAAAAAAAGAGCTAAAAAGGGAGCTATTTTTTCTCATCTTTCTCACCGTCTGATGCATTTGATATGCTATTATGTATAGGTCACTTCCAAGTATATTTAAAATCCAAGATTTCTACATTTTCATAAAAGTAACAGAATGCATGCACTTTAAGATTCAAGATTTAAAAAGCAGAGAAAATAACAAAATATAAAATAAATCTAGACCTATATATATTAATGTAAAACTTCCATATTTTGGTCTGTCTTCTTAGAGTTCTTTAGATTTCTTTACTGAATTTATTTTATTTGGTTAAAAAAACAATAAAATTCATCATCTAATGGTATATATGATTAACAATTTATTTGCATAAAATCATTTCAAATAGTATTTCTATAAGAAACTGTATAAATAGAGCTTCTTGTATAAAGACATAAAGCATGCAGAAAAAGTTTTAAAAGAAAGAAAATTTTAGAATGTATATAAAAATTGATTTTTTTCAAATATCATAGGCATTTTACCAATATCTAATATCAAAATGCTAGCATTGTGTAGTAAAGATTTATGAATTACTTTCCTTGGAATACTGATATGTACAAAGAGATCTGTGTAAGATAGTTGATTGTAGTAATTTTTTAGCAAAAGACTTCACAATTAAAAATATCACTAAAAGAGGAAAAAGGATGAATAAGTTGTTCATAATCACTGGACTATTGAGCAGCAAATATAATATACTAGTCTTACAAAAGCCAATGTGCTGAATCTGTCTTGGTAAGTGAGGAAAGCAAGATACAAGTAACCTAACAAAATATGTTTTATACAATTAAAAATATTAAAAAATTAATGTGTTTTATAGGGATATATAATTTTGTAGTACTGCTTTAACGTCTTAAAAATAAGAAAGAAAGTGTGGTTTAAAAAGTCAAAAAAAAAAAAAAGAAAAAAGAACATCTAATTCAGGGTGTTCATTTTCTCTAAGCAATGGGAGATGTGGAATAAAATGGAAAAGATAACTTCAAGAGAATCTCTGATATTCATTTTTTAACAATGAAAATTCTTAAATAAAAAGAACAAATAGTATTTTTAACATACACGGTGAGTATATAAGTGTTTTTTAACTTTATACGTATTTGATATATTGCACAATTTTAAAAGATTTATGTTTCCAAGAGTAACAACGTTATACCAGCTTTTCAAAGAGTTTTCAAGAATTATTAGACCATGAAAGTTATATTTGGTTCTTTAAATGTTCATTGACCCAAATTAAATTACAAATGCCATTACTTCAGCCTTCCATTCAACCGTATTCTTTTAGTGTTATAGTAATCAGCAGGTTAAAAGAAGACAACCTCTTTTCTGCAACAAGTATTCTCAGAGTTCTAACAAAATGTATCTTGTTACAACATCCAGAATGACAAGAATTGTTAAGGAAGTGTACAAATTTATTTTAGACACTAAGCACATGGATCAATATTTATTTGCATGACTGTCAACAAAACGGTTTTAATGGTTCTTTGTTAATTATTTTTAACTTTTGGATATGTATTGCCTTTGAATCCAACTGAATCTAACCTTAGTTAATCACCTTTCTTTATCATCATCAATTAATATTTTAAACTTTATTCTTAACTTTTTCTGTTTGAATTTTCTAATAATGAGATGAATTGAGTCTTCTGTATCCATTTTACAACTTGATATAGGGAATGGAGTTGTATGTACCTCAGTGGTAGATATTGTAGCTAGCATGGATTCAATCCTCAGCACCCCAAACACAAACAAAAGAATGAAAACTTGATTTAGAAATTGTATTTTGTTCATGTCTTCTTGCAGATTTTTAATCTTGCCACACTGCGGATTTCTTGTCAATGCCTAAGTCACTCTAGCGCACATTTGAGGCATCACTCTAGCGCACATTTGAGGCATGAGTTTTAATTCTAGATTATGTGATGTCTTTAAGCTGACTTCAGAAGACTTAAGAATATTTGTGAGCACTATTAAGTAAAAAAAAAAAAAAAAAAAAAGGAGGGCCAGGGGTGTAGTTTGGTGGGGTAGCACTTGCCTGTTCCTAGGTTCACTCCCCAGCACTGAAGAAGGAAGGAAGGAGGGAGAAGAAAAAAAGAAATAGTAAAAATGGAGAGGAAGAAGGGAGTTGGTGACTGACCCTTTGAATATCTACAGTGAATTCATGGAAAGTGAGGTTTATGGATAATTTTACAAATATTATTTCTGCAGAGAATCTCAGATGTCTATGGAAAATGTTCTTTTGAATGATCTTTCCTTCATACAACCAACAGTTACTGCCTACCTGTCAAATTTATATTTTGCATCAATTTATTTCCTTCTTAGATTTTGGCTGAATACACTATAGTACGTTTAGAGTTCTTGTTCTTAAACACAGAATATCAGTGATGCTTTTGGCTTCAATTTTGTACTGTATACATGTACAAAACATGTACGATTGATTATACCAATATAAATATGTACATTGGTAAAAATGATCATCTAATTTGTGGCTGTATTTCATTTTGGACTTAATAGAGAAAATACTTGGTTGTTGCTGCTATGTAGTGATTAGTAGATCCTGGTACATTATAAGGCCATAAACTTGTTTATAAAAAGTATTTTTTTTGTAAAGTGAATTTATATATGGTTTACTATGTATTGTACTTAAACAAACTCTTAAGTGTTTTCCATAAAGATAAACACTACTCTTTTGGTTAGAAGAAATCTCCTTTAGTCTAACTTGAGAGGTTCTTATTACTTCAGAAAGTCAGAAAGAGCAATGCCTTCCATAAATTTGGTCAACAGAATGACTACCATAAGTATGGTCTGAATGGTGTTGGAGGGCTCTTCAAGACTCATTTTTTAAATAAAGCTAAGGACTTGCATTTTAGTATCTATGAACCACACTATAAATAATTTTTAGACCTCCCGACTTGTATTATTTCCATTTAAAATACATGTTACCTATTTTACCATTGGAGTAAAAATGTAAAGTTTAAAATATGTAAGATGTATTTATGTTTTCAAGGATAGTGTTTTAGTCAGTTTTATTTGCAGCTGTGATTAAAGGACCAGATCAAAACAATTGTGGAGGAGGAAAAGTTTATTTGGAGGGTTACAGTTTCAGAGGTCTCAATTCATAAACAACAGGCTGCTTTATCTCAAAGTGAGGTAGAACATCATGGCAGAAGAGTGTAGCAGAGGCAAATAGCTCATATAGTGATAAGGAAGCAAAGAGAGAGAGTCTCCACTTGCCAGATACAAATATATACACCAAATACACCCCCACCAATTCTAACCTACTCTAGCCACACCCTACCACTTCAGTAACCACTCAGTTAATGACCATCAAGAGATTAATTCACTGACTGGGTTAAGACTCTCACAACCCAATCATTTCTCCTCTGAACCTTCTTGCATTGTCTCACACATGAACTTTTGGGGGACACCTCACATTCAAGCCATAACAGACACACAGATGAAGTTGTGAAAAATTCTAACCTCAAATATTATGCAGCAAGACTTTCAGGAAGAAAACTTGAATGCAATTAGGAGTGACTCTCAGGGGAAAAAAAAAAGTAGGTTGATTGTCTATTGCTGGTAGCAAAGGAAGGAAAACTAGTTTGGAAATAAATCTGTGCCTCTTATAGGACAGTCTCATTTTGTTTTATATTTCTTTTCTCTAAATAATCGATATATACCCAATGGGTACAGGGTTTGTAGGGGGTGTACATGGTTTGATTCCAAAAATAATTCCATTATTTTCAATATTTGTCAGTGTTTTTCATTATTTATTTACGTATTTTGGGTGAAAAGAAAAAACTTATTCTTATTCTGTTCATACTATGTGAAAATTTACTTAATCTTACCATTTTTGTCATTAACATATTTTAATATCTGAGTGATATATGGATAAAGTGTTAAGTATCACTTAAGTTAAGACTGACAATAGCACAGGACCTCAAATGTGAATTTCAGATAAATAGGGAATGTCATTTTTTAAAAAATGTAAGTATGTCCTAAATATCACATTGGACATACTCATAGCAAAACTGTAGCAATATATTGTGTATCTGTCTTAAAATCTACTTTAAGTCTTTGGAAATTTTCCATAAAAGTGATATTCATTATTGCTTTAGTCACATTTTTTTATTACTACAAAAAAGTAAGTACATAAAGTCAGGAATATGTCTATTTTTACCACTGTGTATCCTGTGCCTTACAAAAGATGCACCCATGAATACCTATAATGTGAATAGATTTTTTTTCTAGGTGCTAAATATCAATTTTATTGTTTTCTATAAATGGTTTTAAATATATTCTTCCTTCAAGAAAAATAAGCAATCTTTTTAAATTTTTATTTTTTTTAATTGATTCTCAGGGTGCCATCTCTCCCTCCCTCCCCCTTCCTCCCCCTCCCTCCCTCACTCTCTCTCTCTCTCTCTCTCTCTCTCTCTCTCTCTTTCTAGATATTTTTAGTTATAAATGGACACAATAACTTTTTTTATTATTTGTTTATTTTTTATGTGGTGCTGAGGATCAAACCCAGTGCCTATATGTGTTAGGCAAGCCTTCTACCACTGAGCCATGACCCAAGCCACAAGAAAAATAAACAACTTAATATTCATTCAGAAGCAAATAATTTAAAAATGCTCAAGGTAAGTGCCAAAGATTGGAGCGTTTGACCATGTATTGGTAGGGAAGCAGTCATTAATAAATAATTACAAAATAATTAACAAGTATTTCATAGAATCATGAAAAACATGACATGCAAATTTAGAAGAAAGAGTAATTCTAGTTGGAGGATGAAATAGGCTTAACAGAATTGGATTTCCAAGTGGACCTTGAAGCACTGAAAAATGTACAATAGTCTGAAGAATTTTCTAGAAAGTAAAAGAAAGGAATGAAGTCTTAGCAAGGTATAGTCAAGAATTAGACTAGGGTTCAACTTAGTTGAGATATAGGTTATAAGAGTAGAATTTGTGAAAGATGAGGGTACAAGAAAGAATAGGATATGAATAAGGAAATGACATTCCAATTAGTTAATTACTAGTGTGAAGATAATTACACATCAGAAGACAACACTGGCAGAAGGAATGAAATTCTGTCTTCATAAAACATTGCTAACTTAATAGGCAAAGTAGTCACTCTGGCCATTGAAATAAGAAATAAATCGTCTTAGTTATAAATTTATATTTTCCTCTCAATCTTAAAGATCAGAGAAAAACGGGTTAAAAAGGAGCTTTTAATGAGAAGGAATATCTTCAATATTGGTGCTTCATTTTTTCATCATGTCCCAAGTTCATAAAAGAGAGATGTCCTCACTATGTTGCTTCAATGCCTGTGTTTTAGTGGAATCAACTTGGAAAATGTTTCTTTTAGCAGCACAAGCTTAGAAAAAGTATATGGATTGATGTATTTAATTTGCATTCCACTTGTAACACAATCCGACCTTCTCTTTTTAAAGACACACTGACAGTGTGAATCATAATGTTACTTTGTGTTATAAAGAATAGTAATAAAGTAAGGTGGTTGTAACTCAGAACACCACAGATTTTGTTAAACTATTTTTCATATTTCACCTCATTTTAATATGTAGGAAGGAAATAAAAATACATGTCAGTATTAAAATTTTGCATTAACCTATGTTTTTTTTTGGTTGGGTGTTCTTGTTTTGTTTTATTCCTCATCATATCTTTCAACAAAGGGGATAGATTTGTAGAGGACAGCATTTTTCTCATTTGTGGCATATCTGTACAAATACAATATATAATTTTCAGCAAGAATATTGTTCCGTGTAAGGAAAAAATAATGCCCTGGGTTATTATTTCAAATCACAAGTCTGGATGCTGTACCCTGATATTATTTATTTGAAGTTTATGTAGAATATATTACTTGAAATTTGAAAGCTGCTTTATTAACTCTAACAGTCAAAGCATTCTAAGCTAAGAAAAGCTGTCCATACACTTAGTTGAATGCTCAAGCAAAAAAATTATTAAAAAAAACATCATGTACACAAAATGCAGCAGTAAGCTGATTTGTGTGCACAAGAGGGTTGTTTGTCCTCAAAAGTACATTCTTAAATAAGAAGAGAGAAGGAAAGAAAAGGCAAACGGCACCTTGAAGAAAAAGAACAGGAGCAGATGTCCTTTAGCTGTGTGTTTTATTGATTTATAAACACTCAGCCAGGGTCCCTCATCTCTGCAGAGTAATTTAGATATGGGAAAATATCTGTGAAATATATTGATTGTGTTATTGATTGAAAAGCCAATTGCTGTTGCACTCCTGTTTTACCATTTAAGTCCTGACACATTTTGACATATGAGCCAGCTGTGACTACTGCCTTGATTCTGCAATAAGATAATGTGAAAGCTGTCATAACCACTTCTCTGTCAGCCTTGAGTATTTACAGCACTGGTGGTGCTGCTATTTAGCTTGCTCTTTAACTACCTGAATAATGAGAATTTGTTAAAGCTCTCCCTATAGTAGCTTGTGTGTTTGCATTAGGTGTGTACCTATATGCACACAAATTCATACTAGTTTTTGTTTTGTTTAGAGAACTGATATTTTGGTAAATTAAAAAAATACATGATCAATTTCTTAGAATCTTCATAGTTAATCTATGCTCATGTGAATGATTGAATCCAAGCAAATGTTTTATTTTTCTCTTTTTCTGTAGGGAATTTTGATTTCAGAACATTTTTCTTCGTAATTTTCCTTGTTTACCAAGATTAGTTTCCATTCAGCAGCAGTGAATTACGGAAGGAAATCTACTCCTTTCAATCTACAGATTTGTTATTTATCTGGTACATTTATTCTGTGAAAAAGGAATGCACTTTATACAAAAATTATTTGACTTGAAAAGAAAAAACTCATCTATGAGCCTATCCATAAAAGCTCACAAAATTCATATAAACAAATCTCCAAAAAATATACTTCAAAGGATCTAAATTTTACCACAGAACTCATTAGATGATTAAAATTAAAAATACTGTTTTCCTGTTTCTTGTCACATAATCACAATGCACAAGACAAAAACTCCTCTAAATCACCCTTTTCATGCACAGTCAATATGAATCTTTTCCAAATAAGGCTGTTTAAATGTATACTATACATTATTAAAGTTGGTGTCCAAAATATTCCTCTTATATACTGATGCATCTTCTCATTGTCACACATCTCTGATTAATCACAAGCAACATGTTGTTATTTTCTTTCTTACTATATTTAAAAGCATCCTTCAATAGATGTAACCCAATGAAATAGTTTCATTCTAAGGAAGCAGAGCTGATGTAAATAGCCTGGGAACACTGCACCATATTATAAGGATGGACAGCAGATCACTCATCTGGGAAATGAAAATGTTCATTTAGCAGTATGAATGGCACACCATTCTGGAAAATGACTGACATATCAGCAGTGTTAAGCATTAGACTTGTGATTGATTTGGATCCAACTTCGAAAAGTCCAACATATCTTTTCAATGTGTAGCTTTCCTGTAATTTGAGATTTTTTTAGATGTGTATTTTTGAACTTCAACATCATGTTCTAAAACATATTTCTCCTTCACATAAAATTACCAATGATCCTCTGTTTTTAACGAAATATCAGATTCTGACAAGGTAAAATCTTTAGTTCAAAGATGTATAAGACTGATTTTGAATCTGACATCAATTGAAGAAAGGTGAGAGATGGGGAGACTACATTTCATGGGAGGATTGTATATTACCTTCAGTGTGGAGAACCAAAGTATGAGGTTGGAGTAACCATTTCTGCCAAGATCTTATTTCTGTAGCCACCACTTTCCATCCTTCCCTGTCAGTAGGATTAGAGCAAGTCACATATAGGAGAAGATCGTTCCTCAATCTAGATTGCTATATAATTATCAACAAAACTTGCTGATTTTTCACATTCCTGGTCTATCTACTGTTTGCCTAGAGATTTTGGTTTTATAAAAAAAAAAAGTTTTTATTTAAATTCATTTTACACTTCTAGGAAACTCCTAAAATCATGCTAAGTTCTCTTTTCACTCAGTCCATGTATCCTAGTACTAACAGTTTGTTTAAACATAGTACAATTTTTGAAATTAGAAACTTATCATGAGCACAAAATTACTAAATCATATAGAATATTTGAATTTCACCCATTTTTCCTGTTATGATTTTGTGTGTGTGCTTGAATCCTCCATTGCCTTTAGTTTTCCTTGGTCTTTTCCCATCTGCAACAGTTCCTTGGGAATCTGCTCTTAATTTAGCAAATTAGATTCATCTGATATTAGTTGATGTGCATTAAAGTTTGAGAGTGTCAATTTAGAGGATTATTTAGATTTAGAGGGGAAATTCCCTGAAATCCCTCTGTATTATTATTAATTCTGAAATGACTGATACTATTATTTCTGTGGATTGGTAACAGTTGCATCTGATACATTCACTTTCCTTTTGTTTCTCTTTTCTCTTGGTGAAGTACTACAATATTTGAGACACAATTTGTATTCCATATGTACATCCTTAAACAGTGTGTTGTTGTCATACTGGATTCTATCCCTCTGATGTTACTTTCTGAATTGTAAATACATACTATCACACTATTCTGCCATTTCATGAGTTGTCTTATTCAAGTGGTTCACATAAGTTGATTTGGAAAAAAAATTATATACTTAGGTGTCACAATGTTCTAGATGTGTATCTCTCAAATTTCCCAATTTTGTGGGTAAGTTAAGTTTGGACCAATAAGAATCATTCTTGTTTCTTATTTTCCAGTTATAAAATTGCTATGAAATTTTAGCTCTCAAAGGGACCTTGGATAGCATCAAATACAGATTACAAATTTAACATGTATAAAACTGAGACACAACTATGGGTGTGGCATATCTAAGGTCAATAGTCAATTATCAGGAGAAAACACACACACACACACACACAAACACACACACATGTACACACAAACACAAACAGCCCTAAGCATTTTCCATAAGCATTCTTCTCTAATGCACCATCATTATCCTTTCAACATTTTCTCTGAGGAAAGCGATTACTCTTTTCCATGTCTTTGCCTTTGCCTCTCTATAAGGAGTTCTCATTCCTCCAACTTTCATCTCTTTATATTTTTCTTCCCCACTTACAAGTTTTTTTTTTTTAATTTAACAAATGGCAATGACAAAAGTAATATAACCAAAATACTTTCTAATCATCATTTATATATCTCTTGAATATCTTCTCTTCCTCAAAATCCCATTACTACTCCTCTTTTCACCCAATTCTGGCTTCTTCATTAAGCCATTTACTGAAATATCACTTAGTCATACCAATGATGACTTATACATTTAGAAATTCAAATACTTTTGTTTTATTTCTTCCTTTTTCAACTATCCAAAGTAATTTATCTGTTAATTATATAATATCCCTTAAAACCATTCACAGTAGCCAAAAAATGGAAATATCTAAGTATCCACTAACTGACAAATAAAGAATATGTGGTACAAATAAATCATGGGATATTATTTAGCCATAAGAAAGAATGAAATTCTGTCATTTGTGATAACATGGATGGAATTTGAGATTATTGTTTTTAAATAAGCCAGGGATGGGAAGGTGAGTACCATATAATGTTCCTCATAAGTGGAATTTAAAATAAGATGATCTCATAGAACCTGAAAGTAGAATGGTGGTTACTGGAGATTTGGGAAAGGAGGGGAGAGAATGGCATGGGGAAAGGTTGATCAATGAGTACCAAGTTACATATAGAGTAAGAATTCCTGATGTACTATGTATCACACTATGGTTTTTATAGGTAACAATTACATACTGTATATTTCAGAAAGTTGAAATAAAGAATTTTGAATATTTTCAGTATAAATAGAAAATTATTGAGCAGGTATGATTACCCTGACTGAAATATTATACACTGCATACATATATGGTAACATCACATGGTACCTCATCAATAAAATACATTTTATATTTTAATATATCAGTTGAAAAATTAAAAAGCAAAAAATATGGTCTCCTTGGTTTTTCAGGTAACCCTCTTCTCCTTGATTCTCTGTTATATACACCTCCTTCACTAGCTCATTGTTCTCTATATAATGTCATGAGCCATCATCTATTTTATATTCTTACTCATAAAATACTCTTCCAAAGTGGCATAGTTTTGTGTCTGAGAAGATTTATTGATATTAGGCTTCTTCACTTTTTTGGTCTGCTTGGTGAAAATGGACAGGAGCCCATTAAATATTTGTCCTTTGCCAGCTGTCATAATGTTAAGCTTGGTCTTTAGAGGGCACTGGAGTGACATTTCAAATGGAAAAAATTTTTCTTCCTGGCCTCGGTGCTCACTGAGGAGGCTCCTGCAGAGAAGAAGGTTCTCTAGTGTCTAGTATCTATAGTTCAAACAACTTTTCCAGGGCCCAGTACCTACAGTCTGAAAGATTTTTTTTTTCCAAACAGGCTCCTGTGGTGCATGTAGCTTCTTCAGACCCAAGTATCCATGGTACTGATGTCTTCAGTGTCCAATTCCAATAGCACCCAGCAACCAGCAGCAACTACTAGCCAGCAAGCGCGTTGGGTGTTATAATTCAGCCCAACAGGTAGTAGCTTCTTTCTATATCTGCTATGCCTATAATTTTTAGAATTCACTTTAATTCTTCCTCATCAATTCTTCATTCCTCTAAGCCCCTACCATGGTTAATAATTATATTAAAGTTTTTCTATTCAAATTACTGAGTAGTTTGTTTTTTCCATTTGCATCTGGAATAAAACAGCTTTCCCATTGTGAAGTAATCTGGTTTCTCCAGAGAGTGTTGCTTTAGATATAAGTCTTAATTGCTACCATTCTCTCAGAAAGAAGAATCCTTAGGAAACATGAGTAAGGGAAAGAAAAAACAAGGAAAAGAGGAAACAGGATGTGGCACTCTGTGTAACTAATCTGTTAACTAGAGGCAACTATTATCAACTGTGCTTTTGATGGTTTGATGCATTATACAAGGCCATATTCTGAGAATGTGAATAAACGAATGGAATCCATTTTGAGGAAGGGGAAAAATATTTTACCTCCTGATTCCTGACTTCCATTGATTACAGTTTCACCTCATACTGCATTAATACTAACAATCTGTATATTTAAGAATGCAAAAATCCTTCCTGTGTTTTACACTACAGTGACAAATGAGATAGCTTGAAGCAAGAAGAGAAAGTACAAGGTGTGGACATGAAGTGCCACCAATGACTACAATTGTGATTTGGATGGAACAAATGCCTAAGAGTCCCAGAGACATGTGATAGAATAGACAAGGAGGTGTCTAAGGTGTACCTGACACAGGATTTTATCCATGTATAGAATCTAAATTACATTCCACATATAAATGAATCTCAAGTCTCTTCCCCCATTCCCTCTTTGCCTCATAAGAATCATTCTATACTTACAAATGCTTATTCAATAAATATGTATAAATACCTTACAAGTGCCTTAAATTTGGCATGTGCAAAATTGAATTCAATTTAGTAGTATTTTCAAAAGGTCATCTGACTAATATCTTCATTCTTAATTAAGAAAAGTTACCATCCATTTTAATGTTCTTTTAAGATGGAAGCGTTGATTTTTCCCTTAGATCTTGCCCACTCTCCTACTTTATTGTTCATCAAATCATCTTATATTCTTCTTTTGGAATGTTTCTACAATCTGGTCTCTAATTTTATTTCCATTGGCATGCTTTTATTCCAGGTCTATTCTCATTCTATCCAATCATTGCAGTAGTCTCCTACTGACATTCTCTATTCCCTTCAACATGATATCCTTAGAAAATGATTCTGCTCTTTATCTATTGGGAGACACAACTTCCCATTGAACACAGGAACAAATGCAAATTCATCGTCTTGGCATACAATGTCATTCAGTGTACACCAAATTGTTCATCCTTAACACCACAATTTGTCCTTCTACTCATTCTAATTTTCACTCAGTTTCTTTCCTACACTAAGTTCTCATGCTTCTGTCTTACTGACCCTTGCAATATACCATGACATTTCCAGATTTTTTTTATATTTTAAGACTTATAATTTTTCCTACTGCTTAGAATATGATAAATCTCTCCTTTCCATAAAATCCAGGTCACATGTCATCTCTTCAATAACTTGCCTAAAAGTAGTTAACCATTCTCTTCTCTGAGCTCCCATTGCATATTTCCTATGATCCTAAAAGTATTTTCATATTTTATTGTAATTTATTTGTTTGTATACCTGTATTACCAGTATATTGTGATTTTTCTCTAGGACCCATGTATTATTCATTCTCATATTCCCAGCACTCAGCGTAGCTTTTGTGCATAAACCTTCCAATAAATATAGGTTGAATTGAATTTAAAAGAAATCAGAGATGAAAGTATATATGGATAGTATTAGCAGGAAAGCAGCATTTCACTATAGCATGATATACATCTAATCTTGTACTTATAAGATTCTGTATTGATGCTATAGACACTTTGTCATCCATCCAAAAAAGCAGCAGAGCTTTTTGCCAATGAGCAATGGCTATGTATGTTGACAGTTTATTTCAGTACATTATATGGCACTCAACCAAAATTGAACAGCAGGAAAAGATGGAAAGAAAATGACTATTTTCTAGGCCTCCATCACTGCAGGTAGGACTAAATGGATTTCATGATGTTCATGTGCCTTGGTTTGCATCAACTCTTACGTGTAAATCAAATTGATCGTCCTAAGTCGTTTGGCCCAGGACTGTCATTCTAAGGCCTACAGTCATACAATGCTATATTACATTCTATTATTATATACTACATCACAGCATACTGTATCTATTACAGTCATCTCATGTGGAATTACCTCTTTCAGAAGGATAGAACACACCCTAAATTATATTGGCCTCATCACTTGTACTAGCTTTAGTAGAAGAAGCCCTTTTAGCACTGTGTTATTACCTCTGGTATGATTAGAGGAAAGGTAGTATTTCATACCAAGACTAAAATGTTGTCTTAGAAACAAATAAATCTAGATATTTTCAGATATGTAATATTAACTTTGCAATTTACAGAACCACGTTCAGAAGATTATGTTCCCTTGGAATTATATGATTATATGTATAATGCTAAAGTTTATGTTTACTTTCAGAATTACACAGAATCTTCATGCATCAGAAGGAATCAAAACTTCCTATTTTTCTAAAAATTTTATATTAGTTCAGATATACTAGTCAAAATCTTCCTAATTATTTTAATCTAATATCATATATATTTGAATTTTATCACTGGTCTATCAGGAATAATTGTGCTTCTTCAGTAATGGCTTATTTTTTATCTTTTAGTTGCATAAATGCTGCAAAACTCATTTATTCTTCTCTTGCTTTGGCTGGACAAAGCTTAGAGCAAAAATTGTGGCCTGTATTTAGCAGTTATATAAAGCTTTTTGTACATTGACTAGTTTATACTAACCTTCATTTCAAATTCATTTTAATTTTCTATCCTTTTGGTTTTTTTCTGTGAGCACTTATTTTAATCTATTTTAGCATGTTTAATACCAATATTTTAAAACCAGGATGATTTTTAGTAAAAATTTGAGATATTAATAAATGTATGCAAAAATAACAGTATACCCTCTAATGAATTGTATAATTTTTATTATATCCTTATTTTCTGGGCTTCCTGTATTAGCAATACTACATAAAAGAAATATCAAATACTCTACTATAGTATCTCTTAATGTATTAGCATGACCTGAGAATGTATCTTTTAAGAATTTTAAATAATCATTCCTATGTTTCACTTTTCACTCCTGGGAATTCTGACTCAAGACTAGCATGGGACACAGGAGTCTATACTTCTGAGGCACTTTCATATAAAATGTATTTTCTAGCTTATTTTAAAAAAACTGAGTATTCAGAGAAAACACAAAGAAACATCATTTCAAAATTAATTAAGATGTAAACATACATATAAATATATATATTTGTGATAGGTGGCATAGATGATGATGATGATGATGATGATGGTGGGGGTAGTGGTGAATAGATAGCAATTATTCAGTAAAATAAGATGATAAAACAGAAACAGGATAGAGAAAATATACTAGTTTAAGTCAAATATAGAACTCTTAGAAATTATATGATAGAAGCACATTCGATTTGTATAATATCTTGAAAAATTATAATTTCTCCTTTATTATCACAGTCATGATGTGCCAGTAAATACCATAATTGAGCAATTTCTAAGATGCTATCAACTATAAGAAATATTTCATAACTGGTACCTCCTCATTTCATGATATTATAACCCTATCAAGTTAAATTTGACAATCATTATTTTCGAATTAACAAATGAAGATATATTTAGATTAAATATTTGACCATGGTCAAAAAGAGGAGGAGATAATAACCTGTAATGTGAGCCTAAATCTCTCACCCCAAAACTTTGGTTACCATATTTCACTGTGATCTTCCAATATATTTGTTGTTTCTCCTGCTGGAATTCTGGATAATTCAGTGAATCCATTTATCCTTTTTTAACAATGAAAGAACTTACAATGACTATTTCTTCAGGTTGGGAAAAATCAATGTAAACATTGGACTTCCAGTGAAGCAAGGACTCTTAAGGTTTTTCCTTTTCAAATATGTTTTATTTCACTAAACAACATGACAACATGGATAGTGTGGAATATTTTAGATTTGTCAAGTACTTGCCCAGATTTGTCGGCTCCCCAATTCATTAACCATTCTTCACTGATTTTTTTTTTTTACCCAATATTTCTAATGAGAATCATACTATGGAAAGTAATCATGCTTATAACCTGATATTCCATATAATAGAAAAGCTCAAATAAATTTGTATTGTTTCCAAATGTCCTTTCTATATGGATTATATTTTAATTTGGTTTCATGTACTTGTGTTGTATTACAACTGATTTATTTTTAAATACATCTGACAAGGAACAACTATATATCTAAAATATTCAATGTCTCTGTATTTGGTAACATTCCTTTGCAATACTTTTAATCTATGGTACTCAGATGTGATTATTTTTAGGAATGTAATGGCTGATTTAGCTTTTTAAAAGGGAATAATTTACTATCTTCAATTCTTAATTTTCCTTCTGTTATGATTTGGTATGAAGTGTCCCCCAAAAGCTCCTGTGTTAATTCAGAAATCCTCATAGGTGAAGTGATTGGATTCTGAGAGCTGTAACATAATCAGTCCAGCTTAGTTTCAATGAACTACATGGTAAATGTAGGTAAGTGGGACATGCTTGGAGGAGGTAAGTCACTGAGGGCAAGCCCTGGAAGGGTTCATTTTCCTTACAGGCATTTCCTTCTCCATCTCTCTGCTCCCTGGCTACCATGAATGAAGCAGTGCTTTACCACTGAGCCATATCCCCAGCCCTTTTTAAATTTTTTTAAATTTTGAGACAGTGTCTTGCTAAGTTGCTCAGAGCCTCACTCAGTTGCTAAGGCTGGCTTTAAACTTACAATCTTACCTTCCTGAGCGGCTAGAATTACAGGTGTGTGGGACTGAGCCCAGCTTTAAGTAGTTCTTGTTTGGTATTTTGGTCTCAGTGATGCCAAACTAACACAGAAATTGGTTTTCAGAAGTGAGATTGTTGCAGTGACTTAACTGACCATATGATTCAGAAGCCTTTGGAAATGGTTTACGGGAGGAGTATAGAAAAGTATGGAGAGTCAGGCTGGTAAAGCTGTTGAATGTTGTAAGAGGAGTTTAGTAGGCAATTTTAGAGGGAACTAAGAAGACTGGAATGCAGACAGTAAAACCTCTGCTCATTATGTTTCAGAGAAAAATTGAACTAGATGCCATTCATGTTACATTTTGACAGAAACGTTGTTTATATTTTTCTGATGGTCTGAGACTTTCCAAGAGGCTAAATTTAAAGGTGGTGGATGAATTAATCTGGCAGAGAAATTACAAGGCACCAAAGCTCATGGTCAGCATGTATATTGTTGGGCAGCTTTTATCCAGGTTTACTATAAGAACTGGGAGCAAGAAGGACAACAGAGGGTTTTGAAAATTTGAAGTGTGATCAGAAAAGTACATGTAAAACTAAGGACAAGGAAGTTCTAATTTTAAAGGGATTAAAGACCCTCAAAATATGCTTAGTACTTTGCACAGAGACAATAGGAAAGTTGGCTTGGGGGCAGGCTCAAGGATATAGATAGGAAAATTCATTTGAGAAACAATCATGGAGGCATCCTGATTGCACACAGTTGGGGGGGGTGGAGGAGTGGGAGGATGTGCTCAGAAATTGTTTCACCTGTCTCAGCCATACATACACTCAGAAGCCATAGCAGGTGTTGCTTCAGGAGGCACAGCTCTTATACAAGCTAGTGGAAGGCCTTGGCATCATCCACATGGTGCTAGTTATGCAGAATGCTAGATTTAAGGTGTCACGGAGCCTTCCACTGAGATTTCAAAGGAAGGGCTGTGTGGTTTGGTAAAGTGTAGAAGGGTCAAAAGTCCCTGAGGACTACCCCTAGAGGGTGATTCATGAAGCTGTGAAAGTCAAGCCAAAGCTAGAATGGAGACCCAAGGAATTAAGAGATATCAGGAACGCAGAGTGTCTGCTAAGAAAAGCTCCTGACTGTAGAGAGAGTCAGTCTCAAAAAGACGCCAAAGGGATGGAATTTCCCAAGCCCTTTGGAGAGCACAACCACTAACTCATGTCCTAGATATTACATGTATGAGTTATGAAGCAAAGTGGTGGACATCTTTTGCCTGACTGGTTTTTGGTCTTGTTTTGGTCCCACAACTTCCTTCTATACTTCTATTTCTCCCTTTGTTACTGGGAATGTTTACTTTGAGCCACTGTATATTGGATATATGCAACTAGCTTTTCATTTTTACAGAGGCTCACAGCCATGAGTTTTCCTTTAAGTTTCAGAGGAGACTGAATTTGGATGAAACTGATAAACAGGATGGTATTCTTGAAGATAGAAAAAAAATGTTATAGGGGCCAGGGATGTAATGTTTTTGTTTTTTAATAAGTTTTCCTTTAAAAAGTTTATGTGCTAATGAAGGAATGTTGATAGGTGAAATGATTGAATTATGAGAGCTACAACCTAATTAGTCCATCCTCGTTTGAAAGGAATGACTAGTTGGTAACTATAGAAAGGTAGCACATGGCAGGAGAAGGTACATCACTGGAGGAGTGACCTGGGAGAGATTATCTTCCCTGCAACCCTATCCTCCTTTCTCTCATCCTCTGTTTTCTGTCTGCCATGAATGCAACAGTGCTCCTCCATCACACCTTTCAGCCATAATATTCTGCCTCATTCTGAGTCCAGAGGAATGGACGTGGCTGACCATGGACTAAATCTCTGGAACCATGAGCCATGAGGTATTTTGGTCACAGCAATGAAAATTTAACACACTTTCTTTTTACTAATTTTGAAATAATTTGTATGTTATTCTGCAGTTATGAAAACAAAAAAAAATTAATATTGTGTTTAAACTACTCAAGCTTGCAAAATATTTACTGTTAAAATAAAAGTTTGGGGCACACAATGTACCTGAATTGAATAGTTCGCAAATTTTCAATTCCATTCAGCCATCTTTCCTTGAACATATGGGGCAATTTCATTGTCAACTTTGGACTGCCTGGACACATTAACTTTAAACAGGAAATCAACTGAGATTTGAATTTCATAATTCATGTTGCGTCTCTGAATGTTCTCCTTATGCTGGAAAGAGCTTATAAAAACAAAGCAAGATAAATGCATTGATGGGAACAATGAGACAGATAGAGCTGTCACTATGCATAATCAGAACAAGTAGCTAACACTACATACTATTCCATGGTCAAATAACTACTATTAAATTCAAATAGCTAAAGAAGTTTGGAAGTAGAATTTTGGCAAGTACTCATTAATGATTTAGGACAAAGTATTTTATCAAATTTACTAGTAAAGTTTGTGTCTTACAGTTCATATAACTCTGTGACTTCTCAACTTTGACAATCAGTTAATAAAACCAGATAAAAATTTTTGAGTACTCACATTGAGCCAAACATTATGTTTCAAATAGTTAGCATAGATTATCCTATGTAATCTCCATAATGATTTTATAAACTAAGCTTTCTTTCCCTATTGTAACAATGAGGAAGCTGAGACTCAGAAAAATCTACTTGCCCTACATTAAAGAGCTAGCAAATGGTAAAACTATTATTTGAATGAAGTATTCAAATTCCAAGCCTATGACCTTCATCAGTGATATGTTTCTTTCCTTTTTTTTTTTTTTTTTTGGTTTCCTAAATAGAATCCTTCCATTTTAACAGATATATTAGAGGCCAGCAAACTTAATCTCTGAACCCCTCTTTCCATTTATTTTATTGATGAAATATTAAGAACTCCAACTATCATAGATAAATTTCTTCTGGAATTCAGAACTAGTTCATTTGTTCTTGCCTCTTCCATTAGCAGAAAAGTAGGCTTGTTTTACAGTCCTATGTGAAGATTACCTTGAATTATGAAAGATCTCTATTTCTCACAAGGGTGCAGAAATCTATGGAAAAGGCAGTAATGTCATTTTGGCAGTGTATCATCCTGAATCAGAAACTAAAGCATGCAAACTGAAATTGATTTGTAACAGGTACCTTATTAGAAGCAAACATCAAGAAAAATAGAATCAATGTTGAAACAAAAATTTGTCTTGTAAGCAATCCTGAGTGAAATGTGTTGACACAGCATCACATTCTGTAGCCCCATTTTTGCATGCTTTTCAAAGCACAGCTATCTCAGGCTGAGGGAGATGAATAATTGACTGATCACTGCATAATTCAACATAGTGTTGTAAAAATTCAAGGTCTGGCAAATTTGAAGCTTTTCTTTTTTATTGAGACTGAGGTTAAAGTTTCAATCAACCTTGAAGAAACATTTAAATAGCACAAGGATATATGATTTATTAAAGTGCATATTATTCTTTCTTATATTCCCTCCTTCTTCATTAAGCTGCCTCACATAATGCACATATAAAGTTAAAAGACTCTCTATAAGGTTTAGTGGATCTCTGCCTGTAGTGACTTCAAAAGCACTAATATTGTCAATGTCTAAGCACACTTATAAAGCAAAGAAACTCAAATAAATTACTTTCTATATATCCTATTGTATTTATTTTACTCATTAATTATTCCAAGAATATTATTTAGTATATTCTATTCTAAAATTCACACAACACAATACAACACATACATAATAATCGATGAAGTGATATTTTTACTTAATTTATTTTCTTATCCAAATTTTTGTTATCTATTAGGACTCAGGCACTCATTTTGTAACCATGACATAAGTTGGAAAAAGACAAAAACAGAGACCTTGTCAAGAGGAAGAAAGGCAATCAATTTTGATAGGGAAGTAGAGAACAAGCAAACAACTGTTTGGGGTTCAGTTAAATGTGAGAGATGTTAAGACTTATTAGATATTACCTTAAAATGTGATTGTTTATTTTCAAATAAAGACTAGTTCTTTAATTTTCAAGATTCTATAAACTCCCTTCAGTTTTCCTTAAAAAAGATTCATAAAAATTTATCCAAATTGCATCTAATATTAAAATACAATTATTTCATTATGTGAATTGGCAATGTTATTCTCATTATATGTATAAAGTTTAAACATTATTAACATTTAGATATTTCTGAGACAAATATGACCAAAAAACCTTGGTTTGTACAGAAATCTGGTTTTGAAGACAAATTTTTCTGAAATGTCAAAGGTGCAATGGTAGTAATCTATTTTTAAAAATTGGTGTTTTAAAAATCATACTCTTCAAAGGAAATTTGGAGAAAATAGGATTAACAAAAAGTTATCTGAGAATTGGAGCCATCAACTATTTATATTGACTGTTAATATTGACTATTTACATTAAAAATAGTCTTCTCTGTAAAATAACAAACTAACTCCATACTAAAGTACTTGAGAAAATTCTTTTAATTTCTGTGTACTTCAATAGGGCAAAAAATTAAGCATATAACCACGATGTAATCATTGTGTAAGGTATGACCACTAGAAGACACGAACATACAATAGCGATGTTGTCTTCGAAAACCTGACAGGGTCATTGGGAACCAAAATATTAAAAGATACAATGATTAACCAATGAACATAATAATTTTATACTTCTCTTTCATAAAAAGGTTCTCAAAATCCTAAGTGAACAAAAATATGGCATAAAATCAAAGAAGAAATTTATAACTGTGAACAAATGACTAAATAAATTGCCATATTTCGGGAAGAGACTGGAAGATAAGATAATGCCATTGAGAGTTATTTGTTAAAAATAATCATTTTTTAGATCCAAAACAAACACTCTTCTTTTTATTACCCACAAACCACATAAAATAATTTTATCCTATAACTTAGTTGACAGTTTCTTGGGCTGTCTAATGAACTAAAAGAATTGTCATTATTGTTAGGTGCACAGGAGTGTAGGCAGCATGGCACACACTGTTGATTTGATACCCTCTATGATGACAGTATATGGTTCACCGGCTTGGTTAAACAGCACATCAGCAGCAGTGATGGGTGATCAATCTCATTCCCCATAGCATTGCTCCCCAAAGAGTCATTATTAAGAATAAAATGAAGAAAGGCTATCAGAGGGAATCACTGGGTCTATGGCTTAAAAGAAAAAAACCTAAGAAAATAAATGAATAAGAGTCTTTGGAAAATACATTTTTAAAATCTTGTTATAAGGGAAGCAAGGGACCAATTAATATCTTGGAAAATGGCAAATCTATTTTCATACTTACAACTTGTACATATCACTGTCAAATACTAAAATTATTATGCTAGCATATTAAATGGAACTTCTATTTCATTACTAAATTTATTTATAATAATCCATTTAAAAAGAAGCACACAAGGTATCAGAATCTTGACCTCCATTTGTCTATACCTGGCAAAAACTGAAAACTTTAAGATTTTTAACACTTAAATACTACCCATAATATTAATATCATATAAATATTTGCTATTCCATATGCAAACTGGAAAATCAGCAGTTTTTTTAATTCTATAAGTAGGATAAAAAAGCCAATTCTAAAATCTATAGTTATTTAAGGTGATTTTGTTTCAATAAATCTAATTTTTTTCTCTTAATATTAGATAAAGTTAAGCAAACTTAATAAAGTACAATACCTAGAACCAATTTTACTCCAGTGTGAATTTCCCTTATGTGAACATGAATATCTTATAAGGAAGATAAGTGGTTTGGGATATTGTAACATAAAATCAAAGTGTTATGACAGCTCACATTTTTTTAGTTCTTGTAATGCCTCATTTCTGTATTTCCTTAAAACTTCACATAGATTCTCCTGTTTAAACCTCATAGTAATTGTGAGGTATTTCTATTAACTAGCTCTTTTCCTTGCGAGGAAATCGAAGCTTAGAAAAGTTAACCAACTTGTCTAAGGTCATAACATTTGAAAGTGTTCCAAAAAAAAAAAAAAATTGAAATAAGAATCTGGCTTCAATTTCTGCCTTTTTATCTACTACATATTTTTATTTCCCCTAAAATATTGCTTCAAATGTTCTTCAGTTTTGTATTATTTGGGGGACCAAATTTTATGGATCATATAGTGGGAAATATTATTCTATAGGCAAAAGGTATAACTCTAAAATAAGTATTTTATTTATCCATTGTTTTGTTGATTTTTATATCAAGTTAGTTACACTCAGAAACAATTTTTGAAAAATCGCTATCAAAATATCCTCAACTGTTGGGAAATGTTATAGTCTCACATAAAAATAACTTACAAATCTGGTTCTGGAATTAGGTAAATTTTTCAAAAGCTCAGGGACATAAACAGTAGCTTAGATTCTTTTTATATTACTAATCTGCCCAATTTCAGTATGTCAACTATAACCTCCTATATTCACGAGGTGGCTGCACATATAATATCAAGACATGACAATGTACAGCAGAAAAAGAAGTACATTTCCAGAGAATTTCCTTCATGAGTCTCTGGACAGGTTTTTTTTTAAATATGTCTTTTCCTAAAGCAGTCCCAATTGAAGAGAATATAAACACCATCATCGGTCAAAACAGTATGATTCTGTTCCTTCTGATTCTCTTCTTCCAAAGACTTGATAACTTTGAGACAGGTGGATTCCTGAATTCAATTAGGCTTCTTTACAAAGGAGAAAGGGCAGAAGGAATATAAAAGTCTGTAAGTCATTATTAACAGTGGCATGTGGACTAAAAGCACAGATTAGATTTAAACATCTTCAATTTATACTTTCATGTCATAACATTAGCTATGTGACACTGGGAAAGTTTCTTAGCATCCCTGTGCCTAAGTTCCTTCACCTATAAAACAGAATCTATAAAAATAACTTCTGAATTTGAAACGTGTTAAAATATATAAAGCACTGAGAATAGTACCTGGCCCATATAAAAGCATATATCTCCACAATTTTTGAATATATCTTTTTAAAATCACACATTATAAAAGATTCCAGTTTCTGATACAGCATGTGAAGAGATTATAAGCCAATATTCTATCCTCACAACAAGGAAAAAGCTGTGAACAACTCTTCTTAAGGAAGTAAGATCATTCTTCCACACTTTGGAGAATTAGGCAGGTATAAACAGAGAATCTCAATTTATCAGACAAAATATATTGAGCAAATAAATACCTCTGCCAGACCAGTGGAGAATTGGAAAATCCAGAACCATACCTTATGAATTTCCAGATACTCAACAGAGACTAGTTTGGAGTTAAAAATCCTAGGGTCCTGATTAAAAGGTCCTCCTATTTTTATGATTTTTAATGCCTCTCACTGTAAATACTGAAGAAAAATCTCTTGCTTCTGATACAGAGAGGAAAAAAATGGAAAATATTCTGAAACACATCAGTACATGTTCTTTGTAACAATGCCTACCCTCAAGAGAAATCATTTTAATAGAAACTAAACTATTATTGTTTTTCAGAGCCTAACCTACTGAGGAAAGTAAATTACCCCAATCCAATCTGCTTTAGCCATTCTGAGCCTAAAGGATGGCAGGGCGGGAGTGGCAAAGCACAAATGATTTCCACTGTTCAGAGCCATGAATTCACTAAAATACCAAATCATAGTACTAAAGAATATGTCTGCTTCCTCCCATCATCACATTATTAAATGTCTATTTAGAAGTTTCTCTTACTCAGCACTTCATGTCTAGTTATCAAGAAAAAATTACAAGGCATACTAAAAGGGAAAAACATAGTTTGAAGAGACAGTGCAAGCATCAGAACCAGACTCAGATATGTCAGGAATCTGGGAATTATCAAACAAGAATTTAAAGGAACTGTGAATACTATGTCAAGAACTCTAATAGATAAAATAGCTTGCAAGAACAGATGGGCAATGTCAGCAGAGACAGAGGCATTATATGAAAAGACTTAAAAAAGTGATAGAGAGAAAAAAAACTTCAAGCAAGATGTCCTTCGTTAGGGGAATGGATTAAGTGTAGACAATGTTAAAGAGAAATGAGCTGTCAAACTATGAAAAGACACAAAGGAACCTTAGATGCATACTGCTAAGTAAAAGAAGTCAATCTATAAAGGTTGCATTACAATATGATTCCAAAATATATGACCTTCTGAAAAAGGTAAAACTATAGAGTCAATAAAAAGATCAGTGGCTGTCAGAGTTTGAGGGGGAAAAAAGAATGAATAGGTGGAGAATAGAAGATTTTTAGAGTAGTGAAAATACTCTATATTTTACTGTAATTACGTATATGTGTCATTATACATTTCCACAACCCACAGAATGTATAGCACCAAGAGTGAACCAATGTGAACTATGAGCTTTGGGTGATAATGACATATCAAAGTAGTTTCATCAATTGTTACAATGTATCCCTCTGATGGGAGACTTTGACAGTGGGTTAGTGTGAGATGTGAGGGTAAAGGAGTTTTAGGGAAAAATATCTATCTCCCACTTAATTTTTCTGCAGACGTAAAACTGCACTAGAAAATAAACTCTTTTTAAACAGATCCAATTCACATCATATAAGCTACAGAATGGCCTTTTGTACACCACTGTGATGTGGTATAAGGACCTATTCTGAGGCCTTAAGGAGGATAATAGGAATAAAGATTCAATCACCCAGGAAGCCATTATGTGTTATAATCAGATTTATTATCTTTTATAAATTTCATTATAACTTTATAAAAGTTAATTTGATTTACTAAATTTCATTGTGCAACAAATGTACTGAAAGTTTTTATTACACTTGCTTGAATTCATAATTTCTACTTACTTTCACTTGCTTGAAAAATTGGAGTGGTGAATGAGATAGGCCTAATACCCATCCATGAGAATTATATAATGGCTAGATGACTGACTTTCAATAGCTAATTACACAATTAATTATTAAATTTCCATTGTGAGAACTCCTATGGAGAAATATAGGATGAAATTGGAGCTTGTAACTAAAGAACCAGATCTAGTCTTGTGGATTCAGGGCCCTGGTATTTGGATAGAGACAAGAAGGGTTGAGAATAATGTATTTGTTCAAAGTACACTAGACAAGGATGCAGGAGTCAGCATGTGTGAGACTCTTTAAGTGATGAATGAAATCAAGATTCTGAAAAAGCCAAACCATCACAGTAGAAATAGTGTGAAGAAACAAGATTGGCAAGGCAGAATAAATGTATAGCATGGTGAGAATGTGGTTATTATCCTAAAGCAGCAGCTATTTAACAGAAATGTATACTATCTTGCTAAGTTATCATGTTAACAGGTAAAGTGCATTAAATAAATTTTTGACTTACTGTTATAGATTAATTTCACTATAACAAAAAATGTGTGATAACTAACTTACTAGGCTTATTTTGGCTCACAGTTTAGGAGGTATCAGTGAATGATATGTTGGCCCTGTTGCTTTTAGGACTATGGAAAAACATTCATAGCATAAGCTCCTGTTGGAAAAAAAACTGCTCACCTCATCACCGGGGAATGAAAGAGAAGAAGAAGAAGGGATCATAGTCCCATCCTACTATTTCTTTGAGGGCACACCCTAAAGGCCTGCCTCTATGTTCTACTTCTTAAAGTTTCTACTACCTTCCAATAGTTCTAAGCTAGGGAACAAGCCTTGAATACATAGACATTTTGGGTACAGTTAGAATCTAAACTATATATAGTACAGTGCTTTCAAACTAGGAAGGATTTATTGGGATGTAGCAGCCATAAATCAGGGAGCATCTTTAAAAAAATTCTGAAGACAGAGAAAACCTTGTTTTTTTTTTTTCAGAAAGTTTCCAGGAGATATTTCATATAATATACCTTTGGATGTAAGCTAACTTCTTCATCAAGCAGTAGCACTGGCCCTTTAAATAATATTTCTAATATGTCTGAATTGAGAACAAGAGTATTTCATCTTTAAACTCCTTGAAAATGTGGGGTCTTATTTCAAACATCTTTGTTGCACCCTCACTTCCCAACTCTAGCACAATACCCTGCAGACAAAGGATGCTCAATAGATGTTGATGGGTATGAAGATATGCATTTCCCTATTTTATATTTGTGTATACTACCTCAGATAAGCATAAATGTATATTTGTGCTGCCTCACCAATTATAAGTGTATTTCCATTGGCTGTGATCATAAAAATGTTTGTTTGCACTTTTGTGTCTCATAATTTGATCATAGTATGTTTTCACATTGAATAGGCTACATTTTTAACATGAACAACTAAAATATACTTATAACATGGATTCTATCATTTAAGATTCCTGAGTTACTAAAACTTGGTATTTTTTTTTATTTACCAAATTCAAATTTTTATTTAAATGTTTTAACATGTTATATCTGTACCTTGTCATTCTCCATTACTTATTCCACTTTTTGAAGAACGTGTAAGTAGAACATTATTCATTTTGATAGACTTAATTGACATTGATGGCAGGGAGAAGCAAGAAAAAATAGACAGTAAAATGATCCATTTGTTAATAAACTAAGCTAATAACAAACAAACATCAGGAGAATAAACTCAAATTTCTTAGGCCTAGTTGTTCCTCTTAAGCAGTAGGGATTACCAGGTATAATTGGTGAGGCAGCTTAAATATACAAGCATTTTAGTTTATTACACTGACTTATCTATAATCCCTTTAGCAAATTAGATAACTGGAAAATGGTCCAGGAGTTTTGAACTAGTAGCTCTATGTTATTTTCCTTTATTTACTAACTAAATCTATTACCTCCTTAAAAATTAACTACTTTTTTTTCTTTAAATCTCAGCTAAACTTCTCCACAGAATTTCATATACCGTGAAATAAGGAGTTAAATAACATATCACTTTGGCCTTAGTTATTACTTACCTACTTAGTTTGCATATAATATTTTCTTAACAGTATCATTAACATGACCAATAGACCCAATATCTAGATCCATTAACAGAGGTATACATCCTGTTCAGTTCTCAATGAAGTCCCTGTGTATACCTGATTAAGTTCCAACTTGACTTGTCCCACTCTTGATTATAAGAATCATCAACCATCTTTCTTCTTCACAACTAGTCTCTTTCTCCTGAAATCTCTGAATTATTAGGTTGTATGTATTACTATTTTTATTAATTGTACAAATTTCTGCTTTAACATAGTATCTTTTATAACTCCATTTCTTTTTTCAAATCTTTATAAATTTCTTTTTTCCTAACCAAGACAGCTACCTTATCATTTGCCTATATCCTCATCAGCTGATCATTACTTTTTAGAAAACCTGTTTTGCAACACAATTCATTCTGTTTAATTCCCATCCAAGACAAAATTCAAATCCCAGTTAGCTTTCAAAATAATACCTGAAACACTGTTTATTTTATCTGGTAAAATTGGCTTTAGGCAAAATGTAGTAGACAAAAATCTACTTAATAAAGGGATAGCAAAATAACATTTCATTATTTCCCAAGTTACTAATGTATGCTTTAATTTTTTTACTATAAAATTTAAATTGTTTGTTTATATTTATTTATCATCAATGTCCCCCAAAATAATTGTCTTGGTAATTATCCCATTGAAAAATATGTCTTATTAAAAGTGAAAAGTAAAAATTATTGAAAGTTGATATTCTTTGGATATAAATTTTAAATAAATAAGCAATTTTAAAAAAGGTCTAGTCAGATATGATGATTCACACTTGTAGCCTCAAAGAAGGCTGAAGCAAGAGTATCACTTTGAGTCCAGGAGTTTACAGCAGCCTGGGCAATATACGGAGACCCTGTTTCTGAAAACATACACATACTCTTACACTCATGTGCACACATAAACACAGACTTTAGGATCTTCAGATTGAGTGAAAAATGAAAGATGGGTTTCTCATTTTGAAAACCTATAAGAAATTTTCCATACACAAAATCTAGTGTACAATATATTTGATTGAGTATTGGAGATAGAAGACAATGCATCAAAAATTAGCTCTGCTCTTCAGTGAACCATTCAGCATCCTGGTATTCACTAGCTTTTATTTATATGAAGAACAAAGTACCCAACAGAACAGATGCTAGGATGTTCATGTCCTAAACATGTAACCCTCTTAATATCAAAGCAGCTCACTGGAGGATACCTCAGCCCCCAAAGACTATCTGACCACATTTCCAAAGGTTATTGATATGAAAGACTTTAAAAAAATAAAAGATAAGGCTTTCATCCCTATCCCCTCATACTCCATTATAATCACCTTTTGAGGAAGCACACTTCATTACAAAACCAAATTGCTTGCCTCCCAAGAGTTACTATTTTTAGTCTGGGTGGATTTTACTTATCCTCCAAACAACCAAAAATAATCAAGATGATTGTCTTAGCTTGACAATGTCTGATGGCTTTTGCATAATAAAGTCAGAAAGGTTTTCTTTTTTTTTTTTAAGAAAATTCTTCTTATAAACTAAAACCGTGTGTAATTGAAGTGTATTAAAAGTAACATTATTAATTTATGCACAAGAAAACTTATAAGTAGTATATTTAAAAAGCAGAGTTTCAGTTTATCTGAATTTAGAGATTTAATCACATTATTAAGAAATTAGCCAGAAGTGTCTATTATTCTTATATTATTTATTTTATCTTTTGTCTTTGATATAATTTCCTTTGTTATGTATTTGTATAAAATCAGTATTAAGTCACTAATATATAAACTTACATATAAGTCTTTTTTAAGGAAGCAAAGTATATATTATTTAAAACATTTCTTACTGAATAAAATATACTATCAGGTCCCGGAATGAATCACAGGCACCATCTAGGAAGAGAGTCAAAAGAAGGAGTGGCCATAGTATGTTGATTTTAAATCCTCTGGGTATAAACCAAGGAGTGGGGTAACTTTATGTGGATGCTAACTCACAACAAGGAATGATAGGGAGGGTAACAATAGAAATTTATTGGATTAGATAAATGAGAATGAAGGTAAGGGATGGGGGATGGGAAAAGGAAAGACAGTAGAATGAATCAGACATAACTTTCCTATACTCATATATGAATACTTGACAAGCATAATTTCACAAAATATTCAACCAAAAAGATGGGATCAAAATTGGAATAGGATATACACCATATATGTGGAATATGTCAAAATATATTCTATTCTCATGTATATCCAAACAGAACATGATTTTGAAATACATAGATCAAATAGTTAACCACTACTCAGTATTCTTACCATTCATTGCTTTGGTTTTTCAAAGTTGCTATGATTTTGAAATAATAGACTGAACTTATTGTTTGCTAATTCACAGGGATATAAAATAAATCACCTTTGCCTATTCCTACATCAGAGCAGTGGCAATGTGTATGTTTTTCAAAGAATTTATCACTTCCACTATAAGATTTATCTCCTTCTGCATATGCACAGGTTTTCCTATTCTGGGTTAAAAACTAGCCAAAGTATCTAGTTAGACAAACTCAAATAGCTATGAAATCATATACTGCCTAAATGTCAGTATAAATACCAAAAGAAAACTAGTAATCTCCTTATTCATGGTTTTAATTGAAAAGTTAAGTGTCCAAAAACTTTTGTAAGTAGAATTATCAAAATTCCTAAGAATGTGAAAATTTCATAAATATTTGGAAACTAAATGAAGAAAATTAGAAATTTCCTTGAATTTGGAAAAAGAATTATGAATGAACTATTTTGAATTAGATTCATAAATATAAAATATTTCTCTATCATGAATATGGTTTTAGTTTCATGAATGGAAAAACAATTATAGCATTAAAAAGTCTTGTGCTTTACAATAATAACACTCAAAAAAGGAAACTCATATATGATCATCACAAGAGATGTAGAAAAGAGTATTTTTTTACAAAATCCAATGACTAATTTTGATGAAAACTCTCATGAAACTAGAATAAGAAGGAAAATTCTACAAACCAATGAGGAACATCAATGAAAACCCCACAGCCAACATCATGTGTAATGATGAAAGACTAAATATTTTCCCCAACAATCAGAATAACGCCTCTCAACATTTTTATTTGACATTTTGAATTACAGACAGTGAAATAAGGAAAAAGTATCTTAGGTGAAAAATGAGATATAAACCAGGTTTTATACTCAGGCAACATTACTGTCCATGTAAGAAACTTCAAAGCATCTACAAAAAAGTAAAGAAAAATTACTAGAACTAATAAGTAAATTTAGCAAGATTGAAGGGTACAAAACCATTATTAACCAAAGAACTTATTATTACATACCAGTAATGAACAATCAGAAATTTCTATTAGACAAAAATAAATTTTAATAAAAATTAAAGGTCATTAAAATAAACAGAAAATATACTATAATTATGGATCAAAACATTATTAAAAAGTGAGAAATAATCCCACATATATACATTGATGACAGATTTCTAATCAATACAGATGAATGTAAGTAAAAAAAATGCAGTGTTTTTAACATATGATATGAGAAAAATTGGATAGCCATATTTTAAAAAATCTGTTATCTGTATTTAATACTATAGGTAAATAGTAACTCAAAATGTGTCATGGCCCTAAAGGAACAAAACCTAAAAATAGACCTCAATTAGGCAAATAATTCTTATTTGGGACACCAAAAACACAACTTATTTCATAAAATAATTTATATACTGGACATCATCAAAATTAATAACTTATCTTTGAATGACACTGTTAAGATATGAAAAGTCAAATCTCAAGCATGGAGGAAAATATGTGCAAATCATATATGTGATAAAAAACTTGCATGTAAAATATAAAAAAAAACTCTACACAGGAAAGAAGCAATAACAGAATGGCAGAGCAAGGGCCTCCAAAAGTTCAATATTTTAGAAAGGAAATGAAACTACAGGTGACAATTATTAAAAAATCAACATTTTCAGAAGTATGGAAATTAATGGAAAGGTTGCAACAATCTAAGAAACATTTACCTTGAAAACCTTTTAACTCTCATTAAAAACAGTGAGATTTGGCACAGTTTTAAATGTCCAGTTGCCATATTCCTCTCTCTAGCTCCAGTAGCCTTGAAAACCAGCATCCTTGAAACAATAGTAGCTATGAAAAACAGGAGTCTAGCAGTCATTAAAAAAAGAGGGCAGAATAGATTTTGAATTTCTCCCAAAAAACCTATTCCCAGAGTATTGACTTGACTCAGCCTACTCACTGATTGATTGTCAATGTGTGTCCAAAAAAAAAAATTAGTGGTGAATATTTAACATTTCTAGTGCCTAGTAAAATGATGTTAACTGGAGTTGAGTAAAAAGGTAAAAGAATAAAAAGAAAATGAGGGAATAAGATGTTCACAGAAGGTTTTTTAAAGTTCCAACATTCCATGGGAGTCTTTAGATTTTAGTCTTTAGGATCATATGCTTGTGCAGGAATGTGTCTGAACAGGAAAGATCTAAGAAGGTTCTAATTTTTCACTTCTGGCTGATCATCAGGTTATGAATAAGCTGGAAATGAAAGCTGAGTCAGAGTTAGACGGGAAGGCATACTCCAACCACAAACAGAGAAATAGAAGGACAGAAAGCCTATTTTGGGGAAGATTTATTGATTTGAGGTATTTAAGAAACTCTGTCCAATCATTAATTAAGCTACCAGTCAGTTACTTCAACAGCTAGAGTTGACAAAAATACAGATTTTAGACTTAATCCAAGAAAGTCCCTAAAGAAATAAATAGAAACAACAACAACAACACACACACACACACATACATACACAAAAAAAAAACAGCAAAAAGCAAATCCTATGAATCAAGGAGACTCGCTTCCTTTATAGTCTGACTATAATACTTGAAATGTTCCACTTTTAGTAATAATAAAAAATACAGCACTTACAAAAAAAACATCAGTGTCTGGCTCATACTCAGGAAAACAGAATAGAAACCATCATGAGGAAGTCCAGATGTAAGATATAACAGATAAAGGATTCAGCTAGTACAAATATGTTGAAAGAACAAAAGGAAAGAACCTACAACCATTAAAGAGAAGTATTAAAACAATATCTTATCAATATCAATAAAGAAATGGAAATGATTGAGAGGACTAAGTAAAAATCTTGTAATTGAGGAATATAACTGAAATGAAAAATGTGTATTTGATATAGAAGATTAAATAATACATAAACTTGAAAAAAAAAGCCAATTGAGATTTTCTGATCTGAGGAACAGAAAGTAAAAAATAAATTAAGAAAAATTAAAGAAGTTCTTTGGACAGTATCAGAGTACTAACATGTATCTAATGGGAGTTCCAGGAAGAGAGAAAAGGATAGGAAGCCTATTTGTAGAAATAATACCTGCAGTCTTCCTGAATTTTTATCTAAGAAATTAAAACAACTGCAAGTAGTATAAAGACCAAAAACTTAACACTAGACCCAAGTAAAAACAAAGTTTTTGCCTCTGAAAAATTGAATCGATTCATTCAATGTAAGCTTTATAGATTGTTACATTTTTAATAATTTTAATTTTTATCCTTTTCATTTCATATTTCCTGTATTCATTGGATTTTATGTTAGTCATCAATTAGTCATCAAGAAGTATAAGATAGCCCATAATAAAAATAGATTTTGAAGGCCTTTTTTTCTCTAGTTTCCTACTACCACCATAACCTCCCTCAGATTATCCTCATTTTTTTCCACATTTTAAAAATTTGTTCTAATTAGTTATACATGAAAGTAGAATGTCCTTTAACATATCATACATAAATGGAGTATAATTTCTCATTTTCCTGGTTGTGCATGATGTAAAATTACACTGGTCCTGTAGTCATATATGTACACAGGGTAATAATGCCTGTTATATAAAAATTCTTTCTTCCCTTATACCCCTTCCCTGGATTGTTACATATTTTTTGCCAGCCTCAGGCAGTGTATGCTGTGTTTAAAAAAAAAAAAAAATGAAGCTGACTCTTACAGGTGTTCCCTGGTTTTAGTGACATACATAGCAAACAAAAGAAGCACTTCTAAAAGAGACTAACAAAACAGTTGAGTTGATAAAAACAGAACTTTCTTGAAAGTTGAGGAAAATATTTTCAACAAGGTGGTAATGCTCACAGGTTTACAGTACACTGAAATCTGTTTAACCTCTTAACCAGTTTATTATGGGAAAATGTGGTCTATTTTTAGGTGTGTTTGTAATAGAATTTTATGTTGGTTTATGTAGGCCAGAAATAATGAAATGCATCTTCATCAACAAGAGTACTGTCAATGTGTAATCTCATAGTAGTTTTAATTTCCTTAAAATATAAGACTTGTTTAAGTTTTAGTTAAAGATCTAAAAAAAAAAAAAAACATAAGAATGGCAATGGCATCATCTATAATCACTGTAAATACTTAAAAATCAGAAAAACAAGACTGAACAGAAAGGACTCACATATAAGATCATTTTAAAATTATTCATGACTTGTGCATTTTGTAAAAATTATATGAGGTATAACAAGATTTACTATTAGAGTTCTTCGGCTCTAGCTAGAATATGTTGACTTTACCCTAAAAACAGATTGTTAAACTGAGCACAATTTATTGTCCTTGGAAAGTGCTAAAGTTTTTTCAGTCTATGACATTTATGTGTATACTCTCCTCCTTATATAAATGTTTTAGATATAACCCAAAGTGTATTGCTAAATATAAAATTTCTTTTTCTCTATAGGTCTCCTGAGAGTCATGATATCTCTTCATTTCATTGACTCCTGTGGTAAAGATCAAGAATGTGTATTGTAGATATGTTTGAATGAAAAGTTTGATAGTTACAGGCCATTCTATTAAAATAAAAAACAAAACTTTATTAGTTTAGTTTTGGAACGTTTTTACTAGGAACACACTAACTTTGAATTTAGAAAAATAATATTCAAATTTTAATAGTAGAGAAATTTTGCAAATATTAGATAGAAAAATAAAAGACCAAAACATAAATGTTCTGTGAGGTTTTTGGCAGCTTGCGGTAGGAGTACTGTATACCTACGCTATAGGTGAGGCTAGGACTTGACAAAGACAATCTTTTTGAAAATGTGCAAAATAAAAAATTCTAAGAAATAATTTTTCTTTGGTTGATTTGGTTTAATTTTCTTATTGATTAAAAAAATAAAATGTTTTTTGAAATTTAAGATGGACATATTAACATACAAGGTTGCCTTTTAATAACAAAATTAAGTAGATACTATATGCATGAAACATAATTTTCTGAAAAGAGGAAGTCACTTAGAATTCAAGTGTTTATTTTCTTAAACATTTTAGTGCTTTAGTCTATGTTTACACATTCAGAATAGTTTAAGTAAAAAGAGTTAGGATGAGCCATAAAATCAAATACATTACTGTCAATTCACTCTATACCCATAAATGTAATAATTATTTGCTAACTTATTTTTTCAATTAAATCTGTTGTAAGGTTATGATAACTTATTTAGGCTATCCATGTGCAATGTAGTAGATGCATATTCATATTTATAAACACACAAAAAATAGTGCTGGAGATTTAATTGCTGTCCCTGAAAGACATAATAAACTTTTTTGAATTGTTGAATTCAAATTCACCCTTATATACATTGGAATGAATGTCTTCATAACTTTGCACTAACAAGATCTTCTAGTTTTCTCTAACCTACCTATTTTTTGTGTGTCCAAATTCCTTAAATAGCTGCATACATTGAATATAGGAGGAAAAGTACAAAATTACAGGTAATATTTGAGTGATAAGATGGAGGACAGAAGATAAAACTGACACTTTAAGAGCTCTTATCACCTCTTCCTAAGTCTATACCAAAGAAACAATTTTAATGGTTATGATTGTCTTCAATGTTCCCTAATTTCTTTATTTCACTCTCTTTCTCTTAAGGAAGAGTCTTCATGCCATCCTTTAGATATTTTACATTTTCCACCACAGAACCCCAGTGGGAACATTTTTAGCTTTCATGGTCTTTCATTCACCATACTGAAATAAACATTTATTCAAGTTCCTAAGTCTTTCAGAGTCTGGGTTTTGTGCTGTATGATCACCAGTGAGCTAAGAAAAGATCATTTCTGCAAGCAGAATGGAAATTAAATTAGAATTGGATATTTAGTCTTTTTCATACATCACTTTATTTCTCAGACACTAAAAACATAATGAATTTGTTTTCTAAATGAACTTAAAAAGTCACAGAAAAATGTCACCTATTCTCACTCATATATAAAGCCTAAAAAAGCTAAATATCTCATAGATGTTGAACATAACAAGGTGTTTATCAGAGGCTGGGGAGAGCAGAAAGCAAGGAGGATGGGGAGAGGTCAGTCAACGGGTAAAATATTACACTTAGATAAATATAAATTCTAGTGTGATATTCTACAGTAAAATGACTATAGTTAAGAATAATGCATTGTTCACTTCAAAATAGCTAGAAGAGACAACTTTCAGTGTTCTCATCACAACTAAATATAATTTATTTGTGTACTAATGATTGAATTCAGGATCTTCTGTATTCTAGGCAAGCACTCTACTACTGAGCTACATTCCTAGTCCTTTTTACTTTATTTTGAGATAAGGTCAAAGTAAGTTGCACAATCTTGCCATCTCAAACTTGTGATCTTCCATTAAAAAAAATTCTTTCCAAGATCACTTCTTTAAAATCAATGTCAATTCTTCTAATATGCTCCTCACATAGATATACTGTTCTTAGAATATTCAGTTAAAATGATAAACTGAAGTTCCAAAAACTTGTATAATTTTCACATTCTGGCCAGTTGTAGTGATGGATACCTGTAATCCCAGTGACTTGGGAGGCAGAGGCAGGAGGATCTTGAGTTCAAACCCAGCCTCAACAAATTAGCAAATCCTTAAGCAACTCAGCAATATCCTCTCTCTAATAAAATATAAAAAAGGGCTGGGAATATGGCTCAGTGGTTAAGCACCCCTGGATTCAATCCCTGGTACAAAAAAAAAATTCTTTTCACATTCTGACAGTTTCAAGATTCATGTCATTTGTATATCAATTGTGGTAAATTAAGTTGACCACAGTTTTGAACATATTATATTTTCCAGTATTTGTATTGACCTCAGCATGGAAATACTGATAAATCTTTAGAAAGTAATAAGATAAAAATGAAAAGAGTATAATGATAGACTTGTAGAGAGAGTCTTATTAAAGAATTAAATAAAAAGGAAATAGATGTTTATCAATGGATTTTTATAATTTAAAAAATTAAAATTAAAAAAATCTAGAACAATGACAGCATTGTAACCATCTTTAATTTTTAAACGGACTTTACTTAACAAAAAATAGCATTACTGTTCAGTTGTACAATATCCCTCATTTAGAGACATCTTCTATTATATTCCTCAAGGTCATGCCTGACATAGTAAGTACCCATCCAGAGTAAAAGCCATCTCTGATGTCCTAGAATTATCTCAGCTACAACTGAACCTTTTGATTAACTGCATTATTGAAATTAATAGTAACACCGGATACTGGGTATATCCTCTGATTTGTTTGAATCTGATTTGTCAACCCAATTCAGTGTATTATCTTGAGTTAAAAAAAAAAAAAAAACCAAGAAAACAAAATAGGGGAAACCGTTCTTGAAACCAGGAGAGGAAAAAAAAAATAAACATTATATGTAACATTTGGAACATGGTGAAATCTTCAAGAAGACGATGGGAAATGGGAGAGACAGTGATCAATTCAATACTCGAAAAGGTAACCACTGAGAATGTTTTAGAACTGACAAAAGACAACAAACCACCAATATAACAGGCTCTAGAACATCAGTCTCTATAAAAGGAAATCATACCTAGGATGTGTGGGGAAAAAAATAAAATACCCCAAAAGCTAGAGAAAACAATCATACTGCCTCAAAGAAGCAACAGTAAAACCAAAGTTTTCTCATGGAATAGTTTCAGGAGGATTGGTCTTAATTCTTCTTTTTTTTAATTATTTATTTATTCTAATTTGTTATACATGATGGCAGAATGCAATTCATTTCACATTACACATACAGAACATATTTTTTCAAGTCACTGTACACAAAGTATTTTCACATCATTCATGTCTTCATACATATACTTAGAGTAATGATGCTTTTAAGGTCTGGAAGAAACTGGCTGAGAAGCCAGCTGGTCCTGGGCTTTCCTTTGTTGGTAGGCTTTTGATGGCATCTCTAATTTATTGCTTGAAATTGATCTGTTTAGATTTTCTATGTCTTCCTGGTTAAATTGGGGCAGCAAATATGTCTCTAAAAATTTGTCAATGTCTTCAAGATTTTGTTTTATTGGAGTATAAGTTTTCAAAATAGTTTTTGAGTATCCTCTGTATTTCAGTGGTATCCATGTTGATATATCTTTTTTCATTATGAATATTAGAAATTTGAGTTTTTTCCTCTTTCTTTTGGTTAGCATGGCTAAGGGTTTATCAATTTTATTGATTTTTTTTCAAAGAACCAACTTTTTGTTTTATTGATTTTTGGGGAAATTTTTTGTTTCACTTTCATTGATTTTGGCTCTGATACTAGAAGAAAAGATAGGCCCAGCACTCCACTATGTTGACTTAGGAAAAGACTTCTTCAACAAAACTCTTAAAGCACAGAAGGAAAACCAAGAATCAATAAATGGGATGGTATCAAACTAAAATGCTTTTTCACAGCAATGGAAATATTCAAGAGCATGAAGATATCCTGAGTGCCAGATCTGCTTTAAGGAAAAAGGAAAAAATAACCCAATTAGTAAATGGGCAAAGGAACTGAACAGACACTTCAGAGAAGAAGAAATACAAATGATCAATAAATATATAAAAAAAGTTCAACATCTCTACCAACTAAGAGAAATGCAAATTAAAACTACAATATGATTCCATCTCACTAGTCCATTCCATTCTCTAGTCAGAATGGTAATTATCAAAAATACAATAACATTAAATATTGGCAAGGATCCAGGGGAAAATTTTCACTCATCCATTGCTGGTGGGACTGCAAAATGGAAAGCAGTATGGAGATTCCTCAGAATACTTGGAATGGAACCACCGTTTGACCCACTTATTACACTCCTCGATTTATACCCAAAAGGATTTAAAATCAGCACACTACAGTGATGCAGCTACATCGATGTTTATAGCAGCTCAATTCCCAATAGATAAGCTATGGAAATAATCTAGGTGTCCTACAACAGAAGAAAGAAAATATGACACATATACACAATGGAATACTATTTGGCTATAAAAAGAATAACTTTTGCCAGAAAATAGATGGGTCTGGAGACTATTATGCTAAGCAAAATAAGCCAGTCCCCCAAAACCAAAGGTCAAATGTTCTTTCTGATATGCAGATGCTAACATACAACAAGAGAGGTGTAGAAGAATAGAAGTTCAGTAGATTAGATGAAGGGAAAGGAGTGGGGAAAGGAATAGGAAAGACAGTGGAATAATTCTGACATAACTTTCCTATGTACATATATGAATACACCATAATGCATCTCACCATCATGTACCTTCACAAGAATGAGGTCCTATTTAGAATAAGTTGTACTCCATGTTTGTATAAAAAAGTCAAATTATACTTTACTATCATGTTTAACTAAAAAGAACAAGAAAAAAATGATTTAAAAAACCAGCTAACGTTTCCAAAAAATTAAGACACTGAAATGACACTTTTAATAAGTGAAAATAAAAAGCCATAGTTCATTCTATATTTGGGGAAAAAATCCTTCTAAAAATGAAAGTCAAATTCATTGTTCCACAGACAACTATAAAGATTTGTCACCAACAGACTATATACTATAAGTTGTGTAGTACTTCAAGCAGAAGAAAAGTATCCTGAGATAAAATAAAGACAGAAAGAAATGCAGAGAACAAAAATGATATATCTATGGGTACATATAAATGAATATATAACATATAAAACAATAATAGAGTTTTTTATCATCTATCATGTATGCACTTTGAAAACACATAAAAATTTAACAATATAACATGGAAAGGAACAAATATATTTAAGTTTTCTAAGGTCCTTGAATGCCTAAGAAACCACTATTAAGCTTTACTTAGTCATTATACAATAGTTTTCTCTTGATATAAATAAAATAGTATAATGTAATTTAAAATTTTTTATAGTGCAAAAAGGAAACAAGGTGAGTTGATTTAAATCAAAATGTCAGAAAATACAATCTAACCAGGCATGGTGGCGCATGCCTGTAATCCCAGCAGTTTGGGAGACTGAGGCAGGAGGATCTGGAGTTCAAAGTCAGCCTCAGCAAAAGCAAAATGCTAAGCAACTCAGTGAAACCATGTCTTTAAATAAAATATAAAATAGGGGTGGGTATGTGGCTCAGTGGTCAATCTTGGTTCTATCTCTGGTACCAAAAAAAGAAAATATGTTCTATTTAAATGATCAAAATACCACAATCCAATTTTCTTCATTGAATTTCAAAAGTCCATATTCACAAGGTTTAATCTGACCTCCACTGGAAAAAACATTTTGCAAATGTGAAATGTTCAAAGTCAAATCATTTATTTCACAATCTCTAAACTTCCCCACTTATGGACTCCCAAATTCACCTATCAACTTTCTACTAAGTCAGATTGTCTTTCATATACCACCTTATACATAATTGCTACAGTCAGAAATCTGGTAATCATTTTTTATTCTTTCATTTTATTTCCTCCTATTATAATCTATTAACATTTTCTGTAATTGGCAATCTCATTAATTTTACTGTTATATTTCATCGCTATAGTCCTCTTATCTGAATGTCCTCTATGATTTTCCCTGGTTTACTTAATCATCTTTCCAATTGACCTTCTCATTTTCATTTGTTTCCTTTTTCATTTACTTTTCTAAAACCAACATGAGTCATCTTTCCATTCCTTGCTATCATTTTCCTTCTGAAATTATATAACAGTGTTGTTAGCATAAATTATGTATATATATATATATTTTTTTTTTTCAAATGGAACTCAAAGTGCTATATTGACTTGACCGTAAACTCACCCTCTATTCTCATCTTTCAAATATTTGACACATTCAATATCTAGGCACACTATTCTCCTTTCAGTTCATTTAATATTAAAAATCCCTCAACTGAGGACCATTGAATATGATATTTCTGCACCCAAGAATACTTATATCTGCACTGCACTTGGATGTTTCTCATCTTTTAATTTTGATCTTAAATATCCTCTTTTCAATGAAGTTTTTTACAAATTATTCAATAGATAACTTTAATTTGTAGCCAAAATATTCAAGAAAATATTCATTTTTACCTACACTTATCTCAATTTACAATTCCTGGGTTGGGGATCTATTTTTTTGCATTAGAAAAAAAAGCAAGTTCCACATTTTCCATGTTTATCACTAATTGCCAGTATTTGACATAATGGCTGAAATATAGTAGGTATGTAGTAAATATTTATTTCATTAATAAATTATGAATGAAGAGTTATTGGATAGATTAATAAATTCAGCATATGTTCATGTTTTCTTATTTATAAAATGCAAATTAGATAAAATTTATGACACTTTCTGTATTTTATTAGATAACTTTACATAATCATAATGCAATATCTGAGGCAAACTACTTAGGAAGAAAAGAGGTTTATTTAGTCCTCAGGTTTGTACGGTGAAAGCCTTAGGTGGTACTCCACTGGTTCAGCCTCTTCTGAGGACCAAATGGTGCATGCCATATATAAGAAAAAGCATCACATGGCCAAATAGAAAGTCTGAGAGAGAGGGATGGGTTAGGCTTGCTCCTTCTATAACAACCTTCTTCTGAGAACTACCAAGGGTTTGCATGAGAACTACCCTAATCCCTCACAAGGGTGTGTTCCAATGATCTAAGTACCCCCTACTAGACCCTATCTGTTAAAGGTTCCACTACTTTCCAATTCTGCCACTCTGGGGACCAAGTTTTTAACATGTGGACATTTTAGGGGACACTCAAACCATATTCAAATCAGAGTATACATCATCCAAAATATACATTCAACAGAATCCCTACATGCCATATCTTTAGCCTTATCCAAATAGTTGCATTAAGAATTTTTGTCTTCATACTGATCAAATGAAAATACAAATTCACAGAATTATTATTTCATTAGTATCTTGTAGAAAACATTCAAATATATGTCTAATGAGTATAAACAAAAGACCAACTCCTAAGTACTTTCAGTTTTGAAAATGTGGACACAAACACACCTACCCTAATAAGTAAAAATGACCTGGAAGACAGAGTAAGTGCTGGGGTAACAACATTCACAATTTGTTGATGACATACAACTTCCTGAGTTAAGCAAAACAATGCACACTTTTACATAAGCCTTGGAAAAGCAAAAGATCATAGTAATTGGTACAAGATGGCAGATGATATGCTGTACTCTTATTCAAGATATTATACATGTAACTAAATAATGTAGAATGTGTGTATATACTAATGTTTTCTAAAATAGCTATAATTCCCAAAGATACCACCCAGGTATTATTGTAAGCAACTCAATAAAGATGTCAACTCAATATTTAGTTGGAGGTAAAAAAAAAAAAGCAATTAGATGTTAGCTTGGGTTAAGAAAATAGAAACTCATCATGGAAAATATTTGTCAGTAAATAAACAAGTGATCCTAGACCAAGGTAAATATATTCCTTTAAGGTAAAACCATGTAAAATCACCTGAAATTTCCAATCAGTGTTTTGAATTCATGTTAATATTTTTATATTGAGGAAAATGATTTGTTAAGAAGCTTAGTATATTAAAAATAATATTTCCTTATTTTGCATACAAATTAGATAAAAACTTAATTTTTTAGGTGAATAATGAAAAATACAGATGTGAATATGTAGGTATCATATCTACTACAATATACAGAGTTCCCTGAATTTCTCATAATGTCAGAAAAAAAAAACCTTACTCTATATGAGATTGGGGAGATAATAAAGTAGTGAATAATATTCCTAATATTCAGGGGGTGGAAAGAAAATCATATTATGAAGACAGTTGTTATGCATGATATGAGTTTTATGTGGCTGAAATGAAGGAAATAAGTACAGTTTACTGTTTTTTTTATCTCAAAATATTTTCTTTCAATTTTTTACAACTATGCATCCTGCCAATAAAATGTGAGCAGAAACTAAACTCTGTGGCTATTTACACACAATGCTAAAACAATTGGTAGAAAGCTAAAGATCTCCCATATTCCCCCTACTCAATTTTATTAGAAAAATTATAAAATCATATAAAAATTATTTGTTAGATTCCTCTTCTTCTCTCTACAGATAGCTAAGCATAAACAGGACTCAATACTCAACAATGCATGACTAAGCCATCACTTTTGGCATTTGGTGATCAACTATTATTAGTTGGATGAATGAATAAATAGTGTACTTGCAAATGACTGAATTAACTTAATCTGCACAGAACCAAGGTAAAAGTATCACTGCTTCCTAGGGCATAAAACTGTATTCCTCGATGGGTAAATAAAATACCTTGGAATCAAATACATGTGCTATATCTGTATTAAATATAAATTTTAAGTATAAAGTATTTGATGACAACCAAATTATTAAGGTCTCTAATTGCTTACCTTTTTTATCACTACATAATTTCTGTGATAGATTTGGTCTTGTATACTTACTTAGTCACAAAATTACAGGGTGATGAATAGGTGAAGAGAATGTACATGGTCTTTTGAAATACAGATCTTAAAAGCAAGTGGGAAAATCTGAATGAATCATTAAACATGTGATAGCTTTTGCCCAAAGAAAATATAGGTGAATCTGCAAAATTTATCCTGGTTTCGAGGGTCAGAAAAGGTTTCTTTTAAAGTCATTATCATGTAGAACTCAACAACAGGGAGAGTTAGGAGAAAGGCTGACAGAAACAGAATGCTTTAAGAACTCAATGTTTTAATAAAAATGGTAATATTTATTATGAAACAGTGTTTTCTTTTTCATTTATTATAGGAAACTTACAACATAAAAATACAGAATGCTGAGGACACAGTTCACAGGTAGAGCACTTGCATAGTATGCACAAGTAAGTCCCTGGATTCTATTCTCAACATTGCCAAAAAAGAAAACATAAGTTAAAAAAACAGTTTTATGATAATTCAAAGTGTTTGATTTACTCATTCATTTGGTTTGGAAACAAGTATTAAACAAACAAGACTAATTCTCAAAAAAAAGAACTCTATTTTTTAAGAACTCTATGCTTTAAGAACTCAATGTTCATAAGACTGGTTGATCTGTAAAACTGAAATACTGTAAGGAAAAACTTGGAGACTAAAGAGGTGGGTGGTATGATAAGCAGAGTATAGACAGATTTGTGAACATAGACAGACTTGTAGTCTACTTTGAGATTTTTTTGTTCTTGACCTTTATAATCATAAGACATTATACATTAGCATAAAGTAACATGTCTGTATTTGTGTTTACAAAAGATTACTGTTGGTAACATATGAAGAATGAACTTGGTTAGTTAGGTATTCCAAGAGTGATACAAATTAGGAGGGCTATTTCATCCACACAAAACAGAGCATAAGAGGCATATATGAACTATAAACTGCACATAATCACAGTGGAATGCAGGATGTATCCATTCTCAATGTCAAGTATGTAGCAATTACTCTGATGCATTCTGAAAGATATAATTATTACAGTAATATTGTGGCATTATGCCATAATGAAGTAACACCTAAAAATTACCATTCCTTACATGTGTTATATGAGTTCTACCATCTATGTCTTGATCATATTACTTCTCCATGAAACTACCATTATACTGATTCATCAGCTTAGTTAAACCAAGTCAATTCAGACAATCATACAACATTGTTCACTGATATTTCTGGCTAATTAAATTGATGACATTGATTAGCTATCTTGGCCTCTTTGTGGTTTGTTCTGTTTTATTTTTACAAAGACTTGGATCGGCTATCCCCTTACAAAAGGAGGAGTAAAAATGAACATGTGAAAGGTGTCCCTATTCTTAGATACATGAACCAGAAAACACTAGGGCATCAATAAATCCAGTTTCCCCTTCATGTTGCATCCTCTTCTGCCATTCTTCAACACACTGGTATTTTCCATCATTTCAATGCCCTCAATTATGGTAATGGCTACAAAGAATGTAAACTGATGGTAAGACATGTTATTTGCTTTCCATCATAGATATGATAACAAATTTACCTCACAGATAGAGAAAAGCATATTGCTTTCTAAATGGCAAGCGCTGCCCTGTTCCCTCATGAATAAAAATGTCCTAGTAGTAAGCTGCCAAGAGTTACACTATATTTTCTTAGGATTAGAGGCAAGGTTTCATTTTTGATAATGTACTTGGAAAGATAAAATGCATCAGAAAATTCTATTCATTAAATTTATCATTTGCACTGTTGGCCTATCATGGTTAGTCACATAATTCATATACTGATTAAGTGCAGAGTGAATGAATCATGCAACTAAATATTTTCAAGGCAGTGCATGAATGATAGTGTTAATCAATAATGTACTCAAATTTACTTTACTAACTATTAGCATGTTATTCTTTATTTTGGCAAATAGTAGAAAATCTACACTTAAAGATCATTCAGAATTAGAGGTATAAGGCCAATACCAATAAAATTGTAAAGATCATTTTTTTTCTTCACAAATCTCCAAGGTTGTTAGATTTGTTTCAAATCCTTTTAGTCCCTTTTCCCTGACACTTTAATTCCTAGAATTTAATTTTGAAATACCAATGGTAGTTCATCATATTTCCGGAAAATACACACTTTTTCTTCCTTTTATAAAAGTGCTTACTAAAAACTCATTTTATTTAGAATTTTGCTAACAAATCATGCTGAACAAGAATCACTTAAATTAAAAAGAAATTAAAAAAATAAAGACTCAAATGAAAATGTTTACAAGGAAACCAACATCAATACTGTCTTTTTCATAACCCTTACAGTGCTATTAAGATGTAGCAATCTTCTTCATTAAAAACATTCTATTGGAATTTCTTAGTCTTTAATTTAATTCAAAAGTATTCTAAGATATGAAACCATCTTATTTTGCCTACTGAAAAATGCCAAATGTGTTGCCAGTTCTTTAAAATAAGTAATCATGAATATCTGCAGGACATAAGCACATCTAGTATTACTCATACTTTTAAAGAGAGGAAGACTCTGAGGCATTTATTTCAAACCATATATATCAATTTACTCATTGACATTTGGCCAGTTTCCACATTTCTTGAAGAAGACATCATTTTTATGTTAAACTTAAGTAAATAGAACAGGAAACTAATTGCAGTTAACAAAAACAAATAAAAACAATAACCCTTCTTCTTGCTCCTATGTTCAGAAACTGCCTAATTAAAAAAGATTTTTTTTAACCTGTAAAGAAAATAGAATTGTCTTCCAAGAGTCCTTCTAGATGTGATCCAAAGCAGAAAAGATATTCTATAGCTGGAAATTCACCAACAACAATCATATCTCAGTAATGTTATTGAGTTTTTATTTATTCCATCTTTCAACTCTCCAAATTCACTAAGTTTACTACTGCTTCACCTATTAACTGACTTTGTCTTGCAAGAACACCAGATATCTTTGACCAAACTCACATCAAAAGCATGACCCTGACAAGTTCCGCCTCTTAATTGTTGCACAGTTTGCAATGTTAAGGTTGTAAACTAGGTCAATTATAAACAAAACAGTGTCATAGGTAAACCTTAATGTACTACCAAAGATCCTCTGCCACTTCTTGTTGGAGGTCATTATTAGTCTGTTCTTCTTTGCATAGGTGAAAGCAAGACATTTATATCCTTTAAAATAAATTCCTTTCGCATAATTTAGATTATTCAGCAATGACCATCCTGATTTTTATATCATCGCTTTTATAAATGCAAAAATTCCCATCCAATACATGATTATTAATGGCTGTACTAGTGACACCATAATAATAATTATTCCCTAGACTTATATATTTAGCTTTTTAAAAAACATTTCATAATATGTATTTTGTTCCATAAATAGTACTGTAATGGACACCTTTCAACATTTTGGCTTATTTCTCAGGGTACATACACTTCACAATGTAGACTTATAAAGTAAAAGGAATTAAATTCATTTGAAGTTATTTTAAAAAATTGTTCATTTATACATGCATTATGTGAGAGAGAAACAATAATCATACCTTAGCCCAAATGAAAAACACAAATTATAAGGATTTTTATATAATTACAGATTAATGAACAATTTTGACATAAATTAACAATGCATTAAAAATTGCTTTACTTTACCCATTCAACTATTTTCAGTTAAGAGGAATCTATTTAAAGCTTTGATTATTATGTGGTTGTAGGCCAGGAACTGTATGTTCAACTGTTATTAGGTGGTATGAAGCAATTTTAAATGTGATTGCTAATTTACCTAATATGCACCCATTCACTAGACTATATTAACTACTAGGGTCTCTTGAAATGGGGAACTTACACTAATACTGATACCTGCCTATCGCTGCCTAGAAATTTTCTGTTAATTGTTCTGGGAGGGGAAACTGCATAGGCTTTTTATTTTCAAAGCTACCTACATGATTATATTTAGAAGCTGAGTTGATGAAAATTACTACTTCAAATGAAAACATTTTGAGTGTGGAGTGTGGGTGTATGTGTTTGTGTAACTGTATGTGTACAAGTATGTAGATTAGAGCAAATAATCACATGTGTCTGACACAGAATCTGAGAATGAAAGGACATTACACATTACACACAATTGTTGACTACAGGAGCAAGAGCTCTAAATAATTTCTCTAAGAACAGAACTGGAAAATTTTCATGGAAAGAAAAAAAAAAACTGACCATAGGAGTGCCAGGGACAATCTAGGAGAAATATACAGTATTTTACTTTTAGAACTATCTGCAGTATTTTAGGAAAATATCCCCTGTCAATGCTACTTTCGTGTGTCCAAAAATCCAAAACTTGTTTGATTTTCTAAGTTGCTTGATTATAAGAAAGATCTATTGTATTATTAGCATTTTTTTACTCAAGAAGTCATAAATAAAGCAAAATGAAATTTTGGATGGCCTAAATTATTCTGTCAGAGGAAAATGGGAAAAGAAAAAAATCAAAAAACAAAGATGAAAGGACACAGTAGAAAAACTTCTTTTGGAATCCTGTTGAAGGTTTCTTGCAGCAATCACTGTTTTAAATCAAGAGACTGGAAAGTGATAAAACTCAGCCCCAAGTAAGTTACTCTATTCACTCTTTTTAGAGATGTGTGTCAACAGTACACCTGGGTGTTTTACTTTCTCAGCATATATGAAAAGGGGTCTGGGTCATGTCCATAACTTTTATTAAATCAGCATATGGAGTATTTATGGTAAATAGTATTACTAAATGTCTATGAAATATTCCTCTAGAGTTATTTTATTAATAGAAAATTTAAAGGTTAACACTATATTCTCTAGCACTTACAATTTGAATAGAAATAAACATTCCTATAAATCTGATCTTGTGTGTAAGTCATTAATATGTACAATATAGTTGAGGTAGACAACAGTTGATAGAAGGAAGCCACAGAACCATATAATTCAATTTCTATAATTAACTATTGAAAATCATTTGAAATATAAGTACCTTTGAAAAATACATTTATGGCCATCAACATGCATTTAATTTAACTTGTACTTGAAAACTTCCTAAATGAATCTGGCATATATGCATTAGAAACCTGAATATCTATTGTCATGAATAATAAGTACAAATTCTTATAGTATCTTACCCTTAATGCCATATAAATGTTCTGATATAAACACACAAAAATACGTGTACAAACATGTAAGATGACCCACATGGTCCAGTCATTCTATTGATATTTCTAGATGAGTAATAGTTGCCAAATTATACTTCAGATATAACCTGTCTCCAATGCAATATATGCAGGATAAAAATATAGAGATTTTAAAGTCAATGAATATTTTTGTTCTCCTTTACTGATAATCCATAAGGGGAAGGAAAAATTATTTCAAGTCCATAATGAGAATGGATTGAATGCATCAAAACAAAGCAGAGAATAATATGCAGAGAAATTTTTATTGTAAGAGCATTCAATCTCATATTTAGAAAAAGTTGTCTGATTTATTCAAATCATGGTGCTGCTATTTCATTTTATCTTCTGTATGTGTTATAAAAATGTTTTTCTTTTGAAATAAGTCATAGTATACACTTCTAGAGACATGTATTTAATGTACAATTTTATGATCATTTCTGAAATATATTGAAGAATATTTTAGAAATACTATGTGTCTTACTTCTTGTTTGGTGTTAAGATATAAGAATGATTCCATGCTATTTATTAATACTCTAAGTCAGGCATATTGGTAAATTTTTCAGTAAAATGTGAGATTTTGGGCTGAGGCTTTAATTTTCTCTGTAGTAACTACTTAACTATGACATGATACCATGAAAACAGGCACAGATAATGGATAATGAACATGCATGTATATATATATATATATATATATTTTTTTTTTAAATCAGCATTTTGTTCTCAGAGGTAGTGAGATAGATTTGACTCAATGGCTATAGTTTGCCATTTCTATTTCAGGGCAAAGGTTTTCTGTATGGTGAATCAGTGACCTAGGCAACTTCAATCTGGTGGCTATCCCTTTCAAATGAGACTACCATGTCTAATATATTTGAGAAACAGATGGCCAGAAGGTCATGTACTCCCTCTTTTATACCTTTGCCAGGAAGTGTCATATTTCCCTTCTACCCACACCCCTAATCACATGGCCTTATATAATTGTTAAGGAGCTGGGAAATGTGAAAACAGATGGAATATTAAATGAGCATGCTGTTTCTGCCAAGCTCAAGTATTATAGATAGTAATTATAAGAGAATTATATACAGTAATCACTAAAATATAAATTTGTAATGTAAGAAACTACTTGACCAAATAACTACCAAGAAATAGAGAGTACCTAATTTATCTGGTGTTTTATTATTATATAGGCTATAATAAGTCTTGTAGTGCTACAAAATAGTTCAAAAAATAAAGAGGATACACAAACAGGAAAAAGACACACCCGTTTGACCACCAACAAGAAAAGGCATTGTTCAGAAAGTATGTGAAGGAAAGCTGTACTTGTGGAAAAATTATTTTGATGAAAATTCTATATCTAAAAGTTTAAAATTATCAAAGCCAGCTCAAATATGTTTGAGTTTTAAACACTTATATAGAAAGTAGTGTTCACCCTATTCATCACACTATCAGTTACTGTGAAGGGAAAAAAATGAAAAAACATTGCAGGACAGAATAATGAAAGAATCCACATAACCAGGTTTATCAAAGAAGAGCTATATCCAAATCAGGCCAAAAAGAAAGAAAGTACCTACACAAATGAAGTAGTTTTTAATCCTTCTTTAAGGAGAAAGAACTACAAATTAATAATAAATATATTGTGTGTGCTAAATATCACTCTGTCTATATTATTCTTTAGCAAATATATAAATGTATATGATGTCATTTACTGCAATGCAATCATCAGTTTCCAAATACTGAATGTTATGGTATGTCACCACCAGAAGCTTATTTTATATCTCTTAAGCTACTTTGATTTTTGGAATCAACAATAGAGACATACTGTTTTCCTACTGATTCTCAGAAAGTTATGGGTGAGAATTTTGTGATATTAGCCTTCATTTCTTTGGTTTTATTACACTTAGAAATGACATGGTCACTTACTCCCAAATATCATTTTTCTTCCACTTCCAGATTTCTTTACTCATCATAATAGTGTCCCAAGTTGCAACTCCCTATATTGATTCCTCTACATTTTTCATAATGAAATATTTAATAAAGCAAGCAAGAAATTGTGAGATGTTTTGTTTTTAGCAGAAGAAAACTTCTAACAGATAAAGTCTTCTATCATTGCTAATACTAATATGTCCCTGCTTTCCAACATACATTAGGAAAAAATTTTGCATTTTGTTTGTCTGTCCTAGAAATCTATAACGTATCTTATTTCTGCTTCCCTAAATTCTCTACACAAAGGTTTTCACTGTAATTTTTATTTTCGTTTTTGTGAAGTTTAATTCAACAATACATATTCTTATAAACAGTCATTGTATTAGAAAAGTCATCAGCTTTGGAAACAGAGAAACCCAGATCTACATCTGTACTCTGAAATTTTCCAGGTGTGTACATTTTGACAACTTGTATTTACTTTCTGTGCCAGTACTCTTTACCTAAAATCAAACTTAAATACTTAATATAAAATCTTTACATATGTATTTATATACTTATGTCCACTAATTTGATGTTTTACACTTTTTTTTGTTAAAGTCTGTTGTTAAATAAACTCCTTAAACAGACACTGTAATGTTTCTAAGCTCATTAATTTCATAAAATTCTAATTGCATTTTGTTACCAGTTGCAATGAAGACACCAAGATGTTCAAAATAAAAACAGAATGGTCCAAGTTTCAAATCACTAATTATTATTAATACATTTCCTTCTCTTTATGGAATGAGAATGAAGTATGATTACTAAATTCTCCTTAGGAAAGGCAAGCAAAGATGAACTAATTAGTCTACTTCACAACGTAAGTAAGAAATTTAACTTGCATTTTCAATTTTTAAGAAACATTTATGAGCCCAGAGCTCCCTTATTCAACAAAAAATGAAAATTGTACAGTTAGAATAATAGAATATAAAACTACTCAACTTAGCTTACTAAATTTTTAGCTTACTAAATAGCTTACTAAATTTTTCATATTTTACCCCTTAATACATATTCATGTAGCTTCATCTAGGGATTATGGAAACCAAGGGTAACTCAAAGTCAAATAAATAGTGGGCTCATAACTTGTAAATTTCTTCCACAGGAAAGTATTATCCTCTCTGTTGTTGCATAACTCTCAATAATGCTAAAGGTGGTTATTTGTATATCAGAAGTAAAGTAGGCCTTTTAGTGTGGGCTAATGCACAGCAGAACAGCCATTAACCATTCAGTTTTTGTGATGGAGGGACTCCATTTACACAACTTGTAAGATTTTTATTCACCCATTTGTCAAGTTTACATCTTTAAGGATGCCACTATTTTTCTTAGTTATTATCACTTGAAAAGTTGCTTGTGGCATAAGTTCATTAAGTATAGTGTGGCCAAATGAATCATATACAGACAGTGGAAATTCTGTCAAATATGATTTATGCAAAGATCTGACTCTGTGCAATGGTATGATACCATGGGCACTTGGCTATTATGTCCTCAATTTTTCTCTGCAGGAATTACTTTATGGTTTCTTAAAATATAAACTTCTAAATCTTAGGTAGGTATTTATAGGGATATAAAATATTCTCTTTTGTCTTAAAGTATAAGCATACTCAGTGACTTTAAGCAATAGTTGTTTTACTCTACTAAATGTTAATCAAAATCTATCAGATGGTCTTTGGTGAGTTCCCAATATGATTCTCAATACACTCTCCAATCTTCAGTTTATAGTTTTTTTCCCCTCCTTTCACATAGCATACCAGTCAAATTTATCCCAGATACTATATCTTCTAGATCTAGTCAATAATTAATATTTTTGTTTTTATTTAAAAGTTAAATCAGTTCTATTTCAAGTAATATTGGCAGTTCTGAAATTTGAATAGAACAAAGATCTCACTATGAAGAAGTCTAAATTTTTTTAAAGTAGGGGGCTAGTGATGTATATTTTGAGTTTCTTTAATAAGTAAACCCCAAGTTGTAATACAGATCTAGTACAATAAATTGTTATTTATCACTGAATTCCACAATGAGGTTTCAATATTTGCAGGTGACTTTCATACATAGAATAATACAGGAATTCAAGCTCTTTCTATCTTACTGTTTTCCATCTTCAACACACTCCTTATCAAGCCAGGGGAGTGAAGGGCAAAGAAAATCATAAGTGGGCAAGGTGCTAGGGCTAAGAAGGACTTGGGAATGGTACCTTGCCCTGCTGACATACCTGTGGCTAGAACTCAGTCATAAGGTCACACTTAGCTCCAAAAATACATTGGAAATGTGGTTGAACTTTGTGCTGAAGATAAAAAATCAAAGACAGGTGATAAGCAAGTAGACCCTGACACATCAATAATCAAACTCAAAGCAAAACACAAGTGTGTACATGTGTGAATGTGCACACACACACACACACACACACATACCACACCACACCATTTCAAGCAGAAAAACTGTTATCATTCTACATTTTTTCCGAATTCAAATGATACTAATATGTGTGCAAAATAAGAAGAGATTATGTATAACAAGGTACCTTTTAAAGGTACTTGTAAGCTGAAAAACACTTTAAATGCCCATCAATAGAGATAGACTTAAAAAATTTACATCCATTTTAAGAAACATTAAGCATTCATTAAAAGAGCAAAGACAAGTGAATTGTTTTATACTGATGTCCAAGATAGACTGATGTGAAAAATAAAGTTAACTACAAGATATTGTAATAAAAGTTGGGTGCATTCATTTATATGACATCATAGGTACAGGGCAGAAAAGTCTGCACAGATATATGCTATTCTGATGCTGAAGTTAGAGAGAATAAAGGTACCGATTTTTTCACTGTGAAACCTGTACTTTCTGAGTATCATTGTTTTCTTTCCTTAAAAAAAGAGTTGTATTAACTTGTATAATAACAAAAAAAATTTTAAATTTGATTTTTAAAATAATGCCCAAGAGAACAAGAATTGGTGGGCTGGGGATGTGGCTCAAGCGGTAGCACGCTCCCCTGGCATGCGTGCGGCCTGGGTTGGATCCTCAGCACCACATACAAACAAAGATGATTTGAAGACCCAGTAAAGACCCTCTGGTACAGGTGGAGAAACAGGTTTTTAAGACAGAAAGTGATCAAAGCTGTTTCTTGAGATGAGTGTTCTACCTTTGATCTCATGCTGCAAGGTATCTGCAATCTGTCACATGCCCTTTCTTAATGTTCAGGCGCAGAAGCCGGAACAATACTTGTATAGCACTGGTTCTCTCAGACTTGCCTATTTGGCATACATTCACAGACAAACACTGGATATCATAGGGCATCTAGTGTGACTTATTCACTGTCTGTTATGTTGCCGAAACAATGAATAATGAGATGCTTTTTAGGTTATCTGAGTAGTATAGATGATTTCTTCCATCGGTGTGTCTGCACTGCTGGTGAACTCATATGTGAATTATATTGCTGGTGAAATCACAAATTAATATAAATGGTGAAAAAAGCACTGTGGCCTGGTGTTTTTTGATGTTTTTTTTTTTTTGCACCATTTATATTACTTTGTGAATTTGTATATGTGGTTACTGTTTTTCACAGAGGACAGTCAGAAAAAACTAGACAAACACAGAATCATTTCAATTGCATGTGAAACATTAGAAAGCTGCAAATATTCAATATTCAGGTCAGTGTAGATGTTAATGTGACTGGCATATCAAAATCTAATTTTAATTGGAGCCTTGAAATGATTAAGCAGTATAGAGAAGAAAGTAAAACAAGGGAATAAGCAGTCTTCCTAAAATCAAATGATTTTTCAAATTCATTTTATCTAACCACTTGTACATATAAATACAAAAATGTAAGATAATTGCATGTGAAAGTAAGATCTTACATTTCATGCATATGGAAAAATGGCATGAATCCAGAAATGGGAGAAATATTTATTGTGAAGATTTGTCTTTCTTTTTTATAATTAATTCACAATTAGACATGTAATTATAATTCAGAAACAGGCAAAATGCATTCAATGGTTTTAGCCATTGATAGATTTGTAAACAAAAGCAGCTGGACTGGAATTTCTTCAAGGAAATATTTACATGCCAACAGTTTATCAAACTGAAAGTCTGCTGATAAATCTACACACAGGCATTATGTTAATGATAGTGCAACAATGATTCATTCTGTGCCTGCAAGTAGTTCACATAGCACCAGATGTAAAAGAATAAAGTTTGGGTGCAAAAGGCAAAGAGGTTTCTGTGCTTTTAATTCTTTACCATCTTTCAGAAGGAACCATCATTATTTTGGCTATTGTCCTTCATTCCTTAAGTCACTTCAGATTAAATTATTTCTTGAGAGGTAATTTAAAAACACTAGGACAAAATAAAGATAAATTCTTAACCGATATCCAGGTTTCAGAGTACCAAAAATCTAATTTGTTCTAAATAGCTAATAAACAATTGCTTTAACAAACTGGCAATGAAAATGACCATGTAATATAATTCTATGTTCTTCAAATGTTTTCACAGAATAATATCAGAGATATGATGCCAATTATCTTCTTCTACCTCCCTGAGAAAAGGGTGATGGTAGGGATGAAAAAAATGGCTATGGTAGCGATGCATAGAATTGCCTCCAGAAAAACAAAAGAAATGAGTGATCTTACTAATGATAACCAAAAAAAAAATGAGACAGTATGGTACAATGAAGAGAAATAATCTTTTCTTAGTTCATAATTTGTGTCATGTTGGATGATGTACTAAATCCCTCTGAGCTAAGGCTTCTATATGGACCTTCCAAAGATTGATATTCATGCCTGCTATTGGATTTAAAAGATATACTACCAGACACTGAGTGAAGCATGTTTTTATTTAATCTTTACATTCATCTTATTTCACAGACAAGGAAACTAAAACTCCAAAAGTTCACTAACTTGTTAATTTGGAAAACTAATCACTGACAGAGTAGAGACCTAAAACTAGCCCATGCTCTTAACCACTGTTTATACTAGTTTACTTTTATATATATAAATATATAAAGTTTACTTTAAAGGAAAACCAAAAAACCTGGGTAGCAGAATCCTGGAATGACTATATCAAATAAGCATGTAACATTTACTTGAGGTTGAATAATTGGTAAGAAGCCTATTCGATTGTACATTTTCCTAACTTGTGGATGAGCTTGTCCCGAGAGCTTGAAGAAAAGCTAAACCCAAATCTGGTAGTCATATATCAGAAGATCAAAAAACAGAGTATATCAATAAATGGGTCAAGAAGAGCATTTTTAAATAGGACTTTCTGAAAGTAATTAAGAACTTGGCTAAGGTATCTATGAAGAAGACTTCCATCAGTAAATAACAAGGAGACACCATAGGGGTGGTTACAGATGAGTGACAAAGTGTATGCATAGTGTGTGCTGACTTAGGTTCCATCCCCAGAGAGAGAAACAACTAAAAATGGATTAAAATATGAGGACATTTGCTATACAAGTAACAAGCAGTAAATATGCCTCAGCCAGTCAGTGATGTTTTTAAGGGTCCAGACTTTTTCTCTACAACATCCTAGTGTGTTCTGTTTTGAACTAATTACTTTTGCTGTCTGATTGCAATATGGTTACTGCGCCTCCAGTATTCCCAAAAAATAAATAAGGAATGGAGGCTAATAATTAATTACCATAAATATATGCCTTGTTACTTTTTGGTAAGAAACTACAGAAAACAGGTTTCTTCTGTGTCACTGGCCAGAAGTTTGTTGCATACTTATTTCTGGACTAAAGTTTGACCACAGTTGTGGGAAATAATGGAAATAATCTTTTCTTGGGATTCATATATATGAATGACAGCATAGCTGGGAAAGAATTTCTGCCCACCACCTATTTAAATCTAGCTGCTATAAGCAGAAAATAAAAAGTGTACACCACAGTGTAATAGCTAGCAAACAGTATCTGCCGCATGCAGTAAGTAGGCATCTTAAATAATTATGCACAGAAGATGAGTCTGTTAACAAGATAAAAAATATCAATGATGTCTAAGAGGTGTATTTCAAGTCCTGAAAAAAATAATATGCATATTTAATTCCAAAGCTAAAACATTAACCAAAGTATGGTAATTCTGTATAATCAGCTTCAAATAAATCAATGACAGTAGTAATTAGAGATGGTATGAATCGTTCATTTTCTTTGTGAATTGTTTGTAGCTGTAATTCAGTAGAGAAAAATAAGAAACAACAATAATAATAACTTTTTATTAGTCATGCTAAAGTAGCAAACCAGTGGCATGGATAATTGAAAACTGTGGATTATATGCATAATGATGAACTACTAAGGTTGTTAGCCTTACTTCAGATCATTTTAAATTCTCAAAGCTTATTATTGACTATTTATTTAAGGAAGTAATCACTAAGCATCTTTCGTTGAAAGTTCTATAAATCTAGGTCAGAAAGCTTTCTAGTTAAAATACAATAGGTACTTTCTTTTTTTACAATGAATGTATGATTTACTATAAAGGTAGAAGTGAGTATTGATTATTAAAAAATGTTTTCACTGAGCAAAATTTGAAGCATTTATAATTTTATTTGTTATCAAGCATATATTGAGAATAGCATGTTTTAGTCTAGGTTTATTAGGGTTTGGGATACTTTTCCAAATTATGCTTTGTTCTCAAGTTTCAAGGGGAAAAGTATTTTCTTCAATAGGCTCAAGAACACTATATCAAAACAATAGTATAAGTATGCTAATACTGAGTGTTGTTGCCACTGCCATTGTATTTTATGTGCTTTCTCTTTGGTCTATAAATATATATGCAAATGTGATGGTGATGTTTGATGTTTGCATTAATTTGTCTAGATTATACCTTTGTCTTCTGATTTTTATTGGTTTGTGCAGATCTTATTCCTCTTCTAGCTAGCCTTGTCTATTTTTGGTCATGCACTCTATGAAGCTGGAACTGTCTTCTCAGTTATGCTTTCATTCACTCAGTTCAAGAAAAATAAACTTTAAAATCATAATGCAAATTGCTTTCATATATATGTTAACTAGAACTTGATGACAGATGTTGCTCTTTATCTACACATTATCTTCTTTATAAAACTCCTATTTATAAACTACTACTTGGATATATACGTGTGTGTGTGTATATGTATATATATGCATATATGCATATGTGGACATATATGAATGAAATAAGCCAAAAAGAAGTAGAGGCCACACTGATGTTGTAACACATTCAATTATAAGGAAAAAATGGGCTAGCTTTTTTTTTTCATCATTTGTATTTTTGTTGGCCATGTAGTTGCAAAAAAAAAAAAAATAAGCATCTATTTGCTCTGAGATAAGCCATAATTATCTGTTGTTTAACCTAACCTAATATATATATATATATGGCAAGCAGTACTGGGGATTGAACACAGAGGTGCTCTACCACTGAGCTGTATCCCTAGACTATATATATATTGAGGCTGGGTCTCACTAAGTTGTTGAGGCTGACTGCCAACTTTTTGTGTGTGTGTCTCAGTCCCCCAGGTTGCTGAGATTACAGGTATGCACCACTGTATCCAGTATAAGTTAAACCTCAAAAAAAAAAAATCCATAGAGATCAGACTGCAATTGTATAAAATGAAAGCAAAATTAGAAGAAGTTGGAGATTTTTACAACTTGGTAAAGTCAAGTTAAGGTGAGGGAAAAACAAAACCTTTAAATAGGATAGCTTCAATTGTATCACAAATGCAAGAAGAAAGGCCTCATTGGTGTCCCTTGACACCAATATTCTTATTTGCCAGAGGCAGTTTGAGGTGGTCAAATGCCTTCTTATTTCAGATTATTTACCTCCTCAATGATTTATGCAAGTATTTAGTGGAAATGATAAGAAAATTCATTTGATCAAGAAAATAGAAAGTTCAAACAGGGTTTCTGTTTTGTCTCTGTGTATAAGGAAAAGTAAAAGAGTATTGTATTTGGTAAATTTTATCTAATGAAATGCAATGCTGAATCCAGGAAATAAAAGTTTATGATTTTAAGAAAATACCTAGATGATTGCAACAAACTAATTTCAAAAGTATGTTAAGTTCAAAGTATATGTGAGGGCTAATGTCTGTTATCCAATATTTTGCAAGGTGGACAGCTTTACCCCCAAATGCTTAACTCACGGCTCCAGCTTGAACATCCTTTATTACTGTGCTACTTCAGAATGTTTCCAAATTTAAAATGGCCAACCAGCCAGAATTCTTTTCCAGAATGCCACATGGGGTATACTTAAAATGCCATAATTTTAGTATGCAGTTTGATCTACTGACAAATGTATATATAGCCTTTGTTCAATTTCTTTCATTTACATATATTTCTGGTTATTTATGTAAGAAAACATCCCAAACCTGTTACCTTAAAACAAATAGTTACATTTTCTCCAACCCATACATATATAACTAGATTTACTTGTATTTCTGTTTAAAAACTTCTTAATATATATAGATTACTTATTCATTAACATTGAACTCACCTTGTACTGAAAGTTTGGTCAAGCACTCTAATGTGACTGAAAGAGGCTTATTGAACACAAATATTTTCTCCCTAAAACATATTACAGCATCCTCCCCCCACCTTTGTTTTTGTTTAGAAACAGTAACAATATTTCAGCACTGAGCTTAGGAGATATATATATATATATATATATATATATATATATATATATATATATATACACATACATACATACATACATACACACATTCACACACATACACATACATACATACAACTGGGGTTGAACTCAGGGTCACTTGACCACTGAGCAACATCCCCAGCCCTATTTTGTATTTTATTTAGAGACAGGGTCTCACTCAGCTGTTTAGCACCTTGCTTTTGCTTTTGCTGAGGCTGGCTTTGACTTTGAACTCACCATCCTCTTCCTCAGCCTCCTTAGCCCCTGGGATTACAAGGTATGTGCCACGGCACATGGTGGGAGTCATTTTAAATGGAAAAATAACAACAACAGAAATATATAAAAATGAGAAAAATAAAAGACTAAATAGAACATGTAGAGAAAGACATTTGTTCACAGCAGCATCACCCAGACAGACGCTAGTAAGGCCCAACCCTATTTTCACACTTTTCTCACCAGTTCTCATAGCCCTTCACCCCCAACAGGAAACTGGTAGAACAAACCTCCCAACCAGTTCAAACCAGAAATGCCCAAGATGGCAGTGGTGTGGTGTGTGCATAAAGGATCAGGTGAAAAAGGTGTGAAACTGCAGGTGTTTCCTCCACCTCCCTTCAAGGTCAAGATGTCCATTCTTCTCGGATAAAGGTACTTCTCTTGTTGTGCTGGGGAGTGCCTTTTGAATGTCAGGTCTCCTGTCTCCTTTCTTTGATAAAAGAATAAAGATTCTATTCTGCTTTGCTCAGTCAGTTGGCACTTAGGAACCCTGCAGGAAGAATCTGTGACAGTAGCTAAAGTTAAAGAAGCAAGAACTCAGTCCCACCTTATTCCACCTAATTGGAGACGCACACACCAGGCCACATTTTATGCTACTCTATATGTCTACAAGAGACATGAAGGCACAGAAAGTATTGACTTAGAATTATGAATTATTTTTTCAAACTAGACTACTAATTTGCAAATATGAAATTCATGAATAATAAGGATGAACTCTGTATGCAGGGTGCATGTATATATGTATATCTATTGCCTTCTTTAAAGGATTTGTATTGTTTGCCCTGATGTTTGGGGATTTGAAGAATCTATACCTTAGTATGAATCTTTTAATTGCGTCTGACTCCCTGCTGGCTTAATTGATCAAAACAAGCCTTTGTTGTTTTGTAAAATTTTCCTTCTTTGCATTTTCTCCATTATCTTAAACTCATTATTTATAATGCCCTCTCAGATGGAAATTTTTGTTCCCATTCCATTTCTTCCACTTTACCCATTTTTTAGTTCTTTTGCCCTAAATACCAATATAATTCTTAATTTCCTGTTGTAGAACATGAATGGAAATTTCAATTTTTGCAAATATTTTTTCTGAAACTTCTGCCTTCCAAAATGTTGTATTTTGTAACATCTTATTTCTTTTTATAGATAAGTATTCTATTTTATCTCTGTAAAGTATAGATTATAATTTTTTCTGAATTCTTGTTTCCTGCAAATTTATTTTTGTTTTGTTACTTCATTTGGGTCTCTAATTTCCGTAATTGATGTTTTTTTCTCTACCTTAAAACTCAGATGACAGATGATGGACTATCATTTCATATGTAAAAATGAATCAACAAAATGTTTAAACTGGTGGACCTCACCATTGGAAAAATTGTATCCAGATTTCACCATTTTCTTGAGGAACTTCCAAAACAAAAACAAAAACAAAACAACAACAACAACAACAAAACAACAACCATGGCCTTGTCTTTTGCACTAGAACATTTCTCAGAAATATTTTAGGCATTTCTTTCCATGTAAATGGGATTTAGAAGGGAATAAAGGTAGATTTCAAGGGGATTGAGTGATTTTTTTAAATTTAAATACGATCTGACAAATAAAATCGACATTCACATCTTAAAATTTATGTTAATTGTCAAAATTGTATACATTTATTATATACAGCATTTTATTTTAAAATATGTATGCATTGTAGAAGTAACTAACTAGAGTTAATTACTATGCTTTACCCTCATTTTACTTATCATTTTATTGTGTAAGCACACTTAAAAAATCTGTCCTGGCAATATTCAAGAATGTAACACATCGTTATTACTATATTCACCATGGTATAGAAAATATCTTTTGAATTTATTCCTTTTCTCTAACTAAAGTTTGTATCCTTTCACCAATATCTCTCCAGTCATCCCGCCTTCTTATCCAAGCCCCTGGTGATCATAATTCACCTTTATACTTCAATGAGTTTAACATTTTTAGATTATACATGTAAGTGAGATCATATACTATGTATGTTTTCCAATGCATGGCTTATTTCCCTTAACATAATGTCCTCCAAGTTCATGCATATTATTCCACATGATAAGATAGCCTTTCTTGAAAGTTAAATAGTATGCCATCATTTAAAAATTACCTATATTCTTTATCCATTAATTTGTTGATGGACACTAGGTTGACTTCATACCTAAGCTAATGTGAATAGTACCGAAATAAACATGAAAGTATAGATAGATATCTTTTCAAGATACTGATTTCCTTTCTTTAGAGACACACTTATTTGTAGAATAGCTAGACCATATGGTAGCCTTGTTTGAGGAATTCCATAGTGTTTTACATATGATGCTATATTCCCACCAAGAGTATTCAAGAGTTCCCTTTTACCCACATCACCAGCACTTATCTTTTTCATTCTCATAATAACCCATTTTAACATGTGTGAGTGATATCATCATGTATTTTACTTTGCATTTTTCTGATTATTAATGTTGAACATTTTTGCATATGACTATCACTTGTATGTCTTTTTTTGAGGAATATCTATTCTGATTTTTTCCACATATTTGAAAATATTTGTTTTCTCTGCTATTGAGTTGTTTGATCTCATTTATTTTGGATACTAAGCCTTATCAAATGTTTAGTTTGCAAATATTTTCTCTCTTTCTATAAATGGTCTCTTTCCTCTGTGCTTAGCTGTGCAAAATCTTTTGGGTTTGATGTAATCCCATTTCTGTGTTTTGCTTTTGTTCAGTCCTTTTGAATGCATCTCCTTTTATGATTTCTATTATTATTTGTCTCTTCATTATTTTTTCTTAGCCTAGCTGAAGGTCTGTCAATTTTCTCTATCTTCCAAAGACAAAACAGCTCATAGTTTTGTTGATATTTTATATTATTTTTCCTACTATGTATCAATTATTTCTACTTTGGTCTTTATTATTTCCTCATGACTTTGGACTTGATTTTTTTTGTTGTTTGGTTGGTTGGTTTTTAGTTCCTTGAGGTATAGTAAGTTGTTTAGTTGTTATTTTTTTTTAGATTCACCTTCCTCTTTTTGAGACTCATTTCACGTATCAAGATCGATATAGATTCAAAGTGAAGGAATGGAAAATTATATTTTATGTAATGAAAATCAAAGCAAGCAAGAGTACCCATTATATCAATTAAAATAGACTTCATGTAAAAAAAAAAAAACCTCTAAAATTAGTTGAAGAAGATCATTATATAACGATTATCACCAATAGGATATAATAATTATCAATATACCAGAATAAGTAAGTATATAAAACAAATATTAATAAATCAAAAGAGATAGATACAATATAATGAAATATTAGAGGACTTCTATGCCTGGTGTTCAGTACTAGATTATGCAGACAGAAAATAAATTTGGAAACATTTAACATAAAATACACTTTAGACCAACTGTTTCTAACAAATATATTCTAAACATTCCATCCAAGGGCACTAGAATATACATTCTTCCCAAATGCCCAGAAACATTCTCTAAGACAGATCATTTGTTTGGTCACAAAACAAGTCCTAACCAATTTAAGATTAGAATCATATCAAGTATCTTTTCAACCATAATTGTATGAAACTGGAAATAAGTAACAAGCGGAATTTCAGAAAATTCACAAATATATGGAAGTTAAATAATATGTTCTTGACAACTAATGAGTTAATAAAAAAAAGTGTATTTAAATATATCTTGAAAGAAACAAAAATGGACACACAACATGATGTAATTTTGTGGATTACATCAAAGCAGATATAAAGGGGAAATATTATCTCTTTATTAAGATCTGTAAAGCTTACTGCCAGTGTTGTGGGATCTTAGTAAGGGAAAATAACTAGGTCACAGTTTTCTTTATAAGGTCATTACTCAGTCCTCCTTTCCCTCAGGTGTTCTTGATTTACAAAAATTCAGAGATTGTCTAATTCAGCATATTCAGATATAAATTCAATTTTCTGAAGGATTAAGGGAGAAGAAGTCATTAAATATGGTTGCAGGCATAGTCTAGAATTATATAATATTGCTTTATTTCAGGACAAATTTCTGTTTTTTTTTTTAAATAAAAAGGTGGTGGTGGTTGAATATATCATCACATGTAACAGAATTTGATATTATATAGGATTTTGTCTGTTTCTTCTATTTAGGACGCTCAGAAAAGAAAAAAAAGAAAAAAAAGAAAAGCTCAGCTATCTTCAGACACAGGCAAATATTCATTCTACTGCTCTGAAACTGACGGTTCCTGGGATCTCCTGCCAGACCAGCTGCCCTGGTCTAACTGGATCACTCTGGCATCCCAGCTTCTCTGAGCCCAGGATATCTTTCCCTCAGGAAAACAAAGTTTGAACTGAGCAAAAGTTTGAAAATTCAGCTTCTTTCTTTTTTGATTCTAGCAGAGATTTGTGAATGATGTTCAGAAGGGACTCTGAGTTCTTAAATGGAAGTTTTACTACCCGTTACATGTGATGATGTGTTGAACCACCACCACTGCTCACTATTGTAAAACCAGAAACTTAACTTGAAATAAAACATTCAGTCTGATCATTTAAAAAAATTCTCTAGAAGTCCTGAGACATTCAAGGATTATACAACCATTAATTCTTTGGATTCTGAATGGACACTTCCAGTGCAAATGCTTAGGCTCTGGCTTGTGCTCAGCTAAATCAGATGCCATTTACTCATCTGTTTTCCATAATCACTATTTGTTGAATATTCCTTTGAACTACTGTGCTTTCAGCAGTTTGTTTTGTCCTTTGGGGTTTAAACATTTTTTATTTAAGTTTGAGAAGATACTGAAAGAAACAAAGTTAACTTCTGCTTTCAATCAAAATGGATTAATAGGGACCTAATATTTTCCCACCTTAAATACCAAGAAAGGAAGGAAGGAAGGAAGAAGGAAGAAAGAAAGAAAAAATACATAAGACACTGAACTTATGTTAGTGAAAGACAGTGATCTCAGAGAAATGGTGAACAATTGTCCCAGCTTATTGCTTGAGAGGGTTTCCAGGTATAGGGCAGAGGGAAAATGCAAGGTTTGGAAGCACACTCTGAATTGAGAAATCTCAAAAGTCCATGGTTGCTAACACTCTGCTGAGTATAGAGAACAGAAAGCTACACAAAGGCAAAGTCTAGAGATTTAGAGAGGTGGTGCCCTTTCCAGTATCGTCAAACTATAAATCACACACATACACATATACACACACTCATGGGTGGGTGAGAACCACTTTAGGTTGAAAAATAGCTACCTCAAAAGATTAGGAAGGACTAGGATTATAGCTCAGTGGTAGAGTGCTTGCCTAGTGAGGTACTAGGTTCGATTCTCGGCACCACACATAAATAAATAAAATAAAGGTCTTATGAACAACTAAAAAAATTTAAAAGAAGATTAGGGAAACAGTACTTAATTTTCAAAAAGGGCTAAAAAAAGCTGATCCATATCACCTGCATTTGGAGAAAAAATTCATAGGCCACTGAGTAGATAAAGTGTCCTATCCTAGTGGTGGACATCAATTGTCTCTGGATTGAGACCTGTTAATGCTACAGTTTTAATGAAATTTAAAAGCAAGACCTGAAAGATACTATTTCTAAATAACTGCATCCAAGGAATAAGTTCAAGAATTTCCTAATAATTTTAAAATATCAGGGATGTCACAACCTAAAATTCATAATATTTGTCAGCTAATAAAATGTTACCAGGCATGCACTGAAGTAGGAAAATTCTACCTATAATGAAAAGAAAAATCAGTCTATTAATATTGATATTAGAATTATCAAACAGACATTGACATTAAACTGTGTGTTCCATATGTTCAAGTGCAGACATAGAATATGTATATTTTTAAAAAGAGTGAAAGAGACGCACATCAAATTTCTAGACATAAAAACTACAATGGGCAAGAAAAAAATTAGATTAGATAGAATAAATGGTATAAATTGCAGTTTATTCAGTTTTAAAACATAGCAATTAATGAACTTGAAGTTAGCAATATCCAAAAGGAAATGGAGAATTTTAAAAAATAAACAGAGAATCAGTAAACAGTAGAACATCTTTAAGTTGCATGAAATACATTTAATTAAAGTCTCTAAAGAAGAGTAGGGGAAAAATAAATAAAAGAACACTTGATCACATTTTTTTTTCAAAAGCCACAGATCCCGGTATCTCAAGGGACCCCAAGTATAAAAACAAACTTCACTGTGGAACACTATAATCAAATTTATCAAAATCAGTGATAAAGAGAAGGAAAAATACATTATGAATAGAGGAATAATGACAAAGGTGTCATCATTTTTGATGGAAATATTACAAGTGGGAAAAAGTAACAGGCTTAAAGTACATAAAGAAAAAAAAAATCAACCCAGAATTGTATGTATAGGAATTATCTCTTCCAAATATGAAGGCACACAAAAGTTGAAATTGTCTATCATCAGAAGACTCACAGAATATGAACTTTAACAGAAAGTCCTTCTTCCAGAAGTAAAATACCAAATGGAAATATGTATCTACACAAAGAAATGAAGAGTACAGGAAATGATAACTACATACTTTAATTTATCACTTCTATTTCTTATAAGCTATTTTCAAAATAACAATGAAACACCCCTATATTTATTACAATGGGTAACATTTTTAGACAATATTAACTGCTGGAAAGGATGTGGTGCAATTTGAACTTGCATACATAGAGACACTTTGCAAAGTAGTTGTTTCCAATTTCTTCTAAAGCTAATAATGTACCTACTAAATATCTAGCAATGGCTAAGGATTTATCTAAAGGAAGACAAACTTATATTAATCCCCAAACCTATATACAAATATTTTAACAGCTTCATTCAAAATAATCAAAACTAAATACAACATACAAGTCTATTTTTTAGTGAATGAATGAACTGTAATACTACTCAGCAGTTGAAGGGGAAAAAAGAAACTGACATTCTAAAAATCATGGATTAATCACAAATGCGTTATGCAAAATGAAAGAGACCACACTGAGAAGGTGATATATTGTATGATTCCATTCATATATTTTGGAAAAGCAATATTATAGGAATAGAAAACAGATCAGTAGTTGGGAGGAGAAATTGACTCAGAGTTATACAGCAGAAGGTCATTTTGGTGACTGATGTAACTATTTAGTATTTTATGGTAGTGATTGTTATATAGCTGCATTTATATTTTTTAGTATTTTTTAGATATAAATAACTATTTTTAGAACTCATAAACTCCAAATTTTGTATGTATATTTTTATTATTATATTATAATTATACAAAATATTATAGTTCATTTTCAAATAATCTTAAAGCATAGAATATGATTTATCATTTAACTCCCCAGTACTTCTCTTTTCCCTTCCTTCTTCCCTTCCCCTGTTCTCCTTCCTCTAGGGATCTTCCTTCTATTTATTTATAGATTTTTAATTTCTTTTTAGATGTACACAAAGGTGAAATTCACTGTGGAATATTCAGGTATGTACCTAGCATAATCAATTTAATTTCTTTCTTATCTCTTTCCTTCCATTCCTCTTCCATAGCTCCACTGATCTCCCTTTGATTTTTATGGGATCACCCCCACTTCTTCCCTTATTTTAGTCTAGCTTATGCATATGAGAGAAAACATATTTTAAGTGTAAGTGAAAATCCAAGTAAAATATTTTTAGCCAAAAATTAATACTGTATGGTTTTGTCAGTTAATTTATTTAATATTTATTTTCACCTGGAAAGGCCCTTGTAACTGTACACAAAGTATAAAGGAATGAAATAGAAATGGCATAGCAAGATAACTAAGAGATTATTACTTTGTTCAAGGTAATAGCAATTAGATGTTACATGTTAAAAATCTGAATGTCTTCCACATAATTTTAGTAGAAAGGAAAAGGACAAACCTAAGTTACAGGTTGTTTTCGAAAAAGCTATTGAATATATGCTAGGAAATAAAATGAATACAAATGATTAAAAATGTTGTTCTTCTAAACACACACACGCACACACAAATAAAAGAAGACATAAGTGAAAAATCTCTGATATGAGTTATTTTAACACCAATGATGTCTCTAAGATAAAATGGAAAGGAAATACACTTTTTTGCATGGTGTAGATTACAAAAGTTTGTACAAGATTTTTTTTTATTTATTCATCTTCATTGATTTTTTACAACTGTGAGAATCACTGTGGTGGAGAATTAATTGAGGGTTGCATATATGATAATATTACAATTAAGACAGTCATCAAATATCCACCAAAATATAAAATTTTAGTTTATTTTAATTTTCTTCAATTATGTATGAACTCTATTAGGATAAAGGCCTCATATTAGCCCCACTTTGATGAGGAGGCATGATATTTAATTGTTATTGAATAACTGTTCTGAAGAGCAAAAGGCTTTAAAAATAATGTTCTCACTCTCCCCTTAGTTATAACAAGAAATATAATAAAATGAAAACTTACTATAAGGTGAAATGGAGAATGGTTCACTAAATAACTGTTATTTTATTTTTCAAGTTACTTTTGTTTGAACTAGAATTGATTATTATTTCCTTAACTCCACCTGTACTGCTTTATTGTCTTTGCATAGTAACTCATTTCCCTCTTTGTGATATTAAAAATGTTACATGAGCTCTTCAAGCGGAGTGATGAATATAGTGTGTCTGGTGTAACTTTTTGTTTTCTCTTGAAGCACAGAATTTAGAAAACATAAGCATCTGCAGATTCTGAACCTGTGAATGGAGACAGTATAAACCACAGCACAGGAGAAATAAAGCAAATTCAAAGTGGTAATATAAATTCACTTGCCTCTTATAAAGTGGGAACACAGAAAAAAATAAAGACAACATTTTATTATGCAAGTTTCAGTTACAACACATTTGTTTTGGTAAGGAAGTCCCCAAACAACATGTAAATGGAGGTTAGAATGGATGCTAGAAAAAAACTACATGTGAAAAAATACATACATACATGTGTGTTTGTGTCAGTGAAATACTTTGAAAATTATGCCCTTATCTTAACAGATGGAAAAGCAATGAACTGATTTGCCCAAAAAGAGACAGATTATCGGTGAAAAAATGAGATAAAACCCAGTTACACAGTACCCTATTGTGTTCAAAATCAGGTACTTTATATTGTCATGAATAAGGAGAATGGGCCTTGGAGCCAAATGGCTTGGTTTTAATTCCAATTTGACCACCTTCAAATTCTGAGGACATTAACCTCTCTGTCTCTCAGTGCTCTCATCCATAAAATGGGATGAAATTTGTTCCTGCCTCATATTTGTTTTTTGGGATTAACCAGAGTTAATAACAGTTGTAAAGCAGTTAAAATAAGACCTAGCATACAATCAGTATTCAATATACCGTAACCATTTATTATGCTAATTTCTGCAAAAGTGGTGCATGTGTTCAGACTGTTGTCCTTGGAGGTCAAGTCATAGTTATAACTTCATCAGACATATTACCATCTAGCCTGTATATAAGTGAAATTATTCCCTGTACCAGAAAAACAGATATAAGCAACTAAGATGTTTCTACATGATACAAATAGAGAACTCTATATTTTTTATACCAGTAATATAACTGATATTATATACAGAAAGATGATGTCCATTTGAGCCACAAATTCTATTTTTAAATTAGTTTTCATAATTTTGGTAATTCTTCAAAGTATTTAAAAAGTACATTTCTCTTTTACTTCTTTTTGGTGTTTTCCACAAAGTAAATAAGGCAAACTAAAGTTTCCAATTGCAAAATTGCTCCTTTATCACACAACCATGATCTTAGGGCTAGTTGTAAAAGCTTTATAAGCTGACTAATAGAGGGGAGAAGAGAAATTGAAAGGGTAAGAATGAGAGCATTCTGCATTCATTTCACACTGTGATTCCAAAGAACGAATAGAACCACGAGAATCCCCCACCCCTGCCCTGTCAAACTAGGGGTCAAACAGTTATGCCAATCACATTCACTGTGTTCTACAAAGCCAGGTTTTGTCTGTGTTCACAAATGTAGACTTCCCTTATGCTAATTATCTCATAGAATCTAGTTCCATTATTTTATTTTCCTGACAATTTCATTGTGGTCAGTAGCACTGGGGTTATGGAAAAATGAAACCAATCCATTATGGACCAAATATCAGAAATTTTCTATTATATTTACTGAATCTTAGCTCCTTGTTGTTTGTTCAAGTGTTTGCTGATTTGACAGCTCAACTATGAAACTATTGGAAGGTGTTTCAGATATAAAGTAATAATATAATAGTCAGTTGCTAAGATAGTTTCTTCTGCTACATGTTGTAGAATCTTGTATTGTCCCTTAAAATGATATGCATCATTTAAAAAGTGTTTAGAATTCGGTAGAACAAATTAGTTAACACACATAGTCCAGATAGATGAGTGAAAAATTTTATGTAGTTCAGTGTGTAAGCAAGCCATGGTACTGCTAGGAAAATTGATTTTCAAAGCTGAAAGTGATCTTGTTGAAAAGGCCTGAAAGGAATACATAAATACAGAGCCTTCGTGTAACCTGATAGTACTAAAAAGAAAACTGGTGGTAGTTAACTTTATGTTTTGTTTTCTTGGATAAAACTGATATGTGCAATAAAAAAATCTTTGACTCTGTTAAATCAGCAGCAGAATTAAGTAATTACTGAAATTATTATACTAGTGATAGTTTCAATTAATTTGAGCTCTCTTATTTATTTTCCCTCCTTTCTTTTACCAACAGAACAAAACTTACTCAGACAATTCATGCAATTCATGCAAAATGATTTTATCCAGGAAGAGTTGAGGAGTCAACTTTTAGTAAACTATATATAAATTTCTTATAGTTTCATGATCTTCCTTTGTTTCTTGGCAATTAAATGTCAGCTTTTTAAAAATAGCATATTACTAATTTTCTCATGACTATAAGGGGTAATTCATTCTCTTGTACTGTCCTCAATTCTTCTCCATTTTAAAATTAAGTATCACTCATCCAAGAGTTTCTTATGCAAACTTTTTTTTGCCTTTGGGGTGAAAAGGGCATTGTCAGTGGTATGCAGAAATGCATCTTCAATAGGGTCCATGCTCACAAGAGAAGCTCAAATGACTCTGGCTTGTCTTGACTGGGGTCAGCACAACATCTGCTTTCCCATGTAATCCTGCATCTGATTCCCTTGGCTTTGAGGATCATAGTAAATAGAGTATGAAAAAGAGTGGGCGGAATAATTTGACATTGGTTTTATTTGGACAGAATTCATTAAGGATTTAAAAATATTTGGAACTTTAAAGCAACCAATAATATGTGATGATTCTAAAATGGTGGAATTTTTATATAAACAAAAAGTAAAAAAGTATATCAACACAAATTATACACACACACACACATACACACAAAAGAATTAACATAGTGATAGATTTTCTGTAATGAAAATTCAGAATATTTACATATAGTTGCTCAAAATTTGACAGACTTAATGGCTGAGCACATGGAAAGGCAAATAGCAAAATATCCAAATATCCAACTGTTGGATTACTGGAAAAGGAATTATTTTTGCAAAATATCAGCAATAAACCTGGGATTAATTATTCTGTGTAGTAGCATGCATGTTAATCATAATTCCTTGACAAAATAATATAGAAATTTAAAATACAGTTTGTCAAAGTTAGCTTCTATAAATCCTGAATCCTGTGGACATATCCTTGGGGGTTTGTTTATTTTTAATAATACTTTTTAAAAGTTTGATATTTTATAATATCAAAAATTGTGATAAAGGGAGATCCAAGATGGCGGGCCAGAGAAAGGCAGCACTCTGTGTCTCTCAGCTACCTGGGATTCAAGTAGTGAGAATACATACTGCTTCTCTGCCAGCGAAATTCCTGCTCCCATGCAGGATTCATGCCTACGTGCCAGTCCAGGGCTCCAGACCTCAGTGTCATATTAGGTCTCCCAAATACTCACCCATGCAGGACTACCAGGTACCCAAGTGGAACAATCAACACCTGCAAAAAACTTTCAACCACCTACTTGAGCAGAACCAACGACACCACTCCCATGCAGGACACCGGCAGCTTCCACATGCAGGAATTCCGGCTACCACTCTTGTGTGGATCCTCATCTAACAATATGGGACTCCCCTGGTCACAGCCATCTTGGTTATCTGCAGCAGTGGAGATAGTCCCCTCTGCACAGTAGCCTGCCTGCATATGGGAACTTCGCACAAGCTGGCTAACTTCACTCAATTTCTAACTCTCCCCTCTCCCCAGCAGCCGCTAAACTGGCACAGTGACACCCTGGTTACCTTCACCATCCTGAGGGTGGACATACCAGCTAACTACAGAGGACCCCACTTATTAGAGAAAAAGGGAAGCAGAAAAGATACTGATTTCCAACCAAAACATTCCCTGTGAATTCCTTCAAGCCTTTTTTTCCCCCTCTCCCTCTCCATTTTCCTGAAACCAAGTTTTTTGCATGAATTACAATTCTGAGGACTGGGGCATCTGAATAGTATATTACAATTGGGTTGTATATTCTTTTCACTTTTATGTATTTCCTTTTATTCCCACCAATTTCTAATCTTTAACATTTAAAAAAATTTTCTTAATATATATGTCTGTTTGTTTTATGTATTCTACTGCCCACCCAAAAGTACTTGTCTACCCAAAATTACTTCCTCTGTCTTCTCCTAAAACTAACCTTCTCTCTCTTCTCCTAAAACTAACCTTCTTCTTTAGATTTCTTTTTCATACCTCCTAAGATATAACAACTCTATATCCTCACTTTCTACCTCCTCAATATATCATCCTAATCCTCACTCCTGGTTCTTTGTCCATCATCAGAAACTGTAAACCCTTTTACAAACCTACTGAATATATTGTAGATAATAAATTAATTTACCATTTGTGTACATTGTGACCAACTATAAACATCTATTAGCAAACGTTTTTTAGGGGGTATATTGTTTATATTGGGATCTGATAACATTGTCCTTCACCTCTAAGGAGAGATATTGGATCCCTACAGAGGCACTATAAGCCTATAGGATAAAAATGACAATGCCTAGGATCCACAGTGCTAGAAGAGAAGACACATAAGCAATATGAAAAGACAAGGAAAGAAAGTGCCCCAAACAAATATACCCCATTATTACAATCCATGGCCAGCATAGCAGAAGAAATTACAGAGGAGTTCAGAATGTGTGTAATTAAAATGTTCTACGAAATAAAGGATGATATAAGAGAGCATATACAGGCAGCAAAAGATCATTTTGACAAAGAGTTACGTATACAAATACAGGAAGCAAAAAAATTTCTTCAATAGGGAGATAGAGATTGAAAATAAAAGCAGAAATCCTTGAAATGAATAAGCAATAAACCAATATAAAAGTTCAATTGAAAGCATCAACAACAGATTAGACCACTTGGAAGATAGGACCTCAGAAAATAAAAGACAAAATATATAATCTTAAAAAGAATGTACAACACACAGTGAAGATGGTAAGAAACCATGAGCAGAGCACTCAAGAAATATGGAATAGTTATTGGAATACAGGAAGGAATAGATTTCCAAACCAAAGGAATGAGCAATATATTCAATGAAATAATACCAGAAAATTTTCTAAATATGGATAATGAATTGTAAAACCAAATTCAAGAGGCTTACAGAACGCCAAATATACAAAATCAAAACAGATCTACACCAAGACACATTATATTGAAAATGTGGAACATACAGAATAGTAAAGAATATAAAAAGCCACAAGAGAAAGGAATCAGATTTCATATAGGGGGAAAACAATTAGATTATATGCAGATTTTTCAACCCAGAACCTTCAGTCTGTGGATGTCTTTTCCTATAAGATGAGTCTCTTGAAAGCAGCATATTGTTGGTGTATTTATATATTTTTTTTTAAATTCAATCTGCCAATCTGTTTTTTGATTGGCCAATTAAGGCCATTAATATTCAGAGTTTTTATTGAGACATGATTTTATATTCCCAGCCATTTTTGTTTAGTTTTGGTAATTTAAATTGACTTGGTTTCTCCTTTGATTAGTTTTTCCTTTAGTGTAATACCTCCCTTTGCTGATTTTCATTGTCATTTTTTATTTCCTCTTCATGAAATATTTTGCAGAGGATGCTCTGTAGTGCAGCCTTGCAAGCTGTACATTCTTTTAGCTTTTGTTTATTATGGAAGGTTTTTATTTCATCATCACATCTAAAGCTTAGTTTTGTTGGATATAAGATTCTTGGTTGACATCCATTTTCTTTCAGAGCTTGGTATATGTTCTAGGATCTTCTAGCTTTCAGGGTCTGGGTTAAAAAATCTGACGATATCCTAATTGGCTTCCCTATAGATGTAATCTGATTCCTTTCTCTTTTTGCTTTTAAAATTCTCTTCTTATTCTGTATACTAGGTATGTTCATTATAATGTGACTTGGTGTAGATCTGTTGTGATTTTGTATATCTGGTGACCTGTAAGCCTCTTGTATTTGATTTTCCAACTGATTCTTCATATTTGGAAAAAAATTTATATTATTTCATTGAATAGATTGCTCATTCCTTTAGTTTGAAATTATATGCCTTCCTCTGTCCCAATAATTCTTAAATTTGGTCTTTTTATGTTACCCCATAATCTTGAGTGTTCTGCTCATGGTTTCTTACCATCCTCACTATATGGTCAACTTTATTTTCAAGATTATATGTTTTTGAATTCATTATCTGAAGTTCTGTCTTCCAAGTGGTCTAACCTTTTGGTGATGCTCTCTATTGAGTTTTAAATTTGGTTTAATGTTTTCTTCATTTCAAGGATTTCTTTTTTTTTTCAGAACTTCTATAGTCTTTTGATGTAATCTTTTGCTTCCTGTATTTGTTTATGTAGCTCTTTGTCATAATGATCTTTTGCTGCTGTATTTGCTCTCTTATATCATCTTTTAATTCACAGAAAATTTTAAGTATTTACATCCTGAACTCATTCTCTGTAATTTCTTGTGCTGTGCTGGCCATGGATTCTATTAATGTACTATCTTGGTTTGTTTGAGGCACTTTCTTCCCTTGTTTTTTTTTTTTTTATGTTGTTCTTCTGTCTTCCCTTCTAGCACTGTTGTTCTCAGGTGTTACAGTTTTTACCCACTAGGCTTATAGTGTCCATGTATTATTCCAGCACCTCTGCTTGATATTGCTTCTAGCCCCCCAGCACCTCTGCTTGATATTGCTTCTAGCCCCAGCTGACATCCCAATCTGGGAGTTGCCCCAAGTAAAGACAGTGACAAAGGTGTCCTAACATGGAGGTGGCTGCTTTCAGGGATGGAGTGTCAAATCGAGTAGGACCTGGTGGCAGCATTGGGTGGTGCATTCAGAGATGCAGCTCTGTGGAGTGCAGTGTTGTGGCTGGTGGCTGTCTCTAGTCCCTGTCCTTTGTCCCCAAGTGCATATACCACGTATAGAGGACTATGGCAGTGGTTGCACTGCCCAATATGGAGGTGACCTGGGGAGCCCCTCCTTGGTAGACTGGGGGTTCACATGGGAGTGGTGGCCAGAGGTCCTATGTGTGGGCAGCAGCTGGGTATCCTGCATGGGAGCAGCTGTCATGGGTCCTCTAATAACTTTCAGAGAGACAGTATTCCCACTACTAGAATGCCACTTCATGGAGCAACACAGAATGCAGCCTCTGTCTAGCCTGCCATCTTGGATTCCCTCCTCTTCTTTTCCAGCATTATCTTTCTTAGATTGTATGCTCTGAGAATATAGAAAAGATATCTGAAGAATTCTACATTTAAAATTAAAAAAAAAAATAAAAACCTTTAAGAAGCCCTTTGTATTTGGTGTTGCTTTTCCTATCACAATAAAGACATTTTAGGCATATAATTAATTGTTATTGTTAGGAGACAAATCTCAGAAGGCTGTAGTCTACCTTCTGAACATCAACCATTTATGCCCAGGCCTGAAGAAGGAATGAGTTTATTAGATATTGTCAGGATACGAGGACTGGTAAGAGGATAAATATATCAATTCTCCACAAGCTATGTGATATCTCTTTCTTGATCAACCTTCTTTGCCTCTAAATTACACTCCTTGGAACATGTAAGAAATGGTGTAGGAGAAAAATCAAGTATGAATCAAAACAATGTTTGTATCATATTTTTATTTTTACCAATTTTTTGTGAGCACATTCATATTTCAGAAACATATTACAGTGGAATAGATTTATACCATTTGTTATTTTGAAAATGAAAAAGAAAAATTTATATTTTGTATTAAACTTAGTTTCACAGAATTTCACTTGTGTTAGAAATGAACAGAGAACAGCAAATACTAGATGTGTGCCTGAGTGATTGGTGATTGCTGAGTGGTACCTTGGCTTCCCCCAGTGCTGCTGCTTTTATTGATTATCTCCTCTGTCTCTTTCTTCTGCTTTATCAGTCTTAGGAACCAGACAGGAAACCTGGCACTAAAGAGCAATTCTGGATGCTATGCCTTAAGTCCATATTAACATGACTTTATTAAGTAATCAGTCCATTATTTTAGTGTACATTAATCCATTAATTTAAATTTCAGTATTTCAGAGTGGAAATTGGTAAACTCTAATGTTCAGTGCTATGACTGTGTCAATATAAAAGCCTGAACAGATTTACAAACTAAAAACAAAAATCATAGTGTTTTCATGTACTTTAGAATAATTAGAATATATTTGGTAACACAGTAAAAGTCAAACATATTTAGAAAGGCAGTCTTTGTATTGTTTATTCTTCTTGATTAGAATCCAAAAACTGATTGATCCAATTAGTTGATACGTTTTCTCAACTTATGATTCATGATTCCCTGCTACTGTGAACTCGAGGTATGTGGCAGATGCTTCAGATTAATTTGCTCAATGTAGAGTAGAAATTAGGGCAATTTTCCAGGCTCCCCTCCCTTTTTTTTTTTGTTTTGGTTTTGGTACCAGAGATTGAACCCCAGGTCACTTAACCACTGAGCAACATCCCAGCCCTTTTTTGAGACAGTCTAACTTAGTTGCTTAGGGCCTTGCTTAGTTCCTGAAGCTGTCCTCAAACTTGGAATCCTCCAGCCTCCACCTCTTGAGTCTCTGGGATTACAGGTGTGCACCACCACACCTGACTCCCTTCATTTTGAATTAGACATGGGACTATCTTCTTCAAGTAGAACCACTCATGAGAATTGCAAGAAAACAGAGGGTATACTTCCCTACTTGTGGGATTATGGATATGATCAGATCTTTCTGGGACAGCTGTAGGAGGGGCACCTTGCCACAACCATAGCTATTTAGTGCCAACAGGGAAGCTGTGTGCTGTACAGTTGGCTGGCATGTATTTCGGCAGAGACTGCCTAATTCCCTGACTTTCTTAATGACAGGTGAGGGAGCTCTTTTCATGGTCACATTTCATAGTGTTCTTTTGGGAATTATTCCTGGAAGTTAAACCTGGAAGCAAGTACCTAACCATCCCCCCAACATATTGTAAATATTTGAGTCTCTCTTTGAAACTTCTTTTCCTGAAACTAATCAATGATGTAGTTATCTGCAACATAATGAACACAAAATGTTTATTAAAAATGCAAATTTAGGGTCCCATCTCAAATCAATTTAATTAGAATATCTAGAATTTTTTTTTCAGGTATATTTATTTTAATCTTTCTTCCTAGAATATTTTGGAATGAATAAAATGTGAGAGCTTCTTATATTACAAATATTGTGGTTATACTACTCTAGAAAGATATTCTGTTATGAATTATCAAGCTGGTCAATGAGATTCAGTTTCAATTGATCCTTACCAGCATAATATTGATTTTTTTTTTGTCCAGAGCCCTCCTTCTAGAAAGTCCTCTATAGACAGAGGACCATGTTGTGTGCCCCGTGATCTCATTAATTTGGCCAGTTCACAGGCTTGAAGGCCATCACTTACATAAACCAACTCAAAATAGAATCTGGCACAGGAGATCCGCCCAAGGGACAAACTTAATTTTGAATGGTAAGAGAATCTAAAATGATAACATTCTCTCAGCTAAGGAATTTGAATCTGAAGATAGAAATCAGACAGTGGAGTCATAGTGAAGCAGAGAGACCCACATAATGAATACTGTGGTATGACTGAAGATTGGAAGTCGTCATTAAAAATACAATTTAAACAGTAATAGAAATAGCTAGAGCAATAAAATCAGAGACAGAGCATAGCTTACATACCATGAAGCAGATTATAAAAAGAAAGAGTAAAGGACACTAAGTATATGGTGGTTGTTGCTACAGAGGGGCTGAATTTTGAACTCTGATCTTATTTCTTAGTCTGAGTTGCACAATTAATTAATTAATCTTATAATGAATTCTGTAGTATCTAACCATATGTCATACCTTCAAGACTTATTCCCCCAGCTGCTCTACTTATTGGCACCTCACATCTCCCATCTAAGCTCATTTATTTTTTCTCCCTGGAGACAAGCCAAAGGACATATACTCTGTGTAGGATCATGAGGTCTAACATTCCTTGCTTCTGATGTGATACAAGGCCACAAAGCCATCTCGGCTGTCCTGTAAGATAGGCTGAGGTCTCTCTTGAACACACCTGAATCTCAGCTTTACCATTTGCTCTGGCCTGTTTTCTTCACTCTCTCGTGATGGTTGTTCCAAAGACTATATCCCAATAAACATCCTGCATCTGAATTTCTTTTTGAATCTTTTTCTACAGACCACCATCTATGATCCATTTCCCACATACTCTCAAAAGAAATTCCAGGCTATCTCTGACTTGAAAACCTCAAAAAATCAAAAAACTATGTTTTAACAAAAATTAATCTTAAGGCTCAACTAAGTATTTTAAGCACGTAACTTGCTTCAGCCTGATGATATCCTCCTAGCTTCTGTACTGGGATTATTTGCTGGAATATCTTCAATTTATATAATAGTTTTCCTACTATAACATTTTTTTCTCTTACAAATATTTATTGTACCTGAGTTTTCCTGATTAAATTAATTGTTTAATTGACTAAAGTTAAGCTTAAATTAAGTTACAAGTGCTCATTTCATTGAGTATCAAATTCTCAAGGAAAATTTTAAAAAATTAATTAGTTTTCTTTTTATATCAAATATAACTAGAAGTGCTTGTAAAAACTACCATACTTTTCCTTCTTCACATATGAATAATTGTGATTATTTTGGACCATTGAAGCAGCTTTTTGAGCATATGAGCATTCAACAGCTTTTTGGCCTTTTTTCTGAGCACAAAACTATAGGAAAACAGACATGAATCACTATTCACATGACAACTGAAAACAGTGAACACACTTTTAATAGATATACTTTCTAATATTGATCTCCATTTGTTCAAAAGCCAAGAAAATAATGTATCCAGTGAAGACTGATCTACAAATACGACCATTCATTAGGAAATGTACAAATTGGAACAGCAAAAAATCAATCAGATTTGAATTAAGGATGCTATAAAATATAACATTAATATGGGTTCCATACTGTGCCAACAAGTCTGGAAGATACTTTTCAGTTTTCTTCAAAGGTTTAATGTATACTTGGTTAGAAAATGCTATGGTTCTCTTTAGGAATCCATTGTTTCTAGGTTTTCAAGTATAATTACTACTAATATTTATGTAAACTTTAAAAGTAAAAGCCAGAATAAGAAATATTCATAGCTTTACTAGCATTTTTATCTGATTGACTTTCACATATGCTCATGAAATAATAAATATGTCCAATTCTAATAAGGCTAACTCACTTGTTAGTAAATATATTTTGTACCCACAGTTGCATTAAACTATATAACTATTTAAATAAGAAAAAAGAAAAACAATCTGAGAACTTACACTGTACCCTAACAGTGTAACCCAAACTTCTATAAATCCCCGCTTCTTCCTTCTTTGTTCCTGGTTATTTCCAGATGTCTCAGATATGCTACCCTCCCTTTGACTGGGTTGGGAGAAACTGTCACAGGTCCTTTGGGCTGTGCCCTGAAAGCCTGGGAAAACCTGTTGTTCATCCTCCTTTTCTCTTTATAAGGAACACTCACAGGATAGGTAGTTCCATTTTAGTGCTGAACCATAGCAGGCTGGGGCATGGAATAATGCAGGCAACTGAAATTGTTCTTCCTGTGTCTCTCTGTGTCTCTCCATCTCTCAATCTCAATCTCTCTCTCTCTCTCTCTCTCTCTCTCTCTCTCTCTCTCTCTCTTTCTCTCTCTCTCCCCCTCTCTTCAGCCTGTTGCTGTGCCTTCTTAACAATTGTTTTTTATCATTCATGGATAGATATCTAATAGTTGTGTTTTCTTGGGGAATAAAGGCTTGGATCTCCTTTCTCATCATCCCCAGGATGTCTCCCCTTTATCATCTTTCATGTTTTCTTCATCTTCTCCACCTTTGTCTTTTCCTTTTGTTTATTTTTTTCAACTTTACCAGTTATTTGAATTCTTGACACAAGAAAATGGAGGAGCCATGAATGCTATAGAAGGGAGTCAGTGAATAAAATTTCCAAGCATTCATTTATCATCACTTATTTTATATAGTTACGTACAACTTCAAATGAATTAAAAATTTTCCCATGCTCAAAGAGAAACACTTAATAAACAAAAATGTCTTAAATTTTCCTCAACTTCATGCCTTTGACTATAAAATGTGAATGAGATGACCTATTTTGCATAAATCAAAAAGGCATGTGACTAAGTGAGATAACATATGTCAGCAAACCATGAAAAATAGGAACTTAGGATGTTACTTCTTTGATCAGCCTCTCATCAACAACTATAGTGGATGAATAGTGGAGTCAATCTGGCATTCCACTCTGTTATCTGAATACTGCACTATTCCTATAGTAGATGACCCTGCCTTTCCCATTCTCTTCCAAGTAATTTAAGTATATTTGACTCCCCCTTAACTCTAGAGGTGACTATGACTCAAATCATTCACAGCAGCAGTTCCACTTAGGTAGTTTAAAGGCATTAATGTGTTAATATATTTAGAATCCAGCAACAAGACCATTTTGTTTCTTAAATAACACTAAGTGTTCTAACAATTTTTTAAGTTGAAGTTATAAAAGTTAGGACTCACCCAAATAGGTGGGAAGTTTGGGAGAAGGACATTGTATTTCACACATGCATTCAGGGGAACTGGGTAAAGCAAGCTGTTTCATTATCAAATATGTTTTACTGTGTAGCTCTGAAGCTAACATCCATGGGAGGAAAAGAAGTACACAGAATCATGTAGGGATATTTCAGTGGACCAGGCTTACAAGTTCATATATTAATGCTATCTTCAATCTATTGGTCAGAATTCATTCACATGCTCTTACTTAGAAGCCAATGACCTGAAGAAAACATTTCTACAACCTAATTATGCTATGGAAATAGAGAATGCTTATTCTGTCAACAACAACAATGAAGGTAGCCACGTTAGCCATGCTGTTAGTGAAGAAACATTCTTCAGTAGAAAAACAGATATAGAAATAGAACAGAGAAGCATAGAGGATTATAGATACTAGAAGAAATTATGATTCTCTATGGATCATGAAAGAAATAAAAATAAGAAAGGCTCACTTGAAAGAAAAAAAACATGGGGCTGGGGATGTGGCTCAAGGGGCAGCGCACTCACCTGGCATGTGTGCTGCCCCGGGGTGGATCCTCAGCACCACATACAAACAAAGCTGTTGTGTCCGCCAAAAACTAAAAAATAAATATTAAAAAAATTCTCTCTCTCTCTCTCTCTCAACATATATGTACTCATTATATTATTGAGGCTCTTATTCAAACTACAAAGATAGTATAATAACCCTGAGGTATTTTGTTTTGTTTTGTTTCTTAGTTTTTAGCTTAGGAAACTTTAATCTAGATTTCTGTAGTTAGTGAAAGAATTTTGACTCTTAGAACTCAAAGGTTAAGAATATTGACTGCCCAGTGGTCTTACAACCACTATTTTTAATCTATAAAATCATTATATTAGATAATAGAAAATGATTTTTAGGACCAGTTTAGATTACACTTTTCTAACAATTTTAGCAAGCATTTAATTAACAACTAGATCTCGTTCACCGAAATGGGATCTATAACATAAATAATAAAGAAGACATAATAATTTCCTTGAAGATATATATTCAAAGAAAATAATTCAAAGAAACACAATAAATAAGATTTGTTCATATATTCAGATGCTATGTGATAGAGTCAAGAAGTCCATGGCTTTTTTTCAGTGGCTGGATATAAAGGATTGTGTGTTAGGTAGCTTTTCATCCCTGTGAACAAAATACCCAACCAGACAACTTAGAAGAGGAAATGTTTATTTTGGGCTCACAGTTTCAGGGACTTAGTTCTACTGCTCTGGCCCAAGGTGAGGCAGGACATCATGGCAGAAAGACCCAGAGGAGGCCAGCTCTTCAGCTCCTAGAAGCCAGGAAGGAAAGAGAGAGAGAAAAGCAAGAGACAAAATCCCCAGAACACATGTCTAGAGGTTTACTTCATCCAGATATTCGCCACGTGCCTGTAGTAACCACCTAGTAACCCATTCAAATTATTAACCTATCAAATTGATTAACCCACTGATTGGTTACAGCTCTCTGTATAATAATTTCACCTCTGAACATTCCTGCATTGCCTCATGTGTTTTTAGGGAACACTTCATATCCAGACCATAACAGATGGTCAAAAACTCTTCCTAAGAGCTAGAAAGGAAAGAGGAAAAGAAAGGTAGGGGCAGATATTATGAAAATAAAAGGGGATTAGTAGAGGAAAGGGACTAAGTGATAGGAGGTAGGGAGGAGGGAGGAAGTGCTAAGAAGTGATATTGGCCATTTTATATTGTTATATTATGCACATGGATAAATATGCAATAACAAATGTCATTAATATGTACAATTATAATGAATGAATAAAAATATGGAAAAATTCTTTCTGATAAGTTGGCACCTGATTAATTCATAAGTAATATTAAAAAGAATTTACCAAAAAAAGATAGGATAGAAAGTCTAGCCATATTGGACTGAGTAAATGACATCTTAGTGGAAAAACTATGTATTTGCAATAGAAAATTTCATGGCATTCAAAATTTCTGGAATATATTGTATCAACCAGTCAAAGTAAAAGTGACAGATATGTATAAGAGCAAAATGAGAGAAAGTACTATTAACAAATCTCCAGATGGTTATGCATGAGAACCAATAAGTGTATTAAAAGGAAAAAAATATGATAAAATAGAAGGGTAGGAAGGAAATAAGCAACTGAAAGGTAACCTGGTAATAGACCTCAAAATATAACTATTTGAGTCTATCTTTCCTGACCCAACAACCAATATGTATATAAATGTATGTTTCCTGAACAAGTTTAGTTTCTAGACAAGATGGAGCAACAAGAACTGGACTTACCATTTAGCCCAAAACAACTAAAAATCAAGATAAATACAAGAAACAAAATTTTCAAAACATAAGTCATCTCTCAATAAAAAGTAGTACTCTTTATGAGAAAGAAAATAAGTAAGGCAATCCTTTTCATTACCAAAGCTTACTACATGGAGAGAGATTTTAGGCTGCAATATAAAGAACAACATAGGTACAACCCACAGAAGAATTTTCTCACTGGGGAGATGGAGTTTAGAGTGTGGGGAGAATGAGGCTTCTTAAATTCACAGAGCACATTACTGGCAAAGAAAGAACAGCACAGAGAAAGAACTTATATTATGTATAGAAGATTTATTTTGAGTTTCCAGCAGAATCATCACTTCTGTGCAAAGGAAAACAACTGAAGTCTGACAAAGCAACACCCAAAGGAAAAAGAGGACTGTTAGATAGAAGATACAGTAGATAAGGCTCACACAGGTCTGAGAATAGTGCTTTTCCCAAAACCATACACTAAAAACTATCATTTGTGGACTTTAAATAGGGCACCCAAAACGGTCTTGTGTCATTAGTAGGGATAATCACAGTTACTCCATCTCTTCCCAGCAAAACTTTAATCAAGACCTGAAGGAAACAAACTGTTTCCAAGTAAGTTAATAGCATCTATGTAGAATGAGTTAACCATGGTAACCCATACAAGGTTGGCATTAGCTGGCATCTAAACACTTAGGTTCAGGGAGAGGTTGCACCATTAACTGATAAGTGTGGCTCTTTTTTTTTTTTTTTAAAACTGGCTGTACAAACAATATGGTTTATGCTAAACAATTACTTTCTTTTTGGAAGTCTGGAATTCAGATATGTGTTAGACAAGAGGTGACTACATGATCAATTCCCAATAAAAGCTCAGCTACTGAGGTTCTAATGAGTTTCCTTGGCTAACAACATTTCTCAAGGTTGCTATGATTCACTGCTGAGGGACTTAACATGCATCCTGTCTGATTCCACTTTGGGAGAACTCTTGGGAGGTTGGACTGGTCCCTCAGACTTTGCACATGTTCCTTTTCACTTTGCTGATTTTGCTTTCTTTCTTCTTTGCACTAAATCACATGGGAGAATTATTATTTGTGAGCATGACTATATGCTGGATTCTGTCATCTTTCCCAAATAATTATTAAACTTTGGCCCTTCAAATTCAGTCAACAATGGACCACCAATAGGTATCATAAGATGATATCACCATAATGATATCATATCCATCTAAATTTCTGCTTGTGCACTTTATGATGTTCTCACGACAATAAAATTGCTTAACAACATATTTCTCAGACCATATTCCCATTGGTAACTAGCATATGATTGTAGTAGAAATATATCTGGAAATATTTCAGTATTTAGAAACTAAATAATGCAATTATATATAATCCACAGGTAAAAGGAAATCAAAAGAGAAATTAGAGTTTTTGAATGGATTGAAAAAGAAAGCACAACACATGCCACTAGAAAATAGTGCTTTCATTTTAAGAAACTAGATAAAGAAAAAAAATTTCCAAGTAAGCAGAAGAAAGGCTACGTAAATATTATCACTCTCATTTACTCCACTACATCTTCTTTAATTAAATATTTTTTAAGTAATATACTTTCATTTTCTAAATTGGCAAGTCCTGTAATGTCTTGAAGGAGAAAATAGTCTTTCTAATCCAGTAACATGATATAACACTTGGATATATATTTCTTCTAAGACTTCTAAAACTGAAAATATTAAATATTCTATGTGAGTACCACATGACAAACTATATACTTGTAAACAATTAATAGATTAAAAGACAAATTATTTTTAAAATGATGTATATGAATGGAGGTTCAGAAACCGAGAAGCTAAAGTAGAAATATTTAACACAGGCCTAAATTAGAATTTCAGAGATTTGCATAATTGTAAGAAATGGAGGCATTGTTCAAAATTATGTCTTAAGATTTTTTTAATTAAAGAAAAATACTTTCTTAAAACTTGAGAAGTCTAAGAATCCCCAAACAAAGCAAGTAAAATATACATTCAAACCTTTACCTATTTTTTCAAACTGCAAAACAGCAAGGACAGAAGAAGTTATTAAAAACATCCAGAGAAAAAAGACAAATTTCCTACAAAGAATAGTATTTAAACTAACTTTCCATAATATTGATAGGTGGCAGAATCCATTAAACATATGAATTACTAAGAGAAAATTACTTGCAATATATAATTGTGCACTTAGAAAAAAAAATTTTCCCAAGATAGAGGAAATAATACTTTTAGATTACTGTCAGGATACGAAGTGTTCCTCAAAGGTTCATGTGTGTAAGCCTTGATTCCCACTGCAGCAGTGTTCAGAGGAGGGATTTTGGAAAAGTGACTGGATCATGAGGGCTCTGACCCCATCAGTGGACCAATTCATTGATGAATTAATAATTTGATGTTATTATTGGGAAGTGGTAGAAACTGCAGAAGATAGGGAATCATAGGAGGAGACTGTCACTGGGGACATATCCTAGAATGGTATATCTTGTACCATAACTCCTTTTTCTCTTTCTCTCTTTTTATCTCTCACCCTTCTCTCTCTCTTTCCTTTATGGCTGCCATGAAGTGTGAAGGAGGTGTGGGGATGGGGGAGAGTAGAGCCTCAGTACACAGATGGGATAAAACGTTAATAATTGGTGGTTCTATTTTTTATAGCTTTGAAATCGTTCAAAATAAAAATATGCTTACAAGCAGTTAACCATCAAATCATGCTCAACCTACTCTGCAAAATACTGTTACAACATAAATAACAAACATTTGAATATCATTAAGATTCTTCTGTTTTTCTTTTTTGCAATACTGAGAATCCAACACAGGGCTTCAGGCATGCAAGGCAAGCACTGTACCACTGAGCTATATTCCTAATCCAAGTTATGTACTTTTAATGTGATATTAATAAAGCAAAAATCAAGATGAAAAGAAGAAATGTTAATAGTTAGTATAAAATAAACAAGTAGACAGAAAGTCCTTTCTTATTTCTAGTTCTAGTCAATGAATAATTCTGTTCTTCCATGACCCATTCTTGTTCCACTAGAACTCTGGACAGAACACAACAAGCAAGCATAGTTTCTGAAAGGTAGAAAGAATGAGAACTGGTTAAGGGTCTCAAGCTTTGAGGACTGACACAAGTGAGGTCCCTGGGTTCCTTTATTGTCCCTATATAATCCAGAGAAAGTCCTGTGGAAGTCTAGAAGTCTACATTAAAAAAATCACCTAGAGATCCTCCTCAAAAAATATCCAAGATAAACCTGTTCTTGTACCCAAAGGACCAGTTAACTGGTAAAATTTTTAGGCACTATCTACAAACGCCAAACACCAAAGGAAAAGCTGCTCCCCCAAGCCACTCCATCCTCTGTTTCAGGAGGATGACGTGTTTTAGAGAGGAAAGTGAGAAACTGATCTTTCATCCTGACCACCACCACTTCTTTTTGCTAAAACATAAATCAGGCTCTAATCCCCTTGTTAAGAGCCAAGTGGAAGCTAATCTTCCCTTCCTCTACTGGATGGAAAGAACTGAACTTCAACCCCCATTGACTGGTAGCTATGGGATTTAGTGAGACAGTGTAAGATAGGGCTAACCACCACTTAGATTTATAGCCCATTAATCCCTGGTCATTGGGTTCTGGGGAAACTGAGCCTACATCACTACGTGGCATGAAGTAGACAGAAAGAGGAAGTACATTCCCTCCCTCCTGTGTCCTGTGTCCAAAGGCAGAGAGGTACTGAACTGCTTGTCTTGGGTCACTCACATTGCAAATGAAATATGAAACAGTATAGCCACTCTGGAAAAGAGTCTGTCAGTTTCTTACAAAATAAACGTGTCATTACCTTATGACTCAGCAACTGAACTCTTGGGTGTGCAGAGAAATGAGAACTCTTATTCACAACGAAAACATATATATGAATGTATATGCCTAGCAGCTTTATTCAGAATATCCACAGACTGTAAAAAATCCAAATTTCCTCTAATAGATAGATGGCTAAACAAAAATTGTATACCCATACTAGGGAATAATCTTCAAAAACAACAAAAAAGAACTACTAATATGTACAATGACTTTTATAGATCTCAAGGGCATTATGCTGTGAAAAAAGTGGTTGTGGTTATTAAAAAATAATGTGAGGGATCTTTGTGATGGAAATATTCTGGGTTTTCATTATGGTAGTGGTAACATGAATTTATATATATGATGAAGTTTTATAGTGAATACATGTAAATACATGTAAAACAAAATCTGAATAAGATTGACAGATGGTTTCAGTGTAAATTTCTTGGTTGTAATACTGCTCTATATTTATGCAAAATATAATCTTGTAGGAAAATAAATGAAGAGTCATAGCATATCTCTTAGTTGATTCCTACAATTGACTGTGATACAAATTATATCAAAAATTTTTAAATATTAATAAAATGGAAAATAAGTAAATAAAATGTATACCCATTTAAGGTAAGATGCAGGGTCATGCAAAGTTGCAAATGGGTCTCTGTTAATTAATTTCATAAACTAAGCTATTCATCTTCCTCCAAATTATAAAACAGGTTTAAGATACAGGGTAAAGAATTCAAGATAAAACATGGTTATTGGTAAGAACTGTGAGTTACTTTGGTTCCGTGCCTCAACCAACACCCATTGGATTAGAGAAATGTATGTCTTTCATCTAAAATCTAGAGAAGAGACCTTGATGGGCTACTCAGAGAACCACTTAGGTATTTTTATTTCCTAGAAGTTAATAGACACTGAGGACCAGTATCCATCTCACAGTTGAAATTTTTATGGAAGGATTATATGTCTGATTTACTGTTCTGCCAAATGTATAGAGATAGTTTGTTGCATACAGAAAATACTACAACATTCTTAGTAAGAGTCCAAATGTCTGAGAAATTAACTGAAGATACATGTGGCATAGACACAAGAATGAGTAGACGGTAATTTGAATCTAATAAGGAATACTCAGGAGATTAAAGAGTCAGCCAAAAAGGAATTGTACTTGGCTTCATCAAGGCACTGCAGGTGAAATCTTCCCAGGGACATAAGATGTACCCAAAAGCACCTGACAGTCAACTTGAGATACTTGTTGGGACTAGGTGTTAAATCATTTTTGTTAGTCAATTAAGAATACCTTACCTTTTCCTTTTAGGATACATTGTGTTATTAGGTAATTTACCCACTTACTCTTTGATCATATTCTCTGCTCTTGCTCTGTCCTATTCTGTATTGCAGGAACTTCATTTCCCAAGATCCCTTGCCCACTATTACTTGGGCCCTGATATGTATCTCTTGTCTCAAAGTAATTGTCTGTGGGAAAAGAAAAAGCATGCATAAAGCATACATTAAAAAACATCAAAATATATTAATGTAGGGAGCCGTAAACCCTTCAGCTTAAATGAACCCAGGTACATGATAGTCAGATGAATTTATTTGAATGATCAAATTAAAAGAAAACCCCTTTTTCTTTTTCCAATCCCCATTCCCCCTTTTCCTTCTCTCTCCCCTCCCTCTATTCTCTCTTCTACTCTATTGGTCTTACTTTCACATGGTTTTTTTTTTTTTTTTTTTTTTGGACTGGTGTCTTCTGCATCTTCATACTGGTAAAATTCTCTTAATACACACATACACACTCACACACACATAAACATAATATTTTTGAGATTACAAGAAGACTTAAAAGACAAACTGATTTCAATATCTTCTTTCAGCTCCGTCACTTGTGGGAGAAACCTGAAATAGGATTTTCAAAATTAATATATTTGATTAGCTAATTAGTAATCATTTTAGTCCTTAATTTTTAAAATATCAGTTTGAAGTATGTTGTTGAAAGTGGCTCCACAGCATTAAATACAAAATACAGATATACAGTACTGAAGGTTTATCAACTAACTCTTCTTCATCTCGTAGATAATGTTATAGACAATGTTTGTCACAAAATTAGCATGGTTGAAAGAGTAGCCAAAGTACCTAAGAGGTTTCAAAACTACTAACAGAGTAGCTTAGAGCGCTGGATAAACTATGAAAATATTTACTGCTTATCTGGAGGCTAATCACTATAACATTGAATTGTTTTATCTAGTGAAATATATATGTATGCACACACACGTTTTTTAGTGTTGCTTTAGATTTTATGTTATATTTACAAAGCCCATCAGTCTTCTTCTATTGACCGACATTGTACCAGTACCAGTAAATTGTAGAAACATTATCTATCTCCTTTCACCCGACTGTATGCTCCTCCATTAATGCAAATATCTTAACTGTCTCGTCTTCCTATGTCGAGAACCACATCAGGCTGTTACAACTGTGTTTCCATAGTCACTGAAAAGAACAGCTCAGGGCTCCAACTCAGAAACTCTATCCTAGGCATGAAAAATATGGGTTCTCCCCAAATTGTAAGGACCAATGAAAATGTTTAGAATATTCAGAAGAGAAATCTTCAGTGAAAATTCAGGTAAAATTTTAACTCCCGCACAGTTAGTTGTTACAAGAGTCAGATTCATCAATAATGTCATATAGAAAAATAACAATGAAATTATTGTATCTGAGTAAGAAAATCCATATGTAATTTAGAATTAAGTTCATAATGCTAAAATTATTTTTCAAAATATTTGATTGTACCTAATAATTAGTTGCCTTTTGTAGGGTCTGCATTGTTCACAATGGACTCTATCTCACTACCAACTACATCCTTGTCTTATAGCAGAAACATCATTTGTGATATACTGGTCATTCTCCCAACTTCTCAACCTTAGATACTCATTAGAATCACCTCAAATATTTAAAAATCCTGAGGCCATACCCAGTCACAGAGATTTCAATTCAATTGGATATAATAGTTTCTAAAATTTGCCAAATGTTCTAGTGTATTGCCAAGGTACCTTGTGGGCATGTATTCTGACATGAGGTAATCAGAATTTTCAGGAACTCTGATATAGGTAAAGATTGAGAAAATGATTGGCTCATTTCTGTGGGCTGGGTTTTATGTTCCTGAATAATAAAGGAGTTAAAAGATGAACAAGGAAAGCAAACATGTCAGCCATGACAGAAGAAAAAAGCACAGCTACTGAGCAGAGCAGAAAAATGAAAGCAAAAGAGGGTACCTGGCCCCTGGCCCTGGGGGGCTGCCTATTGTCATATCTTAAGTTTCCATGTGGACCCCTCTGTCATTGTAACCAATTCCTTTGATTTTTAAACTTGCAGGAATTTGTTTTAGTTACAACTATCAAAAGAGTTCTAGCTGATATGATTGTTCAACTCAAAATCTACAGCTTATAATCTCCAAATATAAATGATGCCACCACCAAAAATGTCACTCATTATCTTAGCATTCATTTGGCTTTTAGGAATTTGTCCTTTGAGTTTGAATCATTTTTGGCTATTACTTACATTGGAGATATATAGATGCTGGATGATAAATATTAAACATTTTACATTCATCATCGATAATCTGAACGTATCAGAAATAGTTTGTTGCTAAATTAACTCTTTATCTGTAATTAAACAGGGAAATTAGCTTAAAACAAAGTTTATGACCATTAGTTAAGAATAAACCTATAATTGACATAAATGAAAAAATAACATGAAAAAAAAATAACTGATATGGTGCTTTAGCTAGGGAAAACTATATATTTCTTTTTTCTCAATTCTTAGCCAATTGTTTGACTCCTCAGTCATCTTGTACTACTCTCTAGAAAGTTAAAATATAAAGTGAATCACTAGATTGTTACTACCTAAAGGAAATGTGTCTAAGTTAATGCCCTCTTAATACCAGTTCTGTGTCTACTGCTGAGCAAACAATGCTCAGTGAATCTTTTTTTTTCCGAAAATACAATTGTATATTCCAACAAAATTATAAACTGTTCTGGGACAACTATGTTTTCAACTTTAGTCATTACAACATCTAGTGTAGTGCCCTGTGCAACAGAGGCTTTATTAATAGATCAACTTAATTGAATAAATGAGGGTCAGTTCAGCTTACATATACCAGCTATATATGTCAAAGTGTTGGCACTGAGACTGCACTTGAAGAAAACTGATAATTTTACATTGCTATTTCCAATAACATTTTGATTCTATTAACATCTTTATTCCTATTTTAAAAATGCAGTCCATATAATTTATATTAGTGAAATACTCTCCTCCAGTAGTAAATGGCTTTTGTGCAGATTTTAAATTTGCTAGTTCCAGTGAAAATACTTGGGGATAAACCTAAATTATCAAGTGCATTGCACTGATATAATGAGGTTTTATGATGTTTTAAACCAAGTCTTAACTGACATAAGCACATAATAACAGAAGACAAAAATGTGTTCATAATGGTTATATACACATTTTAGGTTTTTATTAAAGAAAAATCATAATTTGTTCATATACTGTTTCAAGAATTCATCGAAATAACTCAGACAGAAAAAAATCCATTTTCCATTCTCTCAAGAATGTTTAGAATATTCACAAAGATAGCAACCTAATATTTCTTCAAATGTGGCACTTGAGATTGATTAAAATGTTTGTATATTATTAAAGTATATTGTAATTTCAAAGTTACTAAAGGCGTTTTCACATTGATAGAACTGAAAGAGAAACACTGAGTTAAGAGTTACAAATCCACACTCGTATAGATATGGGAATAATATATTTTGTTCCATCAACATGTCTACTTTACAGTATTCAGCACAAAGCTTTGTGAAATAAGAATCATGGGAATATAAGAATATAAAGGAAAAAGGTACAAATAACAGCTTCATAAACTGAGAAATGTACATAAATAAATCATGTATATGTGGGCAGTTTGCTTAGCTAGCAAGAAACAAAATATGGAAAATCTGCTTGTTAAACAATAACTACAGAGTGTGCTTTTATGATGTTTTTCACCACAGTAATTCATATTAGAGATAGAAGCAGTTGCATGTTAAATAAAATCATTGAGCATTGTTCCCTTTGAATTGCAAAGAGCTGACTTATGTTGTTTTTAGATGCCTCCCATTAGAAAGTAAATATTCCTTCAATGCTATGCATTTCACAAAATGTAATAAAGACGAACTGTAAATAAAGTCACAAGGAGATTTCAGACATTTTTATTAGGAGATTGTTGAAAAGAAAAAGAAAATTAAATACAATAACAGTAAACGTGGTTCTCACATTGAAACCAGGCTCAAATAACTAGGCTACCATAGAAAAATTTCCAATTCTTGCATCATGATGTAAAAACAGATTTTTGTACAGGTTTTGTACAACAAAATTCGTAATAACCTTTTATCATTTTTAGAAAACTTTAAATATATAGATAAAAATAGACAATTTTCATAGGTCCTACATGAAGATGAGTATGTTCTGTTCCAAGGGCTTGCATAGAGCGCAAATGTGGTTATAATATAGAACAACTAGACATTAATATTTGTAAGATTACAAAAGCAGAGAAACAATAAAATGGGCACAATTTTACTTGTTTATGCCAAAACACAAATTTCTAAACCAACCTGTTTAACTAAAAAAGGGGAAAAATTAAGTTACAGACTTACAATAACATTTCATGAATTGTAATATTTACAACATGTTAGTAAGAGTCTCTCTTAACATACAGCTGATAGATTTTTCTTCTTTAATCCTTAGTAGAATTTCCTTTTATTTTGAACCAAACACTAAAGCATTCTCAGAGGGTCTTGAAAGCATGTATTTTAAAACTTTCAAGCACACTTAATAAATGACTCTATGCCAGGAGCAGAGCAATGACTGAATCTACTACATAGGTAAGTTGTATCTTTTTTAAAAAATCTTTCAAAAAATGTATGATTCAAAAGCTTGCCACAAGTGTCTCCAATTTCAAATGCTGTAATCCTTTAAAAACTGCATATAGGGAAAAACAAACAAAATTCCATATGACTAGAAATAGAATCTCTTGTGCTCAAACAACGAAAGATGGTTAGGGAAGAACTATGCTTAGAAAACCAAGTTTCTATAAAGCATTTACTAACAATATTTTAAATAAAAATATTGCTCCCTTTTTAAGCAAGCTAAAATAGGAACTGTACATATAACCTTTTTATTGTATTAAAAAATGGACTTAGCTGGTAAATAGCGAGTTACATAAAAGAATTATGTTCCAGCATTACAAGGAAGACCTAAAAAGTATAGAAGCTTAGTGCCAGAGTATCTATAATGTTAATTTTTCTCTTAACCGAATAATTATTACCCAATCAGAACTACCTTTAAACATTTTATGCTAGTTTTCTTAGTCACTTAAGATTTTGCTGTTTTATGGTAATAAATAATGTTATAATCATAAAATTTTAAGATGACAGAAAAATCATAAAATGTACAGTGAGAGTACTAATTTATATCAGTCTTTAAAGGTGTAACTCCAGATATATAAAAACAAAGAAAAGGTAACTTTAGCATGTAATAAGCACTGTTTGCAGCTTTACTTCCAGTTATCTGCACAAAAGTGAAAACACATACTGTAACTTTCAAAAAGACAGTGAAATTAACAAGTAGCCACCCTTCCCTCTGTCCAGGGTGGGAAGCACAACACATTTTAACTTTATCACTCAGGGCTACATGGTATTGGACTGGTACATCAAGGGTTTGTTAGGTTTTGTTTTTCAGCAACATTAACATAATATGGCATTAACATATAAAAATATTTCTGGTGTTTTGATTTTACTGTTCAGCCACAAATCCATTCTCAATAGTGCAGTTGGGGCACTAACAAGGGATCAATATACAAATAAAAGTGGCTGACACAGAGTTCTGATGTCACCAGATGCTTAAGATCTCATTCATTAATACTGTGACTCCAGACAAATATTTACATGCCTGCATGCGTTAAAACCAGAAAGACATCTTTCTGACCAACAGGGTGACAAAACATATTTTCTAAAATTTTCATTTTCCTAAATTCTAGTATACTACTGCATACATAATACCTTCCTGTGTGTTTTATGTTTATATACTGTACATGTGACCAACAGTTTGAATAAGAAGCAACATTATTATTTCTGATTCTATATACCACTACCAGTTTGGAATGAAAGCATGTTACATTTATATATATATATATATTTATATATATTTTTCGTTTTTTATTTTTAAGAAAAAGAGACCTTCAGTGAAACCTTTTGGCTTATATTTAATGCTTCTTTTCAGATATGCAAAATGTTATTGATTGGGTTGTTGTTAACATCCATTTGTTGGTCTTTTGGAAAGTATATGGAAAAAAAATCTTCAGGAGAAAACCCACAATTAGAGATGTAACAGAATATTAGTTTTTTTTTTTTTTTTTTTTCCAGAATCCTCTAGGCCCCTTACAAGTTCATTTCCATGTGTTCTTGCTGGTTTTGGGGGGGACATAATTCTGTAAGTCTGGGTGACCATTGCTACAAGAGTCTTTTGATGTGCTCAGATACAGAATTTTCAGAAGAGGAAAATGGTTCATTCTATTAAAAAAAAAAGAAAGAAAAAAAAAGCTAGGTCTTATTCAGACCTGCCTTTAATTCTTGTATACAAGTGTCCAGCAGCAAAGTTGCAGTTATTCACTGTAAGAAGATTGATACTTGTACATTTACAAACATTCTCAAGTCTCTGGTATGAACCACAGGTGAAAATCAATGGTGAAAACTGGGTTTTGTAGAATACTTAAATGTTAAAGAACATTAATACACAAAATTGAGGAAGTTCCCTTAAAAGGACTTTGTTTTTTCTGAACCTTCCAATGACGAATGTCTGACTGCAAAGTTCTTTACTATAACAAGGAATTCTTCAACAGTGAAGATTCAGTACATGACAGTAGTTTTCAAATACAGTCTTCCATCTAAAAATAAATAATAAAAAAACAATTAATGACATAGCATTTAGGGAACAAATGTGGATATGAAAACTACGTAGCCTGATATAAAATTTGTGATTTTTCTTTTACCTTCACTTACCTTTGGAAGTAAGAGTTTTCATATATTCTCAAAGTTAATTTCATAATTACATTAAGTTTATATGATCAAGAAGAATTCAGCATTTTTACTTCTCATAAATATATATTTGCTTTCTTGATATCAATTCCAGAACACTCAGAAAATAGATAAGAGAATGTGTGTGTATTTTACTGATATGCAAAGTTAGTTTATTTCTCCTGAATGATAATTACTGCCTTCAAGCTTGCAGAACCAAATTTTCTCTGAATGCACTCAGGTGTATCTGCATCATGAAAGACTGAGTCCCCTCTTACTCTTTAGCAGTGTTGTTAAATATGCCATGTAATGTAACTATTGTGCACATTTGTTGCTATTTATATGAGAGCCACCAATGTTATTTCATTACTATCAATGGACTATAACCTTGCCCCCCTGAAGTGAGATTAACACAACAATTAAACCTTAAAGTGTAAATATATTATTTAACTTTTGCCAATAACAAAACACATTTGGGTAAAAAATAAGAAGAAATCAACTCTTCTACACACTGAATAATGTATTTGAATGAAGCAGGGGTAAGAAACGGGAAAATGAAATACAACAGAGGAACAAAACAAAACATGAGGCTATTCCTCAAACATAACACCCTCGAAACTGTCCACTTTGTAGTTGGTCTAAAGTTTAAATATATTTGTTTAAGATATGTCTGAATTTCGATTTTAAAACTTGAAGTAGAGGGTAAAAGGATCAGAAAATCACAGTTTTCCAAACTAAAAAAAATGTATACTACCATATGCATGTTTGCAAAATGTCTGTTTCAACAATTGAAGTATAAGAAAATGGAAATAACTGAACAGTAGTTTCAAGAAAGAGAAAAGATAATCTAAATATTTACAGATCTCACCTTTCACATAAACTGATCAAGTGCTTTTATCTTACCTACAGTAGATAAAGTAAGTAATAATGAGCTTATAACCATTAATGGTAAGTTATTTTCTACTTCATGGAAATACTGATGTGCCCAAATTCTGAATTCCTCTCTCATATTTTATCTTAGCCTAATTTGCAATGTTGAAATGTTACCTCCAGGTTGAAATGGAACTCTGGATATATCCCAGACACATTCAGTAACTATGTGTTAAATGAATAAATTAGAGTTCTCAAGTAGTTCACATAAAATACACAAATATATCCACCCAAATATGTATGTATTATATAATTTATTATATTGTTAACATCCAAACTTTACTGTTTTCCTTTGACAGGGGCAGGAATGTCTATGAGATTAGTCTTCAATTAGCTACTTTCTAATATGTTGTGTTAAATATTAGTTGCCTCTCTAAAATTAATCTAGTTCAAATTTAAGAATAATGGTAACAATTAAATATCTCAGTTTCCCAGTTCAGCAATCTTATGTAAGGGTTCTTAATAATTCAGACATATAATCACAATGAAAATCTATTCACTCAATTAGCATACAATTTTGGATGTAAGATATAATCTAATATTCTCAAATGAAAATGTATTATTCAGGCAACTGCACTCCTAATTTTCAAGAGTGACTTAGGAGAAGTACAAATTGTGCTGAATAACCTGCATAGATATGTGGCCTAAAAATATTTATTCCCTCTGTCCTGCAACTATAGTCTCTCATTGATGTTAAATATTACTATAGTTTAGCAGTAGCCATTGTGATATTAAAGATAGCAATTCTATAAATCAAGCATCAATAAAATATCATAATTTTGATGAAAATTTCTGAGTGTGAAGATGACAGTACTACACTTAAATGCTGGGAAGTATTCAGGATTTTTGCATGGAATTTGGACTCATTTATTCTGTTTGCTTATTCTCTTTGATTGCACCCACCTGTGGTACAAAACTATGATTTTGTCACTTATGTAAGTGTTTTAACATATAATTACTTGTAGTTTTAGCTTAGTAGAGCTTTAACTTCTGACTCTATAAATAAACCCCCCAAAATTTACATTATATAAACAAACTAAAAATTTTAGTCTTTCATAGACTTAATAGCACCTGCTTGAAATTGGACTTTTAAAGATAATTTTGATTCTTATGATATCTGCTAAATACAGCAACGTATTTTTAAAACAATGTAGTAATAGATATTTTATAAGTAACTAAAACAGTGAAGTGTTGATAATTTTACCAGAACTTTCTAATATTGAGTTTCTTAATTTATTCCTGCTCAGTTCTCCTTTCAGTTGTCTTATTTTCCCATGGATTCAGTTATATTGAGAATATCATTCCCATTCTCATTTTTTAAAAATACACAATTTTCTAATGACTAGATAGAAAATAAACTTCTCTCAAATTCAAATTTCATTAATTGGGGTCTTTTTACCAATTATTTACTCAAAAAAGTAATAATCATTTGCTCAAAATTAATGTTTTGGTGCTCATTATGAATCTCTCAAACATCTGCCTACTGAAGAAAAATTAAAGTATTGGAAAATATTTTTCTAATATTTTGTGCCATCTATAGCATAGAAGGGGAAAGAATTCATGAGCAAAGAGTATATACTTAAAAATAATTTAATCAATATGAATAATTATTTAAAATGTCCACATTCACATTACCAGCCAAATTCTACACTATGGCTTACAAGATGGAACATAAATTGATAGGGTTTTTCTCCCCAATCTTCATCTTCTACCTTTTCTTTTTTTCAGTGACCCTGGACTTCTCTCCATTCTATAGCCCACCAAGCTCCATACTATGTTGAAATATTAAGCCTCTTTTTTCTTCTGGAAGTCTGGAAGATAGGTACTCCAAGCTCTGGACTTATGCTTCTGCTCCTACCTACTAACCTTCTCTAGAGCTTTGCTATTTATTTTCCAGTACAATGTACTCTAATAACTTGAGCCTGCTACATAGTCAGATCCATGAAAGCAGCAGCTATCTCTTTTTTTTTTTGCCAATATTAGAAGGAGCTGTTAGAATGATGTTTGCCTTAAAAGTTTTCATGTGACTTTAAACCATTAAACTTTTGAAGAGAAAAATTAATATGCTTATCGGATAAAAATAAATAGCATGTTATATATTTTAAAGTTTATCTAAAATAAAACTCCATTGATTTTAAAAACAAGATAATTATTTTGTTATGGCATTTTGCTAGTAAATGGACAGAGCTGGAGACAATCATGCTAAGTGAAATTAGCCAATCCCCCACAAAACAAAAGCCGAATGTTCTCTCTGATATGAGGATGCTAACACAGAATAAGGTGGTGGGGAGTAGGAATATCAGTTCATTGGATTAGACAAACGAGAATGAACAGAAGGGAAGGGAGACAGGATTGAGATTAGAAAAGACAGCAGAATGAATCTGATGTAAATTTCCGATGTTCATATATGAATACACAGCCAATGAAACTACATTATATACAACCACAAGAGTGAGAACCTAATTAGGATAAGTTATACTCCATGTATGTATGAAATGGCAAAATACACTCACTTTCAGGTATATCTAACAATAACAAATTAAAAAAGAACAAAGAAAAATAAATAAAAACAACAATTTGTAAGCTTCTTTACCATGGGTCATATATGAAATAAAAATTATATACATTATAGTTTGTGCTTAGTATCTAACCTACTATAATTCCACTTTTAAAATGTCTTCTTTGAAATTTTTGATTGATATATTTCTAACAAATGGACACATGCATCAAGCATTAAAGATGTCAGCTGTGAAATGGATTCACACCTGCAACAATTAGGGCCTTTCTGTGACTAAATATTAAATATCAGAGATCCTCTGATATTTATAGTCAACTAAAACCAGAAAGAGATCAGGCATAGATAGACTCCAGAAGACAGACAGTCTCTCTACCTCCATTTATAGAACTTACCTTTAAAAACCATCCTACTTTACAATTTTGTTTTTTATTGAAATTTCCTTCTGGATAATTAAAAGTCTGTTGGAATAAAAATTTTTAACTAGTTTTATATTATTTCAGAGAAGTTGTTGGCCCTACAGGTCATAGTAAATATCCCCATATGGACATACCCAGAGAGCTTACAACAGGTCTCTGAGCTATGGGGCTATTCTAATTGATCCTCTGATAACAAACCACCTAAATAAAAGCGAAATGACAAGAGTGATAGGAAGGCTATAATATATGGGCTCATAAATCAAACTATGCCATGTTTTGTATGCTATATAATAATGGTTCCAATATTCCCTTCTCTCCTGACTCTTTCAACAGAAAAAAAAAAAAAAAAAAAAAAAAAGCCGTGGGCCCATAGAGGCCCCAGTGAAAACAATCTGCAGAACAGAGATTATTGGAATCCCTAGTGTTTCCATAGCTGAGGTCTCATATTTCAGAGGTGTTCTATTTGATTTTGGAGACTCAGAGGGCTTATTCCTAAGTTTTGTTTTAAGAGATGCCCATTGTGAATCATGCTTAACTCCTAACTAAACGGTCTCATACCTCCCCACTCTCCTCCCATTCCCTACATAGTCTTGATGTATTTTTGCATGTGTTGGCCACAGAAAAATATTTTTCCTGTTTCTTCCTGATGCTGAGTTGGACTTTCCAAATAATTTCTGCTTGATATCCAAATAACAGCTTTACTTTAATATACAGCAATTTGGTGATAATGGTAATAATGATTAATACCAGCATAGATAATATTTTCTGAGTACTATTGAGCTCAAAGTATTTTACATTTCAACTCTAAAATATCCAACAAATGAACAAGTAGGTATTCTTAGTGATTTTTTACAGAAACAACTGAATAGGGCACATTTTCAGAGAGCAACAAAATGGAACTGCAGTGATTTACTATTTGTATGAATACAATTTTTGTATGTGTTCCATTACATCATTTTTCCTCTACTAAGTAACTGGAAGAAATAAAAGTGCCTCTGACTTGCAGTCACTGCCTTGCTTATCTGCTGTGCTTCCAGGGCCAGGGCCTTCCTTTTAGTCTCCCCTGCCTCAACTGACAGATGGAAATAAGAACCAGAATTCTTATAGCCTGGTTTCAGAAAAAGTACCTTCCTTTGACATGAAGATTATTTTCTTTTGTATGGGATGTTGATATGACAGGAAAATCATCAAGCTAAACTTAGTGCATGGGAGTACTTAATTAAAAAGTCTGTTCTAATTAAAAGCATTTGGGAGTAGGGGTTGAGTGAAACTATTTAAATTACAAATTCCTAATAGTCTCAAAGTTCATTGTGGTTTAATGCTTACAGCTATAATTTAGCATATAAGAAAGTATCTGAATCTCTGATAGTTTATCATAGGTATGATTTTTTTGTTACTATGCAGAGAGGTAACCACAGATAAGGAATTGAAGGAAAAAAATCTTAAATCCTTTGTAAAACTGGATCTCAGGTTCTAATATTAAAGTTGAAACCATTGAATCAGACCCAGTTAGCATATAGAATCTCTGTTATTTATTTGCTGTGGCTGAGGAGGGAGAAATGAGAGCTAGAATTTTTGTTCACTTAATAAATTTCATGTTATGGTGTAATGTTTTAGTAGGTATTATATGTAGTTATTGGTAGTGTCATATATATATATATATGGAGAGAGAGACAAATAACTTATCACTTTCTGTATATAAAAATTAGAATACTGAATAAATCTTGTATTTTAAAAACTAATGAAGTTTTTTGGATAACCAATCACATTATATAATAAGATTCTATATTTGAAGATAACCTAAAAGTTGGAACAGTTTTAAATTGCTTTGTTGGGTGACAACAGAATCCAATTAATCACTGTGTAAAAATCATGTCATTAAGAAAAGATTGTTCCAATGAAAAGTATCACAAAATACAGATGAGTGTATTTTTAAATTTTCACTAGAACATTCTCATGAACATCTATAAAGATCTCTTATATGTCTTTTGCACAAAAGCCTCAATAAATTGCATTTCCTGCTGGAAAGTAGCCTTATTAAAAATGAAATACATTTGTTCAAAAATTATATCCAGAAAACCTAAAATTTAATGAAAATTGCTGCTTTCACAAAACAGTAATACAGGTACATGCCTCACTACTCTAGAGCTGAGGAAAATATTAGCACAGCAGGAGGCAAACATATAAGATCAGTTATCTTGAAAGTTTAATATTTACTTAAAGAATATGAGGTTAATATAAAATATGGTAGCCCTGCACCTCTTTCAACATAATGTCTTAATCATGTGAAGTAAAGGAAATCAAAACAAGTGATGAAAACAAATGTTAATGATTCATGTGGTATTTGATAAGACAACGAAAGGAAGTCAAAATAAAAGCAAACAAACAGGAACAGATGGGAAGGATCTTTGTCAAGTCATAACCCCTCTTCTAAAATCCCCAAAGGAAGAAGCTAATTAAAGAAAATATTGTTTCTTGCTTTTTAAAAAATTTTTATATTTAGAGTAAGAACATTCTGCTACTGCTAAAGCAAAGAAGCAGAGACACAAAGTCTACATTGAACATGAGAAATATTTTAAGAGAGATTGATGTTGAACACAAACCCATTTATAAAAGGCTATTGAGTAAACATCATTTCTTCTCATGAAATGCAGATAATAAAGTTCAAGTCACTGCCAGATGCCAGAGTACTAATATGTTCAAGGTTGTGTTAAAATATAATTAAAAAGTAAAAACTGAAAAAGTTACGACATGTTTTGCTTTTTCTTTTTTAAAAATTCACGGTTACAGCTGGGAAACTTGAAGTCCACAGATTTGTCTCAAAGTGAGAAAGGAGTAGACCCTAAATCCTTTTTGTATACTTTCTTCACAAGCAGCTGGTGCTGTTCTAGAGAATGGGCATAGACTGTGTGTAGTAATTAAACAACTCTGCGTAATAAAGGACTTCATGTCTGTATCATCCCAATATAATGGTATGAGAAGTAGATAATGGATTACCTAACAGATCAATACGGCATATTTCATTTGAAATAAGAACAGATAATATCATGTAGTATGAAGCAAAGTACTTTTTTTTTTCCTTTTTGTACGCTGAAGAATGAATCCAGGGCCCTGCAATGTTTGTTTATTGTTTCTCTGTCCAATAGAGAACAGACAAATCTCTATTTAATGTTAAGAAATCCCTCCTGGCACACTCTACCACTGAGGTACAGCCCCACTCCATGAAGTAAAGCTCTTGACTATGGCTACAATGAAGACAAGTAAGTCACCATTGGAAACAATTTTTAGATATTTTTTTAGTTCTCTTCCAAGAAGGAAGTACATGAGAGAACACCTTCTAGGTTAAAACATTCTAAGAACAGAAGATCATCTAAAGCTATGATACACAGTTTGAGCCCAGGAAAAAAAAAAAAAAAAACCTTTTTAGACAATAATGATGAATGTAAAACCCTCGTTTCCCTAAAGGAACTTCGCATGAGACTCCAGAAAAGCACAGGTTGCAAGGAAAATTTCTAACTTGGATGATTTGAAAATTTGAAGCAGGTGGAACTGTGGGAATTATGGACCTACACAGCATCTTCAATGGGAAAGCTGATCCAATCACAACATTCTTCCAACTTGGAAACTCGAAGAGCCAAATCAGCAATGAAAACTGAACAGAGAAATGTTCAAGGAAGACATTTCAAGATCTACAGATGGAGATAGTTAATCTCACCAGTTTGGAGTTATTTAGTCAACTTCAGCCCTAAATATACTTTTCTCAAATGGTCAGTTTACCTTATAATATCATAGTACCTCTTAGAAGTATATTCTTATGAGATTCTTTAAAAAGTTACCTTTTGCCTAGATTTTAAGCTCAAGTATCTTGGTGCTTTATGTGGGCAAAGAAGAATATACTTCCAAAGGAAAGTTAATCCTACTTTACTGGGTATTAAAGATATTTTACTCAATATGGAAGAATCTTCCCATTTGGGGTAAAAATCTGGACCTTGTAGTTCTGTGTAATCATATGTATTCAATAACTAACTGTTCTTAAAATCACATCACCATGATTATAAGCAAGCACAATTGGTATAAAAAAAAAGGATCATCATCCATCTATTTGTCTATGCAACATGGAACAGGGGAAAAAAAAGTTGAGAAAGACCTTCTGACAAAATGTTTTAGTTGAAGTATTAGTCTGAATTCATGTAGACAGGAAACAGCCATATATTATAGTAATATAAACATATATTACATTGCTAGATCCTAAGTATTGTTACAACTTCTTCTCATAGTATCCAAACAGTTATTTCTTCCGAATAGTCTTCACTATACTAACAAATTGCTTCACTAGAAATTACTTAGAGTCCAGCTATAATTTCCTTTAGAGCAGATAATAAGTCATATGACTTTGTATATTTCTATCACCTTGAACATAGCTTGGCTTCTTGGATGTGCTCAGTAAATATATATGAAAGGAATTATCAAAATTGGTATCACAAAACAAGGGAAAGGTAGTGGACATTATTGTGCCTCTGGATGTTAATATCCTGAGAAGAATACTACCTACATGAGCTGAGCCTGATCATAAGGAAATACTGGATACAAAATAAGAAACACTCTATCTAGAAAAGGATAATATTCTTCAAAAATATCTGTTTCATAAATTATAAGTTTAAGGAAATACTCAAGAGAACATTAAAAGTTAAAAGAAGTGGCAACTAAATATAATATATGATCCTAATTTGGATTCAGTAATGAAGGAAAATAAAGGACATTTTTGGGTCAAATGACAAAACTAGAATTTGGATGTCAGATTAAAGCATTGTGTCAATGAAATATTTACTGAGCTGATAAATAGATTGTGTTTTGTATGAGAACATCCCATTGTAAATATTCCCTGAAAGAAGTATGGTTAATTATTACAGGTAAAGGGCCTATGTTTCTTACTCTTAAAGCTTCAGAAATTATTAGAGGAAATGATAAAGCACATTGGGGCTAAATATTGATAATAAATGAACTTAGTAAAAAATACAAAATAGTATTTATACCACTCTTGAATGCTTCTATTGTTTGGAATTTTTTCAGTTCCAATTTTACTTTTTTTTAAGCTGGTACATAGAAACAAGAATTATACAAGATAGTGGTGTACCATGCAGTGTTTCAAAACATGTATAATAATGCATAATGTTTAAATCAGGTTGAACATATTTATCCCTAAAGTATTTATCATGTTTTAACAGTTAAGAAAAAAAAAAATTTTAAATAAAATAGTTTGCCACAGGTAAATAAAATTTCAGTGTCAGTAACAGCAGATATTTTCTAAGCAAATTTCACATTCTCTGCTATCCACATATTATGTTTCACTGTCTATATGGACATGATAAATATGCTTTCTACTTAGCAATAAGGCTTTTGAGAAGTTTTGTTCAAGTATTAGATAGTAAATAAATGGTTAGTGATTCTCTTAATAGAGTTCTCCAGAGAAAGCACATTCAGATTCATGGAACTTACTGATCTGAAGGTGTGGACATAAGTTAGATTCTGGTCTATTGGTCCATCATGTTTTAATGGTAAATTTATAATTGTAAAGTTTATGAAGTCTATTTAAGTCTATTACCTGTTAACAGGACTGTATATGCTAATGCATATTCATTACTATAGGGAAATTACCCCTTTCTTAAGTTGCGTTTGAAAGAAATATCAGATTATCTTATAAAAGTTATGTAAAACAAAAGCAAAAGGCAGAACACAGATTTCTTTGAAATTTTGTTTTGTTTCTATAAATAAAGAAAAAAATTGTGTTACTGGTGGATCTGCATTGTTAAAGTATTTGTGCACGTGTGTGCGTGTTCTAATTAAACATTCATTAGTAAGAAGTTAGAGACCATCAGAGTGCTTAATGTACCAGCAAGTGAGAATGGAGTACTTTGCACTTAGGTTACCTTGTCCTGATTGGAAGGTGAGACCTCCCAACAACTTCAGCAAAGTGAAACACAATGAAATCTCTCATTAATTTCTCAGTTCTCTATTTCTTTTAGGGGAAAAGAAGACTAGGATAAAGGGATGGAAGGAAATAATCATTTGGGGGATATCTAAACCTGGGTGATGAATGTATAATTCATTATGCTTAATTAAAACGGCATATAGAATAAAAGTGCTTCTTTGAGTAAATAAGATTCTACAAAGGAAAATAGGGATTTTTTCCATATCAAGTCTTTGTATCGTCTCACACAACTGTAAAAGACAGGCAAAATCCAGTGAATAAACTTGAATTTTCGGAATAAATGCATTTTTTATTCCTGACCCCCCCCCCAAAAAAAGAGGCAGTCAGAAAGACAACTCTTGTTAGAGCCTTGTTAGTTTCTTTTGAGTTTGTAGCGAATAAGTATCAATCAAAAAAAAAAAAAAAAAGTCTAGCTCTTTCTACTTTCTAAATTTTCTATAGCATATTTAATTTGGTAATTTTAATAAAGGTTATATTTGTTTAGGGAGATAATTTTGAATGAATGAATTTCTAAATCTCTAGAGTCTTATTTAACATATTTACACAATGCTGAAATTCAGGTCTAGGCCTAAACGTGATAAATGGCAAGCATATTTCAATGAGAGATCATTCTAATTTTTTCAATAAATAGGAATTTTAATGAAAGAAATGACACTTTTGTGGAGAATAGCTTTTCTTAATACCTTATCTAATGGAATCATCAACTATTGTTTAGACAGTATGTGGGTGAGAACAATTACATGTTGTACAGGAACTATTAAATAAGGTAGTCCTCTGCGCACTAAATTTTAAAGTCAACACATCAGGAATCAGTTCAGAAATATGAAAATTATATTAAAGAACACATCAGAAAACAGACAAGAAATATCTAAAGGAAGAATATGAAAAACAGTGTTGTGTTTGCCAAGAAATCCAGCCTAAGAGGAAGCAGAATTAATCAGGCAAGTTTTATCAGCCAGGTATGAGGATAACTTTAAAGACTGATGTGAACATTGGGTCCACATTTATATAAGTTTATGAGTTCCCTAAATGTTTGAACTCTATAATGCTCTTTATTCCAATTTCAATCTTAGCAAGTAACTTAATTTTATTTTCTATAATAGGTGTCCTTTAAAATGGCCAGCAATAGCCCCTGCCTCCTGTATTCTTATACAATCTCTTCCTCTACAGTGTGGGATAAACCTCATGACAGTGACCTGCTTGGAAAAAAGAGTACAGCAAAGTGATGGGACATTACTTCCAAGATTAGGTTCTAAAAAAAACTATAATTTCCACATTGCTGGTCCATACTCCATCTAGATCTTCTCATTTTCTCAATCTGATAAAGAAGACTGCCATGTATCCTGTGGATAATCTGATGTGACAAGGAATTGATGTTGCTTCCTGTCAATGGACAGCAAAGATCTGAGTCCTGATTCAGTCTGACTCTTCTGAGGATGTAGGCATGCCAAGAGCCTCACTAGGGAATTTAGAAATGGAGCCTGTCTCAGGGGAGTCTAGAGTTAACTGCATATGCTCACATACAGAATCTGAGGTAGAGAATACTGTCAAGCTATGAAGTTTTGAGGTAACTTGTTTTGCCATGGATAGTCCTTGTTTTATAAGAAAGATGTGCTGGCCAATACCAGGTAAATATTTCAGTTCTAATGAGTTACGGTGTGAAACATACCAGTTTGCTTTCATCTGGAACACAGGAAAGACTGTGATCTACAACTACAGGCAACTGAACTTGCCAAGCCAAATGCCTCCTTTTGTATTCTCCTGGAGGCCTGCCTGCCTTTCAGACAAAGAACATGACCAATACCATGTTTCCCAGAAGAATATTTCTTAAGTTAGGCAAAACCAAACCAAACAAAACTCTCTTTTGCTTATAGTAGGATACATTGTTCTAAGTCACAAAATGTTTTTAAACTTTTAAAACATTTGCTTTGTCTGATACAAACATACACCCAAACATATTTTCCTTTAGTAAGTGGAATTAAATTTACTTGTCTTATCCTAAGGTTCTTTGATTTTGTTGAAGATAGATAGGTGTCCCTTAATGACTGATAATATTATTTTATGACATGTGCTCATCTTCTCAGAAATGAAAACAATAGTTGTTCGTAGTCTGATCCTCAGATTAAACTTGTCTCAGACTAACAAAGATCATAACAGGTCACAATGCACTGTGATAGAAGTAATGGCTCAGGCAATCATAAAGCTATCTACTGCTGGAATTGGTACAATTTAATAAACCACCAGAAAGGAAAAGAGAAAATGTATATTTATGTTTATTTAGGTTTATTAAAATAATCTAAAAAGATACTACTGCACAGAACAAGGACAATGTACTCAATGTTCCTCTGAACTTTTGATTCAGTGGGGTTACTGGCTGAGATCAATTTTGGATAAATATGGTGTCTTGCAATCTTAAAAACTGTTGTTTATCATACTTCATGGTTTTTTTAAGGAAACTCTTAATTCTTTGAAAATCAATCTTGAAAATATCAACAAATTGGCCACAAACAATAACAAATGTTAAGACACTAAATGCTTTCTAAAATGGAAAGCAATGATTAAAAAAAAAAAAAAGATAAAATGTGCTATCCTCAAAATATGCAGTACTAATGGACAGTTTTGCATTTTACAAATTGTGTTTGTCTCTAAAAACAAAGAATTTCAGGAAACATAGAAGCACTTTAGATTTTTAACTTGCACAAATTCCAGTTTGATTTTAGCATATATTAAATTCCATGAGATTGCCAAATTTCTTTAAAAATAAACACAAAACTTTACAACTAAACATTTAAATTTTGTTATAATAAATGTGCATATATTTAGAAAGAAGATAAATGCTGATATATGTATATTATATGCCCACTGTGAAATTCTGCCCTGGGTCATGGTAACACAGGCCACTATTTCCATTAAAATTAATAGCTTATGGCTGTGGTTACTGTCAGTATTGCCTTATTTTCCCATCACTAACAATTGTAAAATGAATAAAATTAACTTATGTCACCATGTAGATCATCATATCATGAATTAAGGTTAGATTTCAAGAAGCACTATGAATTTAAGGAACTCATCTAGGCTGTGTCAAAACCACTTCATAATAAAATTTTTATTTTCCTATCATAGTGACTCTATACTACTCTTAGGGGTAATCTAAAGTTGCACTCAGGCGATGCTAAATCATTCAACCCAAAATACGTTTTTATCTTAAAATTCTAGATATCCTCTCTCCATTTCAACTAGATAGACTTCAGTTCCTTTTTTATCATCAGAAAGCGTACTTTTGAAGCTACAAGAAAATTACCTTGTAAGCCTTGGATAATAAATCTTCCCAACTTTGCTACCATATCCTTAATATATAATAGCTATATGATGAGTTCACAACTTCATCAGGCACCTTTAACAGGTCCAGTTCTTGTCTGATTCTTTACTAGTACAACATTCAGTTGAAAAAATCTGTAAATGTTGCAATTGTGAACTGAACCTTGATGAGTCTGTTTCCAAATGCCTTATGTATTAAAAAATCATGATATTCCTAAAGTTTAAAATGGTGTAAGGCTAGTATTATTTTGGTATAACCCATACTTTGTTGTGATAATTCAGAACACTGTTACATAAACATATTTTTTTTCTTTACTTACCAAATCTAAAGAATAATTTTTACTTTCCCTTCATCAAAATAAGAATGCTTTATACTGCTCAAATGATTGCAAAGACTACCTATGCATCAAAGGGAAAAGCTTACAATGAGAGTAAATTATTGCTGCTTTTTTTTGCTTATGACTCTATTCAATGTAGTTTGATTACTTGAAAGGACTGATAAACAACATATTGCTATATGAAACAATATCATGAAAAATACATGTCTCTTAATGCAAGAGTTGAATAGACAGTTTGTCATAGAAAATATCTGCAGAATCAACAAAGATGCAAAATAAATACATCAAAATATGAATTATCTAACATGCTACAGTGTATTTTTATCATCCACTATTCTAATTTTATGTATATAAACTAACACTGTAAACTTTTTTGTCTCAAGTTTTATTATGCTCACTTTCATGAACAAATTCAATCCACTCTTTCTAACTGCCATGAAAGAAAAAAAATCACATAATTTTTTGTCATTTAAAAAAATATTAGACCAATTCATTATATGTAAAAGATAGTGTAAAATGTTATAAAGTATATTAACTCAGCCATTTGAATATATTTTGCTTCTCAATGTTACATTTGTTGCTCTTAGTATGTGGTTTTATCATTGGGGAAGAATGGATTGGGCAATAATTTTATAATATAAAGATGATGCTAAGAGATTCTATGTTTTCAATGTAAGGGATTCCATCAGTTACAGTGATGTTCAAAATTGTCTATCTTATGTGGATCTCACATTCAAATTCCAACACAATTTCCACACAGGTGTTTACAATCCTGTGTAATGCCCTGTTGGCACATCACATCTGATATCAACAAACCAAACTCATTATCTACTCTAGCTTGGATCTCTTTCACAGATTACCAATTTCAAATTATCAAATTTCCATTTTCCATTTTCATTTACTAAGTCTACAATTTGATTTACTCCCTTTTATTTCAAATGTGTCATCCCAATCAAGTCTGCATCACACAGAACTTGAATCCTTATGACCTCATTTCTGAATCAATAACATTTGTCATATCTTTATTTTCACTCAATAAGAATACCTCTTAAACCATGTGTATATTACTTAGGATTTAGTATATTATTCAGTTTAATAAAAACAAGGGGGCCAGGATTTATTTTAATAAATATTATTTAATGCCATTTTCACAAGAAATCATGATTTTCAGTTTTCTTCTGTTTGTGAAAGTCATATAAAATATATTGATATAGCATAGATTCTCAGAAGATCTAGACTTACAGATCTTGTCTTAAGTGAGTCTTCACTAATTACGTAACTAGAATAAATTGTTTTGTTTGTGCTCTGAAAACACTTTGCTTACATTTCAGGAGCACTGGATCAAACTGGTTATTTTATTAAAAGAGAAAAATAGAGCTTTTATATTTTCCTGGAAAAAAATCAAGATTTCTAAATTTTGGATTTTCTCTAGTAAGTTAATTTTAGGTTTCAGATTTTTGCTGTGAGTAGTGTGTAAGTGAGTTCTTATAACCATAGAAATGAATAAGTTCTACAGACAGATTTTAAAACATGAATACATACAATGTTTTATATAGAATATTGTTTTTTTAAATGTGGAGACATATATATGATATATATATGATATATGATATATATGTGATATATGATTCATTAAAATTCTTTGTTTCACATAGTAAAATCAAATGCATAAATATTACATACTTTTATATAAATAAAGCTTCACTTGCAGTTTCTATCACTCTTGTAATTACCTTAATATCTATAGCTGCCTGAATAGAAATTTAATATATATATTTTATTAGAATTATTTGTTTCTTAATATGCTATTGTATTTAGAGTTATTTAGAAAAAATATCATCTCTTGCATTTTTTCTGGCCCTAGAACTTAATTATGCAAGCATTTGAAAAAAAATAAATTAACTATAACACATAGACTTGCCAGGAATTAGTTATAATAGTTTGCCAAAATCCATTCCATGAGATATTACTTACTTTTTTGTTGCACTTTTGTAGTGTCTAAATTGCTAAATATGGACTTCAAAAATTCTAGAGGACAGATACATGAAAAATTTGATGCTCGTTTTTTAGAAAGTCATTTTAAAAATTTTGTTCTCTCAAACTGTTCATGAGATGATTCTTAGAGTGAAGTTCACTGAAAACTGCCTAGAAGTCACTTGTAAGAGCATGTTCACCAATGTCTTTTTTTCCCACTTCACCCTGCAGTGAAGATTTTACAGTGATACAGTATTTACAGGGGTTTCAAGAAGACCAGATTAACAATATGTAGGTGAAATGAGAATAGCAATTCTAAAGTTTTATAATAACAAAATTATGATTTTGGAACTTCTGGAACTTTATTTTTGAGGTATTTTTATACTTTGTGTTTATAACCTGACCCATATGAAAACAGTGGAATCTAGAAAAAAAAAAAGGCAGACACAATAGGGAAGAAATTAAAATTAAAAAACCAGAATTAAAATTAAATTCTAAAATTCATAGGGATTAATAAAAAAAATACTGAATAGCTAAGGCAATCATGAGAAAGAAAAACAAAATTACATTACCTAACAACATTATTCTACCTTATTTCCAACTACACTACATAGACATGGTAATGAAAGCAGCATAGTACTGGCAAGAAGAAAAAAAAAAGACACATCAACAAATGGAACAAAATAGACATAACAAAAATGAATTCTTACTTGTAGAAACAACTGATTTTAAACATAGTTCCCAAGAATGTGCAATGAGAAAGGGCAGTCTTCAGTGAATCATGTTGGGGAAAACTGTGTTTCCACATGCAAAAGAATAAAATTGGACCCTTATTTCACATGATATTTAAAAATCAACTCAAAATGGATTAAAGACTTAAACAGAAGAGCAGTGAATATAAACTAGTAAAAAAAAGGGAAAAACATGATATTGGTATGCATAATGACTTTCGGCAACAGAAGCAAAGAGCAAAGAAAAAAAAAGAAAGAAAACTAGACAAGTGGGATTATATCAAACCAAAAAGCTCTGCACTGCAAAGGAAACAGAAACATGCAGAAACAACCTACAGGTTAGTAGAAAATGACTGCAAGTCGTACATCCATTAAGGGGTTAATGCCAAAAATATATTTAGACACCAAACAGTTCAATAGCAAGAAAAAAACCCCAAAACCCAATAACATAATGGGCAAGAGACCTGAATAGATATTTCTCAAAAAAAAAGTCACACAAGCATATTTGAAAAATTGTTCAACGTTTTTTGTCTTTAGGAAAATACAATCTAAAACCACAGTGAGATATAAGCTCATACTAGTCAGAATAGCTTTTACCAAAAAGACATAGTGTTATTGAGGATATGCAGAAAAGGGTACCCTTGTATACTGTTTATGAGAATTTCAGTTAGTACAGCCATTGTGGAAAACTCGATGGAGGTTCTTCAAAACTAAACATTGAATTACTAAATGATTAGGAAATTATAACCAAAAGATTCAAAATCAGTTTATCAAAGAGATATCTATATCTCCATCATCATTGCAGTATTATTCCCTATAGCCAAATTATGGAATGAACCTAAGTATTTATCAGAAGATAAATGGATAAATAAAATGCAGTATACACACAATGAAACACTCTTCAGACTTTTAAAAAGTAAGAATATTTCACCATTTATGACAACATGGTAAAAACTAGAGAATATTTGACAAGTAAAGTCAGGCACAGAAAGACAAACACTGCATGTTTTCAACTATGCTGAATGTAAAACAATCAAACATAAGGAAGCAGAGAGTAGAATGATGGTTACAGAGGCCAGAGGCTGATGGTGAAGTGGAGAGAGTACAAAATTTTAGGCAGGAGCCATGTATGAGGTTCTTTTAGCTTTATCACACACTGTGGTGAATATATTTAACAAAAGGGTATTTTACATTTCACAGTTGCTCAAGAGGAAATTTCAAATGTTCTCACTACAGAACAATGGAAAGTATTTGAGGTTATGGATATGTTAAGTCACTTTATTTAATTAGTTCATACTAATAAATCACAGTATCACTTTATATACCACTAGTCTACATAATTATAAATTGCCAATTTACAATAAAAATTAAAATTAAGAATAAAAAAGAGAAATTCTGTATTACATATTTATATGTTTGTGTCATTGCTCAGTCATTTTATCCAGAAACAATAAATGCTGCCAATAATGAAAAATAATATTGATTATTTTAAAGTCTGTTATGATTTGGATGTGAGGTGTCCTCAAAAGCTCATGTATGAGACAATGCAAGAAGGTTTAGAGGAGAAATTAACAGATTATGAATTGGGTTAACCCAATCTGTGAATTAAACCCTGGTGGGATTAACTGGTAATACAAGGCCAGTAGGGTATGGCTGGAGGAGTGAGTCCTTGGGAGTTGTGCCTTTGTGGTATATATTTTGTATCTGGTGAGTGGAATTTCTAGCTCTGTCTGGTTCCTGATCCTAAAGTGAACTGCTTCCCTCCACTACACTCCTTTGCAGTGATGCTCTATCTCACCTCGGGGCCCTGAGAAATGGAACTGGCTATCTATGGATTGAGATCTCTGAAACTGTGAGCCCCCAAATAAACTTTTCCTCCTCTAAGATTGTTGTCATCAGGTATGTTTGTCACAGTACACAGTAGTGAAAAAGCTAACTAAAATTAAGTCTGTCAGAAATCTGAACAATCATTGGTCATATGAAATATGGCTGAAATTGCATGCATACTTATTCCATAATAGGTTAAGTTAAAGCACTGCAAATTTTAAAATATGAAAGTCTGTAGTTTCAGAATAGTAAAATAAAATTTCACCTCTTTGTTGATAAATTTTTAACATTAAGAAAATAATTGGAAAGGTTTTCACATTTCCTTTGTTTTATAAAAACAGCGTGTAAAGGAGCCTACTGAGTTGCAAGAGTTGTTGGGTTTAAATAAATGGTAATGTTCTACTTTTCTCACAAAGGAATTGAATCACACATTAAAATACTATTCAAAACGAGGCAACCAAGAATTGCATCAAGATCCAAATGAGCAATTACTCACTAATCTAACTATTTATATACAAATTTAGGAAAGCAATTTTATAGGCTTATCAAAACCAAAACAAAAAATCTATTTATACTAAAATTTAAGTAAAAAAGCAACCTAAAAAAACAACCAAATTTTTCTATATTGATTTATAATTACTCAGGCATTAATTTCATAACATTTTCACAGAAATGTTATCAGTATTTCTGAAATTAGAGAGTTGAAAGTCTTATGGAGGATGTGAAATTAATATATGAGAGACTGTAGAATTTAAACTAAACACTATTCCCAGTTTTATTAACAAAATGAGATTTCCTATCTGTTTAACATGACAGCTCATATTCTTTGGTGTTTTTATACTTCCTCTGGATAACTGACCTGTTGGTGTTGATAACCAATCCAATGGGCTTAATCTAGATTTGGTAAGGGTGTCCTTTTGAAAGCCAGTGAGGAAGTTTCTGCCTAGTTTCAGTTCAATTAGTTCAATGCAATGAAGCTACCTGCTTTCATTTGTTATATTTGTAGTTGTAAAATGGTACAATAAGCCAGTGGTTAAATTTTGCCCATATTTTAAATTTTCATTTTAGTACTACGATAAAATATATACATTTAATGTATTAAAAAGTATATTGTAGTCACCTATTAACTATACTACTGGTAACCCTTGGAAAGTAACTGTAAGTATGACATACCTCAAAGGAATGTATCCAGAAAAGACAGGGTTATAGGAAATTTGTTCCAAAAGATAGACTACAAACATGACTTCTATTGCATGAACTCTTTTTTTCTTTTTATCTATCACACTTACTCCACTCTTTATATTCATTGAGACTTTTGACACATATTTTCATTTAACAGGACGCATTTCAGGATTTATCCTGACTTCTTAGGCAAGTACAAGCCTATTAGCTATAGTACATGATAAATCGATTCTTAAAAATATTTTGCAATTTCTTTAAATGTTCTTTATCCTAATAACTTAAGAATAACAATTTGAATGTACAAAATATTGTATGTTTTTATTCTTTGTATTATTCATACCACTTAAATGACAAATACAATAGGATTTCTCTGAATTGCATAATTTAAAGGAAAACTTGGGCAAATAGTCTTCAAAATATTATCTCCAAAGTATGCCTGAATTTAAAGCACTTAGGGGAATTCACTGCATTCATTTGATAAAGACTTATGAGCTTCTCCCATTTTATTTGAGACTTGGAGATATTTTCAATTTGGTTTGTATGTTGACATGCTGTATTATATTACAGGCTTTTTGAGATTCACAGTTCTTTTATCTATCTTAATATCATTAGAGAACACATAAATAAACCTTCATCTTGTTTGGGCTTCCACATTGTTTTTAAAAATCTGTAATTTTACAAAATGTGTTTTTCTGAATTTCTTTAGAAAATGGATATAGCACTACTGGTCTTATGATCCCACATGGGCAACAGTTGGTTGGAACCCAGTGCCATCTGTTGGTATAGAAGAGGAACATGCTTTCCATTCCTCTTTGCTTATATTTAATCTTTTCTCATTTGTGAAAATTCTCCTTATTCTCAACTCTTTAACTAGGCTGAAGGACTAGATAGTGAAATTTCATAAAACTTTGCGGAAGAAATTTATTAAAGCAAGCCACAAGACAATAATGACTGGGATTCAAGTAGGCCTAAAACTGTATTAATCTATACAAGTCATTAAAATAAGATGCTGAAATTGTTAATACAAGAAAAGGTTTTACCATGAAAAACAAATAAGTAGTTCTTAATTCTAGTACGATGATTTCATAAGCTTTCATTTGTTAATGTAAAACCATAGTACAGAATAAAGTTAAACACCGCACACCTGAATGTGTATGGGAAAAATTTATGGTCTAAAAATCTTCCCATCCAGCACTCTTTCTCCCAGGGAGAAATAAATAAAGAATGAGAGTCAGATCCAATAATTTGTAGCCATCATTCATCGTTTTATAGGTGTAATTAGTAAGCTTAAGTGGAACTATGTTTGGAGATTTACTATCTCAGGAGTGTGATTATATATGAATTAAAAGAGTCTGTAGATACTCCACACTATATGAAAATACAAATCATATTAAGAGAAATTTGCCAAAATACCATAAAAATTAAGAAGCTCTAACACTTCCATCTTAAATTTGAGTCAAAAATAAGTAGTTTTTTATTTAATTTTGAAGAAGATAAATAGTCTTACATAATATGTGGATGCAAATTAATCTCCTTAAGCTTCATTGTTTAAATTACATAAATACTGAAATTCTCACCCTATCATGATTTTTTTCTATGTACTCTGGACAATCTGGTGAATATAATTATCATTTTCCAGTTTAAATCATGCCTTAAAGAAAAAGTGTGAGTCATACAGGAAAAAAAAAATATTCTTTGACCTGGGAGAATTTTTTTAAAAATCATCCAAGATATGGTTAATTTTTTTCCAAAATGAATATCATTGCAAGTACTATTACATTAAATTTGTGCATAATTGTAAAAATTGCAAACATTTCAGCACTTGGCCTCTACCAGTCTTCATTCTATTTTGTATACATACAAATCCATTTAATCCACATTATTTTATATCTATAAGATATTTATTATCTTTATCTGAAATTTACAGATTGAGAACCTAAAAAAATGAAGATTAATTTATATTCTTACTATTATACGAATAATAAATAGCAGCATGGGAATTTAAGCCCTGGAATTCTGGATTCAGAATCCATGTGTGTATATATGAAATGAACCATAGACACATTTCGTGTGTGTGTGTATGTGTGTGTGTGCATGCTCACAGCAAAGAAGTAGATACTTTTGCCATCTTGATAAAAATATCAAAAATAGAATAGGTATTAGCAGTTAATGTAAGTTACCAAGGTCACAAAATGAATGAATGGTAGTTGACACTATACTGCCACTTTCAGTCCAGTACTGCTTTCTGAGAATTATGTTACATTAACTTTAATCATTTTGAAGTCATTTATGTAAATTATAATATTAAAGCTAAAGAAAATCCATATTGGCATTTATTTTATAAGTGAATTTGACAATTCCTATAAATTAGTAGACTTCTTTTTCTTCACTTTAGATAAGACTAAACTTTGTTATACTTTAGAGGAAACTTTCTGAGAAAAGTGGTTAAAGGGGTGTACAATAATCTTTACCTAATGAAAATACCTTTGTACTAAAAATGAGTTTTTTTTTTTCTGCAGAAAACCCAAGGCCAATTTAATTGAGTTTATCACATTCCTAATCTCTACATGAAAAGAAGTATATATTTGCATTTTGAATCTTAATCTTTATAAATTTATGCTACCCTCATCATCTAGTTTACCATTTAGTTACTCATAGCCACTTCATAAATTATCTTGAGATAAAAAGATTGCTGTCATATAGGAAGCAAGGCATATGGAGACAAAAGGACTCAATGGTCTTCAGTTGACAGAGTTCAGTAATTTATGTCTGTGTGCCTCAGTTTCTTCAAATATAAAATGAGATTGCCATGAAAATCAGTGGTAGTTGATGTTCTTTGTAATATATTAAAACACAGCTGTGTCAGAAAGAACAAATCCCATTAACAGATCACCATTTCCCTTCCCTCATCGCTTTTTAACTACCAGGCTCTCTCCTCACATTATTCCTCTGTTCCCTTGAATATATACAATTTGGCACTTCCTGAGATTTTAGATTTCATCCCTTCCAAGGCACGTCTCTTGGTTTTCACTGTGATCTCTTAGTTTGTGAGAGGAGAAGCTCTTGCTGCAATTCTTCAAAGGACAGATTTAGAATGAAGTTGGAACTGTACAGCTTCTGCCAGGAAAACACTGCTAGTCAATCTAGTAGTTGTTAATAATAACAAACTAATTTTTATGGACTAATTTCTTTGAACAGCTAAAATGTTTTCAACCAATGAACCATTTTCCAAACAACTAACATACTGATTTTTCTCATCCATGCCACTGGAAGGAGTATCAGGACTTTAAAATTTGCCTTTTTTTTAAAAAAATAAATAACTATATTCATCTATCAAATGCTTTTCTACCTTTGAAAAAGTGAAATTGAGCTTTCTCTTTTTTTTTAGTGTTTCTGTTGCTAAAATGATACTGAATGCTAAATAATGTGTTTGTTTTTCAGTTGTTGTAAGTCTAAAGAGATTTTTTGAATACTTCAATTATAAAAGCATTTAAAACATACAAACTTGTGCAATTTTTATTTTAATGAAGATGAGAAGTTCATTAAAGAAGATAAATATTTCATTAGATCTTAAATAAAACAAAGAGATTTTTTGGCTTCTCTCAGCACAAAATTCCTTTGAAAGATTAATTAATACATGCAAATTATGCAAATTAGACCCATGCAAATATTTTATGAAGACAATTAAGGGAACCATTAATTACTGCTTTTTTTGCTTCAGTGAGATTCATTCATTTAATTTTAATTTCACTTTAACTGTTTTGATGTATAATCTTGCAGCTAAGAACTTTATCTTTCCTGGCGGGTCACTTAAACTTATAAATTTCATCAAGTGAGCACACAGAAATCTGTAAAGGTATTCTCAAGACTATGTTTAGTATCAAGAAAAATTTTTGACACAATGCACTCCCACAAACAGGGAAACTGGAAGGGAATGTGAGCTCATTCTTGGACAAGGTTCAACTGCTGGAAAAGCAATTAATTTGCTTTGGCTGTGCTAATATAGGGGAATTAGAAAGTGTGACACAAGACAAATAGAAATAATTAGTTCTCCAAAATGATGTTCTCATTAATATGGTTCGAACAGTAGAAATAAAAAAACATTATTGTGGCATGTCTGCATTCTGTCCCTAACCATGGGAGGTGGAATAATGCACCATAAGCACTTTTATATTTATAGACTAAATGATGATGTTTTAATTTTTTTCTAAAGGAGAATTTATATCAAAGGGTGTTACATGTCTTGAATGTCTAAATGTGTATATGCTATTGAAATTGATGTCATGCTATTTTTGTGCCATTTTAAAAAGTTTGTCATAGAAATATTGTATTTTAATGTACATACTTAAATATGGGAGTTGTTTTTCTATAACTTAAATATTTTCAGATCACTTTTTTGACTCTAATTAAAACAACATTTCTTAGGATAATTAAAAAAAAAACTCACCTAAGAAATTACTCTGTTTTTCAAAATTTCTCTGAAGCTGCTTTTGCTATCTAATAGACAAAAATGTGAAAACAGTCTTTGAGAATATGAACAACTAGAGATACTTCTAATCTACATCACTAAATATAATCACCTTCAGCTTGCTAGATATTACATGTATATTCTACTGTTACAATCTTCACTGAGCAAGTTAATTGAATAAATGCTCATCAGTTTTCCCCTTGATAATAAAGGTGAAAAACTACAAGGAAAAACCTATTGTAAATAAGTTTTCCTTAGGTCTAAAGATAATATGCTGCCTGAAAATTAAGAAACTAAAGTATTGACCCAAACAAAAAACAACTTTCTAAGTTGTTTGGCATTCGTTATAATAAAAAAGTATCATTAATAAAAATATATAAAATTAAAATGACAGGTTTATTTTTCTACTTGCCCTCTGATACTTCCCTCAGCCTTACAGCTAGTAATTGTTACAAAGGAACTAAAAAAAATAAATAAATAAATTTAAATGAACATATATTTTCACTCATATATATTGAGCTTTTTAATATTTTTAAAAACCAAATCTGAAAACTACATTTTATTTCTTACAAAGGAAATTCTCTGGATTTCTAAATTCCTCAAGTTTCTTTTGCATATTTCACTGTCTGCACAGATTTATGTTATACTTTCTAAATTAGGATCTGTTTTGGATTTCACATCCTTACACATTGATCTTTAGTTAATATTGTTCTGAATTTCTATTTATCACTCTTCTTTGATTATAGGTCTTCAGACAGTATACAAGTTGTTCATGAACAAGCCAGTTTAATTCAATTTTTTAATTTTGTCATGCTAATAAAACATTGTTATATTTTGTATGAATAATGATCTGATTCAGTACTTGAAAGCAATTTGGTTGTATAATGTTCATTTTCCTCTAAATGTTCAATTCCAATCCAGTATCCCTGATATCCCCAGATAAAAGTAATTCTGAACTTTCACATTGCCAATCCTTTATTACATTATTTATATTAGGAAAATGATATCAAATAAATCCATTCATTTTGCCTTCATTACTCTGCTTTACATTTGGACAATGTAGTGAGAATTGAAATAACATCACAAAACCTCAAGAAATGTCCCGCCCTCAACACAGACATAATGACCACAATCTTGCTTTGCTATTAAAAATGAAGTAAGAATTTGGAAAATTAGCTCTATGTAAACAATACATTGAAATAATGCTATGTAGTAATAATTATTGTTTTACTGTTTCAGCAGCCTCATACTTAATGTTCACTATGTCTAATTTCATAATTGGTTTAAATAATAAAGAAACCATTTCAAACAAAAACCTAGAAGGTGTCTTCAATATTTGTAGTTTAAGTAAATCCACTTATATCACTTATATCCAAAAGCAAGATTTGCTTTTTTTATATATTTTAAAAGAAAAAAATTTATACTGAAATCATGAGAAAACATTATTCTAAAATTTTATAAAGATCAAAATTCATGAGGATCTTCTGAAACTTTTTATTTAACAGAAAGTCCAATTTCAGTTAAATGCGTAGTTAACAATGACCTGTGATAACTATGAAACAATAGCCTGTTTATTGGTTACCACCAACAATCAATAGCACCTTTTGTTCCACTTAATCAATGCTGTCTTAAATTGATTAGTTGCATTGAAATGCTGCCAAACATCAGAAAACAGTGCCAAGGTACTAGGAGAAAATTTATTATTGTTTTGTTTTGTTCACAGTAATATCATTCTAATATTTATATATTAAGATCAAGAAAAATAGTTTTAAGTAATCCCTGGGATGATCATTTATTTCTAAGTGAAAAAACAAAAGTCAATATGATATACTATCAGTCCAGAGTCCAGTTTTAAATCCTATATTATTATTTGTTTTGTTCTTAAGAAAGTCTTCCCTGTTTCCCTTTTTAATCTAAATAAAGAAATATTTAAATATGGAAAATTTAGTTAGGTAACCAAAAAATATTCTTGTAAGATCTCCATAAACACTTAACTATGGACGTAATTCAACACTGTATAATAAATGAAGACCAATTCTCCAGAAAAGGAAATAAAAATTATATGTTAGAGTAATAATAGCTTCAGTGTTTATCAGTTGCCAGGTACTATAATAAATATATTAATTCATAATAATAAAATTTAATATTGATAGCTAAAATTTAATTGTGCATATATTATTGCCCAGAACTGCTAGATTCTGTAGAGGTGCCTAAAGAATCTTCATTCCCACATGAAGTCAGATTTCAAGTATTAGAAATAGAAATACACATAAAATGATTATATGACAATCAAATTAGAAAGATACTTTCATAAAGATCTTAAAAGTGATAAGTTTAAGTAGCATTCAATTCAACACTGCTAAAGTAAGAGACTTGGAATGTCATTTAGCAACTTGTTATGGTTTAGATGTGGTGTCCTCCAAAAGCTCACATGTGAGACAATGCAATGTTCAGAGGAGAAATGATTTGTGTTACAGCCTTAACCTAATCAACAAATTACTTTCTGATGGATTTTACTGAGTGGTAACTGGAGGCAGGTGGGATATGGCTGGAGGAAATGGTACATTAGGGGCATGGCTATGGGGTATATATTTGTATCTGGCAAGTGGAGACCTCTGTCTCTATGCTTCTGATCACCACTTGAACTGCTTCCCTCTGCCATACTTTTCCACCATGGTGTTCTGCCTCACCTCAAGCCTGGAGGAATGGAGCTGGCTTTCTATGGACTAAGACTTCTGAAACCGTAAGCCCTCAAATAAACTTTTATTCCTCTACAGTTGTGCTTGTCAGGTCATTTAGTCACAGCAGCAAAAAACTGACTAAAACTCAACTTATAATCAAACGTGTACTTCAAAGAAAACCAAGAGACTCTCGCAAGTGTCATAAACTATATAGAAATTAGATTTGTTATTGACTTTTAAGTTTATCATAAGTTCATTATATATTATGTTGCAGGGATGAATGTGAATCTTTTATAAAATATGATTAATTTCTTAATTTTTTTCATTACTCTTTTATTTTCTTTACCTAGAATGAGTTTTCCCAGTGTGTCTGAAGGGTCTATAAACATAGTATAAGCATAATGGCTCATAAAAAGATAAAAAGCAAGAAACATTTTTCCAGCTGCAAATCATTCCCTAGAAGTAGATCATGTGGATTTTTTAAGTCATTAACAGGCACAATGTGCTAACTATCCAAAATGGCTGATATGGCTGCAAGTGATTATCCTATAAAAGACATGTAAGTCCAGAAAGCAAAACATGGTGGAAAGAACAAAGTCTTTGGGGTCATAAATCTGGATTTCAGTGCAAAATCCAACGAACTAGAAGGATGACAGTGAGAAAATAAATTAGCTACTCTAAGATTTAGATAACCATGCCTTTAAATTAGAATATTAAACAGAAAAGGGGGAAAGACTTAATATATATCAATTCCTGATTCACCTCACTATTTAATTAAGTAAATATTTCCACCTAATATGTAGTATCCTAAAGTCTAAATGAAGGAAAATGTATTAATAGGAAATTCACTGAGTGTTAGAACATTTGATTCAATAAAAAGCTTAATCAGATATATGAATTTTCTTCTTAAGAATGATATGCAGTATGTTTTGGAGCTATAAGTTATGAATCAAATAATAATAATAATAATAATAATAATAATAATTTTTAAGGAGCAAGGAGGACATCATTTAATAATCCTAATCTGAAAGCACTCAGGAAGAAAATGGGTGGTGTGGAAAGCAAGAGTTTTATCTCTGATAAATTCTTGGTGTGGTAAAGAATTAGTCATCCACCCTCACTAAGCCTCAATTTCCTCCTTTGCACAATAAAGAGATTCAATATATCTTAAAGTCCTTTTTCCAATACTAATGCAATAACATAATAAAAGTGCGCTTGGAATATCATCAATGTTGAATAAATATTTGTTGAATAAATGAATAATTTTGAAATTGAGCGCATATCCTCAAATATATAGAAAGCAGAAAGACGATATTAAATTGGAAAAAATTTGTTAATGTGTAGACAAGTCTTTTATGCCTTTTTATTGGAGAATATTTGTTTTTCTGTGATCTGAGATCAGTCAAAAAGAATAAAAAGCCAAATAGTTTTGATTATGGTCATTGGATGTAAATGAAAGAGAGATACTTTCAAGTGAAGTCAAAATTTTGCAAGCATAATTTGCAGATAGCCTAAGATGTCAGGGGAACTATGGTTCCCATTTCCATTGATTTTTGTTATTTTTGGATTTAAAAGACTAGGTTTGTACTTAATAAGCAAAAAGCTACTATTTTGAAAACAAACTTTTAGACTTTTCAGAAATTTTATAAAAAAGATATAGATAAAACAGCAGTATTCATGATTCTCCTATGTTATGGAAAAATCTGTACATGGTAGAAAATTGTTAAGATTTAAACTTTTGCAATTATACTCAGAAAATATGCATGAGGTTATTATTAATGTATATTAAACAAAAGAAAATTATGTTACTTAGTAAATGTGATCATGGGATGTTAAATGAAATATGGATTTAAAATAGAAATGTGGATGTAAATGAATAGAATCTGAATATTTTGTCAAATGTGCAAACAATAAAATGCATTAGAATTGTAACACAAAAGGGCTGGGTTTGTAGCTCAGTGATAGAGCACTTGTCTAGCATGTGTGAAGCACTGGGTTCGATCCTCAGCACCACAAGTAAGTAAAATAAAGGTACACTGACAACTAAAATATATATATAAAAGAATTATATACAAAGAAGAATATTCACTGTTAATTAAGCTATCAAATATGAATATTAATTCTTCCAGAATTTATATTTCTGACATTCCTAGTCAGCATCCATCCTTTATTTTCTCCCATCAGTCTTTCCAACTAATATCTGAGAAATGTCAAACAATAAGAATATTCATATCCACAGGATCTAATATAGGTCTTAATTTCCCAGTATCTAATTCATTCCTTCAGGAAATATGTGTCAAGTGTCACTGTGACCCTTGCATGTTGCCAGACATGTACCAGTCATAAACATGATGGCTTACACTCAGCCCCAGCTATCTCTGATCAAAGAAAATGCTTCAGAAAGAATTACAAATACAAAGCATTTTCCTATGGAGAAATGGAAAGTGTGGTAAGAACCTCTAGTAGGCAGAATTGGTTCTAAAGGACAGGTAGGAGTAGGGGGAGGAATCTGAAAAACGTTCCTCAATAGAGTAACTTTTAAGCTCAGCCTTCAAGGATGGGCAAGTAAATGAAAAGAAGAGGAGGGAATGTCCTTGGTGGGTGGGGAAAGAAATAAGGTTTTCAGAAAATTAACATCAACAAAAATTCCAGTATGTTAGGAATTAGGAATTTGTGTAGAAAAGGTACGATAGTGTTTAAAGGGTGAGAGAGGGAGGGAGAGAAACCCCAGATTCAGTTCTTCCTTAATATATTAAGGATTGGACCTGATTTCAGACTCTGAAATATTTTTTTTTAATTTTGAATGTTTATTCTATATTTGTAAAATCTCCACAAAACTAATGAATTTTAAGTCAGTTATTAGGAAAAAATAAAGAATTTATCTCTATGTGCCATGAGTTGATTTATATAACTTACCAAGAAAATTTAAATTATTTAGTGTTTTTTCCCTTCAGGAATATTTTCTAAACCAGTTTGATTTCCTCCTTCCCATTTCTTTAGTTTTATGGAAATGTGATATAAAGTGTCAATGAGGCAAGATTTATTCTACCTGAGGTACTTATTGGGGGTAATGACTTAGCACTTGAGCAGTATTTAGGTGCCCAACATCTAGGGGACTAGTTCTTGGGCCAAGTGTGGCATTTATTGATTGCTAATATGTTAAAAGTAACCAACAAGCATAAAAATTATAGTTTGTTTCTTTTTTCTTTCTCAATTGAGTTTATTTTGGAATTGAGAATAATTTCATTTATGGTTGGGTTGGGAGTAAGAAAGAATACAAAGAATGTTGTTAATACCTGGGCTTGGGGATAGTGGGAGACTGAAAACCAAGAAAGCAAGAGGTGGAGTCTTTGTCCTTGAATTGTGAAACAGCAGGTGCACGTGCCTCCCAAAATTTATGACATAGACCATTTCACAAATTAAAAATGAGTTTTAGTTCTTGCTTATTTGCCTCTTCAATTCTCCTGCTTAGGACAGAATTTAACTAAATCACTCTTCTTTTTTAATTTCTTCTCTCCACAGTTAATTTTATTCAGTTTGTTAGCTTCCAAACGTATTATTATTTAGTCTTAGTTTAGAAAACATTCAAAGGGCAAAATGAGCTTATAAAATGGAGTTAAAGTGACAAAAGTTTTCTTTATTCTGCTGTTTTTAAAGTTCTAGAAGCATCCAACTGCTAATGAAATACCTTTTTAAGTCACAGCTAGATTCATCTGCAGGGTTTTTTTTGTTGTTGTTTTGTTTTTCACATATGGGGGAAAATGCATTAAAGAACAAAAGTCAAATTTTGAGTTAAGTGTTTTATTAAAAACTTCATTTTGAGCTATATGAACATTGGCAGGCTGTATAAATAAATAATTTTATGTTACAATTAGAAACAAGAATAATAATTTATAGAAATTTATATTTGGCTGTAAATTACTATGCATAATTGTACATATGTTTTGTTTTTCTAATCATGAGGTTATGTGAGTAGGTTTACTGTGTTACTCAACTGATAGCTTTCTGGATAGCAAAGGAAAGGCAACTTGTGATTACTATTTTTTAACAGAATAAACAAATCACAATAAAGAGTGAATACTGTCAATATTTTGACCTCATACAGCAAGACTTTGTGCACATTAAGATGTGTACTTGAATAGATGTGAATTTTACAAATTAGAAATAACTTCAGCTTTATTAATTACAAAAAGCTTACTGACAATGAACTTATGGCATACATATTATGTGAGCTATTTTAAAAAATGTTTAATCATTGCTTAATCACTTAATACTAACGATAAATTTCTCATTTATGTATAAGAATATATTGTATATAATTTTTCCTAGATTGAATTAGAACAACCTTAAGGATTCTGTGTTTATCACACAATTTGTCTCACCCCTACCTGATGATCAAGATTCCTTACATCATTTCAACATTATCAGAATTAGTGCTTAAATTGGTCCCTACCTATAGAAATTGGTCTTATTGAGCTATCATCCCTGAAAACGAGTAATGGATTTTTGTTAACCATCAAAATTTGTTCTTATATGTGTGTACATTTTATAGGATGAAACAGAATTCTTATGTCTTTAATGATATACACACATACATAATTGTTCTGAAATCTATAATACTCTAACAAGTGAGATTTTTAAATATCTACAATTACGTTAATCTCTGTCCAAGGAAATATATCAAAATAGCATATGGTTCAAGCCTTGGTATTTAAAGACTAATTGTTATGGCCAGGAATAAAATAAATATAGGCAAAAGAATACAACATTATTTCCTAAAGAATGTTTCCTCAAGTTTCTGATTGTTACTTATTGAACATATGATAGTATGCAAAAGTATACTCTGTTTACACTATGCCAAGAATCACATTTTTGTAGCTGATTTAGTAACAAAATTAATGTACAATATCTTAAATATGATTGAGTTGAAAATACAAAGTAAAAGCAATGCAGAGGATTATACCACTTAATCATTTTAGGGTTCCCTTTGAAGAATCATCTTCATTTGACATAGGAAAAAATGCTGTTTTTCTTTTTAGTATTCATGTTGTTGGACTGAGTTTGTTTTCTAGGATAGATGTTTGACTAGCTATAAATGCTACCTTCTGATCCTACTCTTTCCTAATAGTGTGGTCTTGGCAGTATACATGTTTAGCTCCTCTGAGTGTTTACTACAAATCCCTTTAGTATTCTATATATGATTTTGTTCAGCAGACTTGTGTTATTAAAATGTATATAATGGCATATAGAACATTTGCAAATCACATAGGAACTAAACAATCTTATTTATTGTTAACATTCAACTAGTTCATTCTGCATAAACCTTATTCTAGCTGTCACAAAAAATGAGTAGTTAGACACTTTGGAATTTTAAGAACTACCTATTTGCTTAATCTATTATTTTATTTATGTTGTATAGAACTTATAAACACTCCTGCATTAGATCGGGCTTTAAACATTCAATAAAACACATTTACTGTGTCCGAGATTAAATCATACATTGTTTAAAATTAATTATTCCTTTTTAATTGCATTGTATAAACAGAAATGACCTGTTAATTTAAAGAAAATCTATCAGCACAAAATGAATTCACTCATATAAACAAGCAAGATGAACTTGACCTTGTTTGAACTTGTTTTGATGTGGCCCAGATGGTAGGCTACATGCTTGAATAGCAGGCTAAAGCTGAGGAAAAACTCATATAGCAAGATCTAGATTTATAGCCTTCTACAAATTCCTACCTTGTATTGTCCTTTCAGCATCTGTTCTGCCGCCACTGCGGTCAGCTTCTATCTCTGGGGTCAGAGAGTCTAAAAGCACAGAAAGGTAAGAGTGACATATATTTCATTTGGTTCCTATTGTCCTTTTAAAAAAAGAGCAACCTGTTACTTTAGCACTGAATTAAAATCACATAAATCTTTGTCACCTTTTAAAGGTTGAACAAAAACTATAACCCTAAGAATTTTCAGGAGATTTGAATAAAAATAAAATATAATATTGTTCATAAGATAGAATGAGGGTGGAAGTTCTTCCATTCATATTATGTCATGTTTCAGTCGAAAAAGATTTGGTCAAGCAAAAATGCAATGCCAGGTCCCAGATTCTGGGGTTAAGTAACAAAAAAAGATTGAAGCAAATATGAAATAAAGAATTTCTCCAACACATTCTTCCCATCAAGCACAGATGAATGAGTCACAAGACATTGAAATATACAAAACCACAAACATGTGTCTAAATTTCCCTTTGAGTATTAAAAATAAAAGTTGGTCATGCATAAATGAGCACCTTCTTACCATTTAAGACCCTGAGACTGTCTGTCGAAGCTGCCTGTTTTAGTGTCTGCTCTGCTTGCTCACGCCGTTTTGTCTCAAATTCAAGTGCTTCCTGCAATTTTCTCTTTGCCTTCTTCTCCTTCTTTAGTCTCTTTTGAACAATGGCTAGAAAACAGTGTGTATACTTTAATATTTTAAATGTAATTGTATGATGTTGCTAATTTTCATTCATTTTTGTTTCCTGCTGTTCTGATTCTACCTATAAGGAGAAACTTTAAAAAATTCATCTTTATCTAAAATGATTCCAAATAAAATGTCCAAGGAAGCCAATTTTTATTTTAGCTTCCAACAGAAATGCTTCTAATTGAAACATGTAAGATAAATCTAACAGGAAAACACTTTTAGGAAACATTTGTACTCACAGACAAAAGAAACTTGTGTAAATGAATTCTGTAGCTTGTTCTTTGCCCTTGTATCAAGAACAGTGAAGAGTAGTTTAAATAGGCTAAACCATTATGAACAGGTCTTCTATCTCCTTATAATGCATCAATTTTGAGTAAAAAATGAATCATTTCCTTAATAAATATTTTATAAAATAATATCACACCAACTAGGTTTTTAATAATTCTTTCTTGAAATTTTAGAAAACATCAACATTTTTTGTATATGCAGAGCAAAATACTCTTAATTGTTAACATACATGAACAGTGTTTTTTGACAAAGCCATTTTCTCAGAGAATTGTTTTTTCATAGCAAGTTTATAGCACTACAAAATATTTTAAAAAATTATACTTCCATTCTGTAGAACTATGGTGAAGTATAAAACTGCACTGCTAATAGTGTGCCATTGATGACAAAAATGTGTTTTTATATAAAATTAGATTATGATATAAATAGTTGATTATGATACATTTTTCTTCTACTGGACAATTTAAATATGCAAATGTTAATAAATAATAACAAATATACTTCACAAAATGTATAGTAATGGTACTCTTGATATAGTAATTATTTTAACCTTTTCTATACTTACACACATGCATGAGCACACACACACACACACACACACACACACACACACACACACATATGGTAACCACTCAGCATGTGTTCTTTGAACTCATCTTTTTTGACAAACATTGATAAACATTGTGGATGTCAGTGTTCCACTATGAGAAAATTCTTTTATTTTTCATGAAAATTAATCATTCTAAGTTTACTGTTTGACTTTTTACTACTGATTAGAAAACACCATTATTTTAATTTAGCACAATATTTGGTCAAAATAGAATATGAGGTAATAATGATTCAAGTAAATACTTTAGTTTCAGTTTCTAATTTCTGCATTTATTGATTAATCATTAGTAGTGTTGCTAAGATGGTATCCCATTAACAAGTTGAGTTTATTATTTCTGTATCATAATTTTAAAAACTTCTAATCAAATTGTACATGGACTAAATTGAGTAAATGCTGATTTCCTTTACTTAATAATGTGAAAACCATATGCTTACTTTAACAAAATTACTTGCCTACTATTTTCCTTTCAAAAGGTGATTATTTATAAATATCTTTGAAAAGAAACACTAATTTTTGAAATACTTATATATCTCCATTTTATTGAAAGCTCTATACCCAGTATGTTGCCATCGACCATTCATTGTTTCCTCCTATTTGACTGAACCAAATAGGATGCTATGTTCTGTCTTCAGGGTAATACACTGCTTCAACAGACACATTTATAATAGATAAGTATTGATAGGTAAGTTATTACCTTCAACTTATTGTTCATAATTAATTAAATGGGATGTTCATAGGATGATCTGTGAATGTTTTGCCCTCTAGTGGTAAAAGAAATAAAACAGAATGTAAAACTTCCTAACCAGTGGAACCAATAAAATTAGGAAGGTCTCTCAAATACTCAAAGGGTTGTTTAAGGAATCCAAGAGTCTGTTTTTTGTACTATACGACTTCTCCAGGTGTGACAAAAACAAGACATGGTGATCTCATGGAAGATGGCCCCACAGACTGAACTCTCTGCCTGGACTTCCTTATTCACTTAGAACACATCCATTATCAGTGTTTATCTTTGATTATTTTAGCCCTTTAATCTAGTGAAGTCATATTATTTAGAATAGTACGATTCACCTAGGTGAAAGCTTTTCAAATAAACTTTATCCCAGGAAACCACTAGCTGTTGACTAATAATTAATGAAACAGCCTTGTAAGTCTTTCTAGTTTTAAAAAGAGAACTGAAAAAAATGGTCTTTAAATGACCATGTCAAATATATAAAAGGAGAATATGGTTTACACTGAATACTTATTAAATGGTAGAAAAGAAATTCTTCCACTTTCTATAATACTTAGGAGAATCAAGTGGTTGAAACAAAGGGGGAGTTGGTTGTAAATACTCTTCAAATTCATATATAAATATACAAATGTGAATGACCTTCAAAATTATCTGTACAAGTACTGTACAATGTGTTAAAAGAAACAATTCACAGATCAATAATATCATTATTTTTACCCAATAAGAATTCATATTAGTTTCTATTCTGTGTACTTGACCTTGTAGAATGAAAATGAGGTATTCAGAAAGAAAATTATACAAACATTCAACTTTACTCATTTGTTCAGATATTCATCAGTCTTCAATTTCAGTTGATAAATATCTTACTAAACCTGCTTTGCCTGAATAATCAGTATTTTCTATGTTAGCATTATGACTTTAACTCTTAAGTTTTCAAAGGGAAGCTGTGAAAGAACACAAAAACTTTTTTTCCTGGCTGTCAGCTTATCAGGGCTTATTTCTTATTTTAAGAATATTAATTCATGTTGGGAACAGTGATGCATATCTGTAATCCCAGAGGCTCAGAAGGCTGAGGAAGGAGGATCAAAAGTTCAAGAACAGCCTTGGTAAATTAGCAAGACCCTCAGCAATTTAGTGAGACACCATCTCAAAATTTAAAAAAAAAAAAAAGGGTAGGGGATGTATCTCAGAGGTACAATCTCTAGTACTGTCCAAAAAAAGTATGAATTAATTAAACTATAAGCAACAACAATTATATAATTAATGATACAATGGACACATTTCAATCCCTTGAGATTGAACAGAAGAGAAAATATGTACTTTGGAAATTAAGAAATGCAGTCAGCCCATGATTTGAATTCTGCCCTAAACTTTAGTTGCAGGTAAATCAACAAATATGTACACTCTCAAAGTAAACCACCAAACATACTATTACATTTTTGTGTTGACTGTTTTGCTTAAAGATTTAAACTTAGTTAGAAATTCTGCAATACCTCTGTTCTTTTGTTCCATAGCCAGCTGCTTCTCAAGTGTTTCCCTTAGTTCTCTTTCTCTTAAAAAATCCATCTTCAGCTCTGTTTTTTCCAGTTGAACCTGTTTTTCTTGAGCTCTGGCATTATCTATGGCAACTTTTAAGAGCCCCTGTACAAAGAAGGTATTCAGAATGGTAATATGTTGGTGAAAAGTACATTTCATTTGTTGCTTAAAACATTTAAAAGAGAAGAACTCACCAAATTCTTAAATTATTTTGCATTCACTCCATACTCACTTGGAAAAATATTATAAAGCACAAAACTTCTAAATTTAATTAAACTATTTTAGGATGGTAAATATTTATACCATGCATGTTCCATTGTTTCTGATTAGAATATCTACACCCCAAACTAAATGAGGGCAACACATAGCATGTCTAAAAACATGATGCACTAATTAAAATAATAGAAATAATAACAGAAGGGAGATCAGTAGAGGAGAGCAAGTGGATCAGGCAGAGGAAGGAAGGTACTGGGGAAGGAGGTTGATCAAATTATATAGTGTGTTTATGTGTGTGTGTGTGTGTGAGTGTATGAATATGGCATAATGTGGCATAATATTACTAGGTAAAATTATAATGCACCAATAAAATAAGAACTGAAAAGAAAATGTGGGTAAAAATCTTATGCAAGTAGTTATTTAACATGGTTGATAGAGCCCTCTGTAATCCTGGTAGTCTCCTTACTTTCTTGGAGCTCATTATCCCACTCTCTAGCATGATCATACTAGATCACACATGTTCTTTGTTTTCCTCAATTCAACAATTTGTTTCTGTCTCAGAAACTTTGCTCTTTCTCTTCCCTACATGAATGCTTGTCCTCTAAAACTTTACATGACTCACACCCTCACAGTCACCATTCAAGAGAGGCCTTCTTTTACCACCAAATTTGGAATAGCCCTCCAAAAATAGCTTGGTCCTCTCTCCTATAAAATTCTTCATGTCATTTAACATTAGGTAACATTGTCACACTGAGTTATTTGTACACTGAACTATATTGTGTTTTTCCAGTAAAATGTATAGTCTCTAAGGTAGGATTATTTTCTCTTGCTTTGTACTATGTCCCAAGTGCTCAGAGAGTGCCTAGCACATATAAAAGTACACAAATCTCATGAATAGAAATTATTATAATAGTGCTATATTTTTCTTGAAACTTGTAATAAATTTAAGGTATCCAAAACTTAGTAGTTTAGTAATACATTGTGTTTCTAAAGTCATTCAAAATGGTTCTAACAATTTGAGAATAACAAAACAAAATTTATTCATATGATTAATTATGGAGATGTATACACAAAATTTGACTTACTGTATTCTTTTAAAAAATTAGCAGTATTCTAAGTTTTTTTGTACAACAAGATTGTGAGAATGTTAAACATATAGAAAGCATTTTCCATGAAATAGACCAAAATTACTAGTAAAAATTAGTACTAAAATTTATATCTCCCTCAATTCAGCAATAATAAAGGCTGATTTGAAGTTGAAACTATTTTATGTTGGTCTGTAAATGTTACAGACTAAATTTTTCATTTGAAATTATAAATGAGATGAAAGTTGAGGCCATCTGTACACTTACTTGAAGATGAGATCCCCCTTACAAGATTCAATGTGAGCAGTTTGAATCAGGAATTTCAACTCCAGCTTGATTTGTGAGCCTACTAGAGATGTAACCTTACTTCAGCCCACCAATGCAGCTTTTTTGCAATGTCATAAGGCATTTTATTTTCTCTTTGGGCACATATAAATTATTTCATATTTGTTATACCTGACCCTGAATTTCCTGGAATAATTCTTGTTTGATATGAAAGAAACTGGAGAAAGATTTCTATGTGGCAGTTTACCCCTCCCCACTCTTTTGTTGTTCAACAATAAAACATAGCTGCTAAGGAAACTGCCATCTTAGCTCAATTCAACATTCCTGTATATGTTTCTTCTTCATCAGGAACAAACAATTAGTAACAAATGAAAGAGATCATTACATCAAGTGCCCTTTTAGATCACCCCAATTAAAACTTTAGTTTAGCTGTATTTTAATTCTAAGATACCAAATTCTAATTTTCTGCTCTGATTGCTCTTGTTGACTTATCTTTGAAAGATGTACTCTCTGTGCAATGTCTAGAGATTATTTAGCAAGATGCCAATGTTGGCACCACTTAATGTGTTGATTGGTTGTATTATCAGTAGCTGTTTAAAATAAATTACTATTAAACTATTATTGTCCTTGGCTGACAAAACACAATATTTTGGTGTTCTTTAAATATGAAACAATCATGATGAATAAACATGTTGAATAATGTTAAACTGCAATTCTAATTTGTTTAATTTTATATTAATATTCGTTAGTAAAGTATGAAGTTGCTAAGAGCTTTTATGTTTACTGTTTCCTTTTGTTATAATGTGGCTAATGGTAGTACATTACCTATTCCTGCTGATTATGTCTGAAAAATATTAGCTTTTAGAATCCAATACCCACTAGGGACTACTTATAAGCTATATAAAATTAGATTTAATTTTTAGACTTTAAATCTGCACACATCAGTAAGAGTCCAGTGTGAACAAAAATCTGCACTAGAGCCAAACTGATGCATATGCAAAAGTATGTTATTGCCAGTGACAGCTCTGCCACAAAAATACAGAAAAACAATTAAATTTAAATGCAGCAGGCGGCTGGGAAGAAGCAGTATCAAGTAGTGCTCACAACATCTACAAATTACTAAAGCACTTTCTTAACCACCCGTGATGATAATACTTTCGGATTTGTTTAAGTTCTGTAAATTTTCCAGATATATGGTGTGCAAAATTTTGTACTAAATGCTGTGTCTCACTTGGATATACAATATCTAGCCAAATGTGTGGTAACAATCGAAATGCAGTAGAAGATTGAAGGTTTGAAACATGAACTTTTTCCAAGGGGAGTTCAAATTCTCAGGAGGGTAAAGATGGATAAGGACAATTGTAAAGAAATACATTTTAAACTTATTGTGTGGCACAGCAATTCTGAGATACAATGGTTGATTAGCCTCAGATTTGTTTTCCATATATGAAGCATGATGATTTTCATAATACACAAACGTTCTTGTTTTCTAAAATTATCCTCTTTGTATATTATTTTCATGGGTTTTGAGAGAATTACTTTTTTTCCCCAAGAGCACTGCCATTGATATAGCAATGTTGCAACTATCTGTAGCTTAGAAAGCATAAATATCTGCCTGCCTAAGACTTTGAATAATATTGTCATGAAAGAACCATTTCTTAACATGGTATTTATAACCAAGAGCAAAAACTTAACCTGGTTCATGTTTATAGTCTAGGCAAATTTATTTCAGAATAAGATGATAAGTAAATGTTCTTGAGTGTCCCTGAAACTTACGTGACACAATTTGTGGTCAATAATGTGTTTCTTTACTCTCAATAATGAGAATAAAATACTTTAATTGAACAGAATTTAGAAATCACTTATTCCACCCAAACACTAAAATAAAAGTTCAGAATGATAAGATGACTCATCCAAGATCCCAAACTAGAGAGTTGACTAAGCTGAGATCATAACCTCACCTGTTTAACTTTTTTTTTCTACTATTTCCCTATCATTTTGCAAAATGTATAGAAATCATGTTCTTTAGAACCAGATTTTTTTTAGATAGAAAAAAATAACAACAACTAATGTATTATTATAGAAGCTCTTGTAGCAAAGGAAAAAATATACTTAGTCTAATGTTCTGGTTATTGTTCTCCAAAGATGATTAATGACGGATTCCCCATGAAAAAGTACTTCCAGGTATAAATAAATCTTCTTATAATTCACATAGTCATGTCTTGTAATATGACAACATGGAAATCAACCTGGGTTTAAATTCACACTTTACCACCACTCTGTGACCATATCTGCCTCCATAATCATATATGTAAATTGGGGATAAAGATAAAATACACTGTAGAAAATAATAAGAAAAATCAATGTAAAATGTGCATAATTATTATAAAGACTGGCACATTAAAATTGTTTGCATATGTTACAAATTTGCATATATATATATATATTTGAATATAATATAAATTTTAAATTTTGGTATATAGTACAGGTTTTACTGAGATTATTGCTATGATTTTTTGTCACAGTAAGCTGGGTTTAGAAACTTGGGTACATTTTAATATTATTTATAGTCTTTTCCAAATTGAAAATGGGAGCAAAGGGGAGAATATTACTCTTATAATTATGATTAAGCAGGAAAACTTATAATACCAACATATCTGATGTTATTCAACGTCATATTTTGAAGCCAGTATCATATTTTATTGGGATTTTTTTGGAAAAGTTTTCTTCTACATTTTTGTATAACTGTATTTTAACTCAGTGTATAATGCAAATAAGCAAATTATTTATTTCTTTTAAAATGTATGGAAAATATGATTACTGACTATAATACTAAAATGTAAAGACCTTAAGACAGATGTTTCAGTTTAATAATCAAATTCCTTTTTAATTTTTTGTCCTCCAACACAGAAATAGAGAATATTTCTTAGATACCATAGTTTGAGTTTGTCTATTTATTAGTGAATTCACTATGCTGTTTCATTCTGAGATTGCCATTTAATGTTGTTTGAACATTCCTTTCGGGTTTTCTTTGCTTGCTTAATTTCTCTGTGCAGGCAAAACATAATGAACCAAACCTTATCAAACACCTTTTATAGCAAAAATCTTCAATGCTTACTATCCCTAATTAAATTTTATATTCTTCACCATATTTTATATTTTCATTTTTTACTTACCTATTCTTATTATAATATTGGTAAGCCATTTAAAACAATTTTTGTTAAAAAATGGATAAACAAATAATTTGCATCTAATTCTATACATTATTAGTTTCTTGTGATTAATAGCAGGGAAGCTCAAATAAGGAAGAGTGGGTAGAGTCCTCCTTTAAATGTATTCTAATGATAGCTAATGTTTGAAGGTATCATATCCAAATAATTGGCACTAAATTTTCCTCACATGAAATTTCCAAGGAGTTCCTCAAAGACATGTTTGAGCCAGGCATGGTGGTGCATGCCTATCATTCCTGTGGCTTGGGAGGTTGAGGCAAGAAGATTGCAAGTTCAAAGCCAGCCTCAGCAATGGCAAAGCCATAAGCAACTTGGTGAGACCCTGTCTCTAAATAAAATACAAAATAGGGTTTGGGATATGGCTCAGGGGTGGAGTGCCCCTGAGTTCAATCCCTGGCCCCACCCCCGCCAAAAAAAGTTATGTTTGAAGGAAAAAGCCACGATGAAAGATTTCTCATATTGATAAAACAAGTAAAATTCTACATAAAATAAATGAGGTTCTAAAAACAAAAATTGAAATATGTCTCTCTCATTAATGTAAAATTACATTACCTTAATAATTTTCCTTTATTGTAGTCATGTTTATCTGTTATGACTTTTAATTTCCAAACACCTCAAATGTCAAAAATGGTAGTCTATTTCCACTACTTAATAAAAAATCGGGTGCCTAATTTTATATATATAAATATTTTTTTTCTTCCTACATATCTTCTTTGAAAGCAGAAATAAATGACATTTATAAAAATTCAGTTTTGTTAATGGTATCATGTAGTGAACATTTTAGTAATCATTATAAATTTAATAATTCAGAATTGTCAAATTATAGTATTTCATGAAATTAAGTTATTTACTATCAGAGTAACTTAAACACACTATTTAGTCGAGTTTGTTGGCCATTAATTTTAATAACAATAAAATACTTTCAGAGGAAATGTAGAGATTTAAACTTGCTACACAACAAGCATGTTACCATTTAGACTAGAATGCAGAGAACCCCATTATATATAATTGAAACTTCAGCAGAAATTGAGATAGGCAGACTGTAATTACTCAAATTAGAATTTAGACAGCAAACACATTTATACTGTATGTCTAATAAGCCAGGGTCATGACTATTTAAACATTCTGTACCACTCCTAGGATATTACCATAGCTCAATAAATGTGACAATAATAAGAGTTAGCATCTATGATATTTTCTAAAATGATGTGAAATCATACCTACCATAAATCCAGCATGTATGTGTGCATTTATCTGAAAGTGCATGTATTTTGTTCATGGAACTCATTAAGAGTCTTAATCTGCATTTTACCTTATGTACACATATTTACATGCGTATTTACATGTAGATATAATGCCTATGTCTATTTGTGCACATACCTGTGTGTAAGATTGAAGTAGATAACATAATTTTTTTTAAATGAAGTATTCTTATTGTAGGTATAAGGTCCCCATAATTTGGGATTAGAAATAAATAATTTAGTTTGTCTTGACTATCATGCTACCATTAACTCTTACTAAACTATGTCTTCAAGGTATATGATTGAAAGGAGAGCATATCAGGCTTACGGCCACTTTAATAAATAAATTATCTAAAAGTCTGTGCATTTTAAGGCTAGTGTCTTCTCTATTTTTTCTTTCTTTTATGAGAATAGTGAATTTGAGGTGATGTGGGTAGCATTCTTTGGTCTTAGTATATCTGGCATACTGTGGATGGGGAAGAATACTCCCAAACTGTCAGTTTTTGACTAAGATATGAGGTGTCCACATAAAATGGAAGGGTCCATGTGTAAACCTACTCTTCAGAAGCATGCGTAGACTTACATAGATGAAGCCAAGAAATGCTGTCTGTTCTGAAATTGAAATTCAGTTCTCACTCATCTGGTCAAAGAATTTTTAGTTAAGGAACACACATATACATGGCTTTTTCTTTACTTCATATGGAGTTATATACAGAAGAAAATAAATGTTTTCTCTACTTTTTGGAATTTAAACCCAAAAATGTTGAGAGCTATTTTCTGAAAGCATTTAATGAAAGAGAAAATTTACTACAAACTTTAACTCATGGAAAACAATAATAGAAGTAAAATTCAGGGGAGAAAGTCTTATGTTTATTTTAAAATATAATCAATTATTGGATCATGATTAAGTTTAGGCTAGATTGATGACTTATTTCAATTACTGAGATATAAAACCTTAATGTTGAATACAGTTCTGGAAACTCTAATTACATTAGTATTAAAAATGCCACATTAATAGATGAGAAGATATGTTACATTAAAGGCCTTCTGTTATGTCCTTGGAGAGGTAAATAAAATTAATTACATTTCTACTGGGAGAAAGATTAATATGGTAGGAAATATGTGCAGAAAAATATCACTGAGTTTGGAGGGTTAGAGTAAAATTTTTTTAAAAAAGAGAAACTTTCAAGTACTGTTGTCTGTAAGCTCATGTTTAACAGCAACTACTCCAAATATGGAAGAGTAGATGGCAAAAATTTCCATCTGGGGTCCACATGATCACTTCATGTGTGGGCAAGAAAATTGTTTTCTTCTATTTTGAACACTCTTACTATCTTGGCTCCATGCGCTATGTTATTGTTAACTGTACGTATTTTTGATTCATAATGTACTGTACATAAAATATACATCCTGAGGACCACATAGGAAATCCGTGGAAAATTTTATACAGCTTTTGAAGTCTATCCTTTGAAGAAACTCTACTAATTGAAACAAACTTATTTATGAAAGAAGGGATTTTTTGGATTCTTCCATGTTAGACATATTTAAAATGACTAAACATACCATTTCCTCAATGGAAGGCCAGCAGTTTAAAAATATCTAAATATTTATTAGAACTGGTGTGCTGTCATATAGTAAATTAGACAAACTAAACAGTTAAATTTTATCCAATTAGTTGGCAATAAAGAAAGCCATTTAGGAAGAATGGTTTTTTAAATGTGCATGTCATTTTTATGTAAGTTTTTATTATAGCTTAATATACATATTTTAGTATTTTTAAGCCAATTTGATTAGTGTAGCAGGTTTAAAATCTTTGTTTTCTGGGTAAAAGTTTAATACCATGGCTTGTTCTATACTATGAAGAGATTAAGTTGGAATGGGATGAATTCAGAAAGATATTACATATAAGTGTTCTATGTTCTTTTCTTCCAGACAGCAAAAAGACCTACCTGTATATTAGTCAGAAGGGTCTCTATGGAAGACAATCCATCAGGAAACAGAAAAGGAGATGGAAACCCTGGAGGTAGTGGTTGTCCATGCCCAGTTAGAGAAAGTTTGTCAAGGCTGTCTCTTGCGGTTGGTGTAGAAAGTGGGGTCTCATCTGTATGTGATTGAAACAAAAATATAGAACAAGTTACGCTTGTCTGTTTTTATTAGACCTCAGTAATGGCTTCCCTAGTGGTTTCCAGAACATTTATTGCAAATTGGTTCCTGCTATCAGGAGAAAATGCTTTCTGCTGAATTTTCTTTAATGAAAAAGCTGTGGAGATACAACAAGATAACATTAATGAGTAACTTTATAAGCCTTTTAAATGCAGTCTCTAATGAGACTGAGTTTACAGTGCCATAGAATCTTTTTAAAACAAATATTATCTCATATATAGTTGTGATAATATATTCAGGCTGACTTTATGGGCACCTTCCCAATTATCTCATTTTAGTTTGTTCTCTTTGGATTGACAATAGAATATTTCTAGAGCTTCATATAAGAGAAATGCTTTGTATATCAGGACAATTTCTTTCTCAATTAACCCTTCCTTTATATTAATGATTTGTTCAAATATATTCTTAAGAACCATAAAAGCAATATGCAATTAAAATATTTCATTTCACAAATCTAAAAGGACAAATGAGAGTCCAAATACATTCTTCCTATAGTATAACTGAATTGTTCACTATCATTGAAGCCAAAGATTTAATTCTTTTGAACTTGAACACCTTTTACCTTAATATTGAAAAACTATACCTTTTGTGTATGAACAAGGGGTCTGAAGAAAGAATAATAAAATACAACTTTCAAAACAATGTTTAGAAAATCAAATTTTATAACCCTAAGATAAATTAGTCTTTACTTCATTTATTGAATATTCTTCAACCTTTTAAGCAATTTAGAATAATAACCAAATACACATTTTTCACTCTCACAGTGAAATCCTTCTATTCAGTTCTATGTTATTTGACAATTTTACAGTTCTTTATGAGATAGAGGCAAGTCATGGCATATTTTAGTTTATTTTAAACACAGGGAAAATTTTATTCAATGCAAGATTTCTAATTTTCTAAATATTTTCATATTTCACCCCAGGAAAATTAATCAGAGCAATGTATTTGCACAGTTTTGATAGTATCTCTCAATTTTGTAAGTTGCTAAAAACTTCAGCACACTTGTCTTAGGCTTATAATTTGATTCCACTGTTCTCCTCGATCATTCTTTTATTTTTCATTACAACATCTAACCACACAACACGTTTTCCAATTACCTCTCTCTGGGGCAGAAATATTACGGAAGCTGCCACACTTCTCTGTCTTTCACTAATGTCAGAACAAGTTAAATTCATTTCCTCACCTTTCCACATTTCTAGTTAATGAACCAAAGGGAAGAAATGTTGGGGAGGAAAGTACCAGACACAAGGCTTTCCTATTAACCATTCTCCTCTCACACTCACTCCCTTCTCTGCAGTTTCTCCTTCCGTTCCCTCCTCTGTTAACTTACTAACAGATGATCTGAGGCAGCAGGTATTAGAAAAAGAAACAGAGTAAGCAACTAAAGTAGGACTCATGGTGTCATTATTTTTTGTATCACACTTGTCATCAGGGTTAAAGAAAGACTGCAGTGCAGGGGTAGAGCTACCGCATGGCTAATGTGAGCAAGGTGATCTTGGACACCATTTACCTAGCTATCATAAATTACTCCTACAGACCAAGGCTGCTAGTGTTTTCTCATAATAACCCTGAAAAGGGGCTTGTTAAACATCTATGTGCATGTGAAATTGTTTAAGAATGGAGAGCAATATTTTTCGATCAGCATCACCTTACCTGTCACATGCTAAAGAAAATGTGGCTTAATAGATCATGGGGATAATAATTGCTTGTCTCTTAAAGAAATGCACAGAACCAGATGACCTCTCAGCTTTACCATCTATGACTCCACATTTCTCAAATACTGACCAAGAAAAAAAAAAGAAAAATGTTGCATACACATACATGTACACACATGTTTAATTCTAAATTCTATCATCCATGATTATTTAATTTAATTTCAGGCATTTGTGCTTAACTACAGTTGCCTGTTCTGTGAATTAAATTTCTAAATCACTCATGATGCCTACTTTCAAGCAGTCAATATTTATCTCAAAACAACAATGTGCTAGATATTAGAGACAGAATGCAAAAAGCACAATCTGAAAGCTTTCAGAGACGAACATAGATCAGAGTGACTGACTCTACTTGTTGAATAGATAATTCTTATGTTTAGTAAAATTTTGCCTCCCATTATTATTCCTTTAGATACTGGTAATCCCAGAAAAGGATTAAATTGTTCTGTATGTGTGAGTGTGAGTGTGTGTGTGTGTGTGTGTGTGTGTGTGCATGCCTGCCTGCCTATTTTTTTTTTTTTCCTGCTATTACTTCAGTAATTGATGGCCATTTTGGTCATCAAGGTTCCAGTTATGTGAGAATGTGGACTATCGTTTGATATAAATTTATTTGAGTAGATTCATTCATTCATCATTTTACACAGTGGAGATACTACATATGGTCACTTTCATTCAATGCATAGGAAGAAACAATCAAATTAAGGTCAGAATTATTTTAAAAATGGCAGGGGAGCATGATTCCTAAGATCATTTTCTAAAAGAAGACAAATGAATCAAAGCTCAAACTAACCAAAGATATTTCTTTGGGTCATAATACATCATTATCTAAGAAAAAAGTTATCATTTCATAGCAATTATCAAGATTGTAAAATTAAGAACATGTTCTTCTTTTTAAAAAAAATGACCTGTGATACCCTAAATGTTCTATGATTTAAGGAAAATTTTTAGAGGTCAGAAAATGTAGTAGTTTTGACATAATCTTTGACTTAAAGTATGTTTGATGATGAAGTAAAAACAGGATACATATTTTGGTTTAAGACTTTCCAATTTTTAAAAAATTATTTTTTATAGAAAGTTGGCTCTTCAGGTGCAATGATTTTTGATTTTTGTTTTTAATATCTCAAATAATTTTAAACTAAAGGAAAATTGCAAGACCTATATAAGTAACTCCTTTATATTTCTATAGTGGATTGAATGGTGACCATCAGAATATATGTATATGTGTAATTCTTAGAATCTGGTAGTATTATTTTATTTGGAATACTGGTTCATTCTAACTCTAGGCACAGGTATAAAAGAAGAACCTTGAGATGAAGAGATTATGGAGGTTATCCTTACTCAGGATGGAACTTAAGACTACTGACAAGTGTCCTTAGAAAACTAAGGCAGAAGAGGAGTTGAAAGAGACAGAGACCCAGAGAAAAGGAGTAGGCAAACTAAAGAAGAGTCAGAACTAGAATTTTACAGCCACGAACAGGGAACGTAGAAAACCATGAGAATCTAGAAGAGATTAAATATTGCTTAGACAAGTTGTTATTTTTAATTTCCAAAAAAGAGTAGTTATTAATGTTGAAGGATTCTTGTTTTCTAATCCAGTTTCAGGGACCTACAGTGGTTTTCTAAAGAAAATGGAGTTTGCACATATTATAATTAAATGATTTTATTTTATGACCAGAAAAATTACTGCTTAACATCTGGGATAATTATAATATTGACAATTATAGCAACATGTAAACAGAATAATTGACAAGGAAGAAGAAAGAGAAAAAATATATTTTAAAATTCTAAAATTAAAAAAGGATAAAACATGATATTTCATTTTACTCATCAATATATTTCATGATTCTACTCATATTTTATGGTCACTTTTTAATAACTGACCATCAGTAAGATTGATGCCTCACTAAGACAAGCTTTTTTCCCCCCTCCAATCTTATCACACATAACAATTTAGCAGGATATCCTAAGGAACAATGATGTTTAAAAAAATAATAGGCCTCTACTTTTAAAATGTTTTCTTTCCTGTGAATAAAATCTAACTCAGTTATTTTCATAACTGATCCCTTTGGGTTTGAATTATATATTCTTTCAAGTGTGTGTGTGTGTACAAACCTCTGATGTCTTATTACACCTTAAATTTTAGGCTTAAAAACAATCACTTTTAGAAACAAGGGGATTCATATTTATTCATCTTGATATGAAATAGAATTAGCATTATTGTTAAATGGGAAAATCTCCATATTTTTACGTTTACAAGAGAGTTTGCATGAAAACTATTTCTGCACTGCAAAATGAAATATAAAGTTGACAAAAATTCTAAAGCATATGGCACTTTCCTTCAGAAGTGAAATATTTCTCTAATATAATTTTTTCTTTGTTTTTTAAAAAAAATATCCATCACAAACATATAGAAAGATACACTTGTAAGTGTTTTTGTAAACTGGTCAATCAAATTATTCATCAGGAATAGAAACACAGATAATCTAAAAATTTAAGAATTGGTGCTTTGAAATAAACATCTGAAAATTATTTTCAGGCATAATACACAAATGTTTAAACTAAGCATAATTGTAGTTTCATTGCTGGCTTACTTCTAGTCTAGGCACACTGGTTTAATTATCAAGAGAAACTATTCATGATAAAGTAAATACTATTACCTCATATTGTAATCTTAGGTCAGAAAGTAGTTATGTATTCTTTTCTATTTTCATTTTCTCAGAAAATAAATAATTTTGACATAGAAAATTAAAATTTAGAGACATAACTTTTGTATATCTTCTAATATGTATAAAATATCTAGAAGAACACTGGAATAAAATTTATTTCCTATGTTTAATTTTATGCCCATTTTTCAAATTCTCAATTTAAAATTACTAATGATAGTTTTATAAAATGAATATCACAATCCTATATGTGATGTATCGATTGTAAAATGAAAAGCAAACTATACTAGATCTGGAAAGTATGAGTTCTAGTCATGGGTTCTACCAAGTTCTAGAAAATTTTAGAGCAGCAAAGCCATCTTAAAAAATTGATTGAAATCTCACAGAATTATAGTTTAAATCCAGTTGGATTGTGTGTAAAAGTACTTTGTAAAATATAAAATGATATTTGAATATATAGTATGTATAAGTGAATTACAACCAAATTGATTATTAATTTTATATTGGGAACTTGATTTCAATGTGGCATTGAGGAAATCTGTTCTTATGCCCGACACCTGTGATTTTTATATTATTTCTCTCTGATAAGGTCTGTGATGAAGGTATATCATGTTGGTAACAATTATTTCTCTGTGAAGATAAACCATGTTGATAACAGAATTATCCTTCTGTGCACCAGTTACTTTACATAAACCTGAGTTTATTTGTAGAATAGTTAAAATTAACTGTGAGAGAAATAAATTGAGAACAGGCAAAGGGTATGAACCAGTTCATAAATTTCTCTTTAGGCAGCACAACCTAGAGGATTTTTGTTTTGACTTACACAAAATGTAATCAGCATAGGTTTCATAGAAATGGATTGTGTGAAACATAAAAATACTGAAGAGGTATGTGGGTATACTTCAAGCAGCATTAGAACTCTGAATTTCTAATTTGGTGAATATAGAAAAACAAATTAATACTGAAAGGAGAATATTTTAAGTGTGTGTTTGGCAGGAGGCTGAAAGTTTACTTTAAAACATATTACATGTACAATTTTGCCTAACTTAATGCATAAAATATTTTAAACTTACTATATGTTAACTATCATCTACATCAGTGGCTCCTAACTTTTGGATAGTTCAGCTTTAAGATTCTAATAAAAGTTAAGGACCACTCCCTTAGTAAGAGAGAGAACCTATTTATAATCTTAACTGTACCATATAGTGTAAGCACTTTCTAATTTCTGTTGAAAGAATATGTGAATGAGATAAAATGGGGCAAAAGTGGTAAGGATGGAAAATGAAGAAATGAGAGATCTCTGCTGATATTAAAATTATACTATATCCAAGATAGTAATACTAAAAATATCTCCTATTGAAAAACAATTCTATTGAAATTACAGAATGATAACAGACATTATCTTGGGGTAGGAGTTCTAGTTCTGGCTGTATACTAATATTACTAAACTTGGCCTTGATAGCAAAATCATCTGAGATAATCAAACTTAAGTACATATCTGTGCCTAAATTTTTTAATCTGTCTACAACTTGGAATTTCTTGGCAAAACTGGAGTGGTATTAAGCATAAAACATGCACACACCCCCACTCCCAGTACACACGCACAGAAACACATTGATTTAACTTTCAAACATTTTTGGTTGTTTTCATCTCTGCTTGTTTCTTGAAGTAATAAGTCATAAGTGTATAAGAAAGAGCTGGCACAGCTTCTGCTGCAAAGATCCACTTAATTGACCTTTCTACCTTTTCCATGACCCTGTAGGCTTAACCTCACTGCTGATCCGCAAGTGAATATGGAAAAGCATTTATTGAAAGCTACATAACAGACATGGTTATATTTCCTAGGTTGATGTTTTGCATATCTGCACAGTAGGGCCATTAAGGGTTCTAAGAGCACAAAGGAAACAATCATAACATTTGTTTTTAGATGACTGACTCAGGACATGTACACCAGGCTTTATATAGAAACTGTTTTTGTTTTATTAAGGGACTGTTTGCCTGTTAGTGATAACATCATTAAAAATAAATGAAAGGGGGCTGGTAAAATGCTTCCCCAAAGCAGAAACCTAATTAAAGGTGATATGCCTGCTACAAGGCTTTTTTCAGGACTCAGAAATAGAACAAGGTTAGTTCTTTCTCATTTTATAAGGCCCAAAGAAGACCTCACAGTAAAACATCACTTCTGATCTAATTTTCTATTTCTGTGTACTTTAATAATCTACTTTACAGTCTGTGCTTGCCCATAGAAAGTGAACTAGTTTTGTTCCTACAGATAGCTTCTTCATCATGTCACACCACATAAAAAGAAAATCTGATGGTTCAGCTCAAACAAAAAATGCACTCTCCTTTTAAAACAAATTGTATAGGTTTTAATGTGTGTAGTAATAGTAGTTGAATAATGCACATATAAACATTCTGCAGCCCTGAAAGATCACTATGAAAGCCTGAATTAATGGTAAAAACAAATATTCTAAATCATAGTTTATAATTTCAGTAAGAAAAAAAAGTAAACCCTTTCATTTTAAGGGGTGGAGTTACTCTAATTTCATGGATGGTGGAAAAAGCAGGAAACTGCATTCCCTTGATAACTCTGTCCTTATTGTGCTGTGACCTTGGCCAATTTACTTAAATTTACATCTGCCAAAAATGAGTTTCTGAAATGTGCTTTGAGAATTTTCAGGGGGAGGGAGGAGGAATTGTCACATAAATCCAAGGCCTTTTCCAAATTAATATTACTTTAAAAGTAAAGTGAACGTGAAGAGAAACACGGCCACATCATAGGGTACCATAGTTTGATATCCTGTTCTCTTGTCACTTCTGCATATTTCTTATTCAATTAAAAATCTTCAAATATAAAATTAATCCCATTGCTAAGTGAATAAAAATAGAATATCTCCTAAATTATTCCCCACAAATATAAAATATCTCTGAGGTAGTAGATTCTTGAAACTATGATTTGCCCCTGGGGTTTAGATTAAAATTATCATGCAAATAACAAAGTGTGTGAAGCCTTTGGAAATCACAGCCTAAATTCTTTTTTTTTTTTTTTCAGGTGAACTCAACTTTGTAGATTTCCATTTCTTTTTCTTTAAAAGTCATGGTGTCAATGCAGAGGAAATACAAAATTACGATAGTTTGAATGACTCTTAAGAATATTCATTCCTATAAATATACATATAAATGATAATTAGTAAGATATGAAGCCTAATAGGTTATTTAATAAATACTATGGAATTTTAGCACTGATAATGAAAATGTGTTTGTGATTTAAAGAAATGTGTTCCTATCTTTAAAACACTGAAAATACACAAAATAAAATAAGTGATTAAAAAAAAGAAAAACATGTACAAATGGAACATTTAATATTTGGGATTTTCTTTGAGATTTTCTGGGAGAAAAGAAGAATTTGAGCAGAGTATTTATGGAGCAAGACTGACCTTGAGAAGACCATTTTTAAAACTGAATAATAGAGAGGTTTATGGGGGTTCATTACCCTTTTCTAATTTTATCTATATTTGAAATTTTATATAAAAATAAAAAAGTCAATAGAAAAGTGATACTTCTCAATAAAGACTCTATTAACTAGTTTATTCTTTCACAGTCAAGGGCCTAGATATGATAATCACCATCATGACAAAAATAACTAGCACAGACTATTTCCTATGTATGCAAAGCAATGTTCTAAGCATTTTTTAATGCATTGACTCATTTAATCCTCACCACAGCTCTGTTAGGTTGATACTAGTGTTATCTTCATTCTACAAAGAGTAGATGAAGGTAAGATGAAGTTAATTAACTTGCAAAGATACCTACTAAAGACAGCAGCCTGGATACAGATCCAAATAGCCTGTTTCACAGTTCATATTCTTTAAACAGCCAAGGAGTAAAACACAAAGTATTTAGAAACATTACAAAAATGTATTAGATATTAATGTTCAAATATATACAAGAAATGTGTATTCTTACTCCCCATTTTTTTTCTCAGAATACAAAGAAAATGTCAAGATTTTCTAGTTCACTTCTAATTTAAGGATTGGCTTACTCCTTAAAACCCAGCTAATGGTCACACTGAACAGCCAAGATTCCCTCAAATTGACTACTCCCACTGACATATATGCATTTTCATTTTCAAGGATGTCCTCACGTAGGAATAGAGAATTCCAACCATAAGTATCATAGACACTTACTATCAACTGTAATATTAAGTAGCCCATGTAGGACATCTCCTGGAAAATATTCCACTATACATTTTTTATCAAATTCAAGCTGTATCAACAAGGTATATACTTCCCTTATGAGAGACACTTAGCCATCAAAGTATCACTCTTAAAGTGACACATGTATTTGATGGGGTAAAATGCAAGGGCTGCATAAGGATTTTTAAATAAAAACAATTGTCTAAGACACTCACTTCAGAAGAGGCAGATCCCATGTCTTACCATGTTCATCAGGGGCAATTAAACCCTGGATATCATCACAAATTGTCTTCAGCAATTGTTCCAATTTAGTATCTCTTGAATTCCTTATCCTGCAATCCTAGCCATGAATTTGCCCCAGTTTCCACCATGGGAACTTTATTTAGTTTTCCAAATCACCCTCAATATCACATTCGAGTCCTCCAGTGACTACAAAGCCTGCCATGAGGAGTTTCCACAGTTCCTGGTTAATGTTCTGCTCTGAGATATGAAACAGGCAGCTGGGCTGCTGCCCTAGCTAGACATAAGCTTGTTGGTCTACAAGAATTATGTAAGTCTGACAATTTACTAAGTATATAGAATCCATTCAAGACACAGATGTGTTTTAATAAATCATCCATTCTTACTTCCACTTGCCACAAGCTTGAGACGGGAGCATGGTATGTGAATGAAAAAATTCTACTAAGTTCAAACTTGGTAACTCCATCTCAACTTCACTGTCTTGAAACAAACTAATTATTAATATATCTTACCAAGACTACTATAAATGATCAAATTCATTAAAATTGTCATCAAATAATTTCATTCACATATTTGTTTCCTTCATCCTGTTTAATACAAAAAACTATAAGGGAAGGAACTCTGTCCATCTTGTTCACCAGTGTCAGTCACCTGAATGTCTAGTATGTAAAAGGTTTTTATTATTGTTTGGTTGGATGTATCATAATTTATTGTCAAAATTCGTTACTTTATTAAATTCTATGTTCTTATGGTAATACAGATCATTTTCAGCTGAGCTTAGTGTAAATTTTTAATTTGACTCTGAATAAATGAGAAGGTATATAAGTGCTTTTCAGTTTCCTTTTCATAAATGTGAATTCAGAAAATAAAAATGAATTCTGATATAAAATTCTAAACTTTTAAATCCCACTATTTTCTCATTAATTAAATATATTTATAGCTACCATGTACAGAAAAGGAACTAGTAAGTATATGCATATAATAGTAAAATTTCATTCATCTATCTAAAAATCCTGTTGGCTGTTTTGGGCAATAGTAAGTTTTCCATGACACAATGTGAAGGTTGATAAGCACCTTGTCAGGAATATTACACTGCTCCCTAGAAATTGATAGGAGGTTAAATTAAGTGACCTTTATATTCCTTTTACCTATTGAGATTTTATGACTTTTTCCTTTAAAATTAACTACTTTATAACGCAGTCATATAAAAATGCAAAGGAGAGCACTAATTTTTAGGATTTAGGGAAATATAAAAAGTTAAGAGTGTATGTTTATGTCATTGTCAGCATTCTTCCTTGGCGAGAAGGGGATTCTTAAGTAGCACAGCTGCAATTTTGCAACTCTCAGAGCATAAAAACATAATGCAAATTCTTGGGCCTCTACTACATATAAGTTTCAAAAAACTGACTTCCATTTTACAACCAGTCTTTGTAGCACAGAAAAAAAATATGATATTGTCAGATAAAACCTATCTGTTAGCTCAAAATATGTCAACAAATTAATATAGAAATGAGAAATCTTGGTTAGGTTTTCATCTTATATTTAAATTTTCATCCATTTCAAAATTGCTTGAAAATTCAAATGAATAACACCATCAATCCATCTTATTTCATTAAAGTATTTTGTGCTGTGTGTTCTGTATGTATTTTAGCATGAATACCTCATATGCATTTTTGAAGAATTTTCTGAAAAATTTATGCATTGGGATAGAAAATATAGTATATATTCTTTAAGAAACTAACCCAGAAAGAGAAGGAAAATGAGAAAGGCCAGTGTGGATCAGTCCTGATTGGTGAGAGGAGAGTAAGTAGGGCAGAAGGTGGAGCAGCAAGGGGTCAGATTTGTGTGAACTAGTAGAGGCCTGGCTATGAGGCTGTAGCCTATGGTTTTCAAGAGCAGGTTGAACATGACCAATTTTCGGGCAGAAATGGCAGATCTTTCTAATTATGTATGTCTCATGAAACTGTATCACTCTTTCAGCCTTATGTGCCTGTGAGACTTTTCATGTCCATGGTATGTTCAATTCATATCATGCTAGCATTATTACTACACTGGATATTTTCTTGTTGTTCCTTTTTCTTGTCTTCCCCAGTTACAAGGCAAGCTCTTTAAGAATAAGATTCCTTTCTTTAATGTTTGGCTGTTGGGTCCCCTGTACTTTGAATGGTGCCTGGCACTTATGAGGCTTTCAAAAAGCATATGTAGCATGAATCAATATTTTATTTTTTTTTTATTTATTGGTATCAGAAATTGAACCCAGGGTGATTTACCACTGAACTAGAGATATTATTGTTTGATTTTGAGATATGGTCTTCCTAAGTTGCCCAGGCTGGCCCTGAACTTGTGATCCTCTTGCCTCCATCTACAAAGTCTTTGGGATTACTGTCACACACCACCATGCCCAGCTCAATAGAGTTTTAAAAAGAATTTCAAATTAAAATTAATTAACCTCTCAAGCTATTTGTATGCATTTAGTTTAATTTTACTCCAAATTCTCAAATTTGTAAGCATACTTGTCAATTATGGAATCTTCTTAATGGTATTTACAGAAGAATTTAGATATATTACTATAGATAATATAGTCCTAGAAATTCTACTGTATTTGAAAAAATTGAAAGAAAAGTTTATATGATTGTGTATATCCAAGTGACTGTACACACACAAACACATTCTCTCTCTCTCTCTCTCTCTCTCTCTCTCACACACACACACACACACACACACACACACACACAGTTAAATAAATGCATAGGTCTAAATAAGTATATAGGTATGTACAGCTTTTATATTTAAACATTTGGTAACTATTATATTTTAAAATTATTTATTTATTTTAAATACTATCATGAGAAGAAGCATTAGGAAAATAAATAATGTTTATTTCAGAAAATAAATTATTTTTCATTATTTTTTCTTTTTCCTCATATAATAACATTTTATAAAAATGTAAAAATCAGGTAGAACCTGGAAGCTTTATTCTTACTTTTAATTTTAGTCTATGTGTTTTAAAATCACGTTATTATAAGTATCATGCATATTGCAAAATAATTTAATGATTTAATATTGATGGAAAATTTGATAATAATTATAATATTCAACCTTATTAGAAAGTAGTTTGTATATGAACAAGCAAATGAAACATGCATTTTGTTCCCATACTCTTAATAAACATGAAAAAATCATATTGCCCTTTAATACTATTTTGCATTATGCCTATTATAACAATAGCTTCAACAATGTCATGACACACTTAAGAAAGCTTTTATTTCCTCCATTAGCAACTTGTTTTTATAACTTTTAATTTAACCATAAAATTGTTTAGGGACATTTATGAAAACAAATTAACCTTGAAATATGAATACATTTTGTTTTACCAATTGATTCAGTTGGCAAATTAGACAAATTAGAAATTGGTCATTCCAGAAATATTTATGGATAAATATCAAATATTTATGGATAAATATCAAATGCAACACAGTACACCAAACACTCTAACAAAGATAATACCAAGGAATATTAGAGCAAGTAAGGACATCCTCAGACTTGATAGAGGAGAAAGAAATCTAAGTTTTAAAATGAAGGAGATTGGATACAACCTGATGACATGGCTGAGGCCTTAATATATGGGGAAAAGAAAGTAATTTCAGAAAAATAATTGATTATCTCAAATCTTGTTATGATTCAGATCTTAAGTGTTCCCAATGTGTTAAAGCCTTTGCCACCAGTTTGTAGAACTACCAGTAGGTGGTGGAACCTTTAAAAGGTGGGGTCTGATGAAAGGAAGTTAGGTCGCTGAGAGTATGTCATTAAAAGGAGACATTGGGCCCCCACCCTTCTCCTCTCTCTTTGCTTCCCAGTTGCCATGAGATGAAAAACTTCCTCCACATTTGATTTTTTTCTTCAAATGCCAATAGATTTTCTAATTCTCTAACATCTATATATTATTAAAAAATCAAAAAACTTTACCAACAAATGTTTATCAGAATCTTCATTCTATTGTTATTTCATTTTCCTGAAAGGCAAAGTAAGCAATGCTAGATTTCAAAAAGGTTTTCTTTGTGAGTTCAAAACAGTCCTAGTGATTATCTTCTAAGAAATTATTTTAGAATATTCCTTACAATCATTACTGAGGAGCTTCTTACACTGTGAGTGAAATGTGTGTCTATCCATTTCTTAAATATCATAACTGCATAGGCATGTTTTATTTGTTGATGACCTTTCTTTGTGGGCCAGCAGTTTGGCTATAAATTTGGCTCAAATATATTAGAATGTAATTCATATGCCCTGAATATGTTTAGAATAGCCCAATGTTTCTTCTTATCTCTTCATCTTTTTGGGGTTTTAATACCCTCTCCTGTTTACCACTCCATTTTTCTCTTGGAAAGATAATGAACACAAAGGAATCTGATTGTTCTTGTTTGCATCATTTCATATGCAGAAAGAGAGAATGTGATAAAATATATATTGTCGATTTATTACTTGATTATAATTTGTGCTTCTCTTTATCTTTTCAATCTAACAAAAGTCAGTTTCTCAAATCTTCAAACATTATTGTCTCTATTTCTCTTGAAGTTACTATCACCTTTGAAATTATTCTAGAAACAGCTTTGACTTCAGTTTTCTTCTTACACAATCATCTCTTCAGAGTATTCCCATTTCTATGTTCCTTCTCAACTGTCATCCTATATACACCAAGGTGTGAAGGTGAAGGTTAGGAACCCCATACACACGGGCGCCTCTGGTACTTTTCACTTCAATCTTCCATAAATTTAATTTAAATTTCATACTCTGTCTGTTCATTATAAGCTTCATTCTGAACTTTCAGCATAATTTCCAAAGAAATTTACATTCTAATATAATTCCTTCTCTACTAATCTCATCAATCCTTGACTGCAAAAGTATAATGTGTAAGGTACAATGAAACTTGCAAATATTTTGCCATAGAAGAGTCCACAAATTGGGGGAGTAAAACAAAATCAAAACAATGTAAGGAATATACAATACAGAAGCTATAGAAGGAATATGGTAGTAAGTGAAGAAAGAATACACATAGGTGAGAAGCTAAGAGTGCAAATAATATATCCAAGTCAGTGGTTACCAGAGCTTGGGCCATCAAGAAGGAGGCGAAGAGTAGGTGAGGACGGAAATAAAAAACACAGACTTGAAAAATGAAGTCTTGAATTTTGGAGAAGGATTTGGCTATGCAATTCTCTAAACTTTTCAGCCTGGATTCTGGATCCATTTTTTTCCAAAAATCAATACGGTGAAGTCATTCTCTGCATTAAATTTAGTAAATAATCAGGCTATCACTAGGGCACATGTACCCTCTATGTATATATGTTTCTTCTCTTTCCTAAATAATTTTAATTGCACGCAGTCATGCTGTACTATATTTAATAAAATCTTTTAAAAACTATTTTCCTAGGTAGCATCTGTTCTTTCAATTTCTGTCCCAGCTCTCCATTTTTAGGAGTTCTCCATAATCACTGTCACCCTATCTCTTCCCTATGATTTAATATTGAGTCTCACTCTAATTGATTATATTACCCCCTCTCCATTATAACTACTTTTATCAAAGTTAATAGTGAAATCCACTTGCCAATTTTAACAGTCAGTTCTCAGATCTCTCCATCCTTGACTCTCAGTGGCCTTGAAAAAGGTTCAGAAGCCTTTTCTTCCAGAGTACCATTTTCTTTTCTTCTCACAAAACATCTGTGGTAGCTTCTTCTTAGTCTCCATATTACTTTTCTTTTTATCTAATATTTTCAAACTCAGAGCAAGGCACAGGGTGAAGGGAAATGTAAGGGCTTAATGATGGTCCCCTTTAGATAAAGATTTCTTTTAATTAGCAAGAGCTTTAGTCCAAAAAGTTTTGTTGTTTTTTTTTTTTTTTTTTAAGAAAAAGAGCCAACAAACAAGACAAAAACCAAAAGAAAAAGAAATGAAAAGAAAGAAAGATGGGAAGGAATAAGGAGGAAGGGAGGAGAGAGGGAGGGAAAAGAAAAAAAGAGGAATAAACTTTTCTCGCTCGCTATAGGTGCAAATCTAAAACTGTAATGATTACCTTTTCTTTCACTTGCTTTCCTATATATACCACTTAGCCTGCCAGCAATTATTAAAACTAATCTTTTTATTTTTAATCAGCAGAGGGTGTAATATAAGACATACCAAGCCAAGATATTTAACAAATAGAAACTCAACATTAGTTTGTCTTTATTGATTAGCTCTAGTCTGGGGTCCTACTCCTAGTAACTACATTCCAGCCTTATTTTCCTAGAGGATTTCACAAACTTGTACTGAGGCTCATCCCATGCCAGAAACTGTGCCTGGGTTCCACTGTTCAATAATCTTGGTTTCCCTTGACCTATAATTTCTATGTTTTCAATATCAACATTCCTCTTTTGGGAAATTCAACAACCTAATATTCCATGTGAAGACTTCTAGTCTTTCATTTGTTACATATCACCTGCCAGAATCTGCTTTCTTGAAATCCTGAACACTGTCCAGCCTTCTAGCATCTCTGTTCCTCAGACCTATGGATTATTAGAATATGGAATAGTGCTATGATTTTCCCTTTGGTTTACCACATGGATTAATGAGAACCACTAAGAAGGATAAAAATGAACGGGACAGAGTGAGAAGCTCTAGTTTACTGAAAAGTCAAGAGGAAAACTAATACAAAAGAAAAATGCCAAAACAGAAAGTGAATATCAAGTGTCAATTATGAGATCTGAGTGAAGACTTCTGAATTTGTCAGGAAACACAAATACATGGTCTAGTAGACAATTAAAGCCCCGAGATTTGGATTAATTTAACATACTTTTCTTAGATTAAATAGCATGAATAAATTTATTAAGTGAAGTCAAATCCTGAACAACTCAAACTACTATATGAATCAACATAAATGTTCATTTCCCATAAAGAATTTTCCATAAAGAATTGCATGGGTAACTTAAAATATAATTTCAAATGTTTATAGTTGCCAAATTATGTTTCTGAATTGATTCTTATAGAACTTTCATTATTTCAAATATTAAAAAAAAACGATCTATAAAATCCATGGAAGAATCATTATGCCTTGGAAGAAAGTAATTGTTTTTTAAGATTATAGCCTTAAGAAAACAACAGAAACATACAAGTTTTGGAGAATGAAGTGAGATGATGATTGGTGGAAATGACTAGCCTTACATTCAACAATGTATAAGTAATAGACACTGTAAAAATATGCACAGAATTTAGAAATATATACAGTAATTAGAACCATCTGCTACCAAATACAGGTACTACAAGACCTGATTCAAAGACTAAATTAGACTCATTTGTTATTAGCAGTATATATTTGCATTCAATTAATGTGCTAAAATCCTTGAAAAGTATGCTCTCTTAAGTGGGTTAAACATGCTCATTGTAATCTTGTTTATACTAATAATTGGCTTAGCAAATCTTTTCTTTATATCTAGTACAAAGGTAAACTTTATCAAGCCCAAGCTGAATTATCATAAATTCCATATTAGCAGAAACCAAATTAATGAGGTTTGATTGTACCAAGAAAATTGCTTTTGCCATTTGCTTAATTTCATCTGCTGTATATAATAATAAAAAATTCAAGAGATGAAAGAAGTAGATAATAGAGTATTTGCAAAAATATTAGAAGCAAGGCAAACTTTCAGAAACTCTAATTTAGTGTTATATTTATTTGTTTAGGTTCAGTGTGTAATATGATGTTAAGTATATTACTGTACCATGCTATTATGGAACAGATGTTAAATGCAATGTAAAAATGTCAGGGGTAAATGATTGATGATACTCTTTGCCATTTCAAAGTAAACCATGATTATTTATATGCTCTGGACATTGCTTGAAAGCATCATATTAAATCTAAACAATTGATCCATTTTCAAGGGGTTTTGTATAATATATTATTTATGTGGTTTTTATTCTTTTGTGAAAATGTCCCAGTATTAGAAAGTATTTAGAGTCTCAAGTGCTCCACCCAGTCCATATGGTAGATTTGTTGTCTGTGTAATACTTACCTTTTTCCCTCTAGGCCCATATGGCAAGTCTATAGGCCACCCAGGCCCCTCTTTCCTCCACAGGGGCCATATGGCAAGTTCAGTGAGCACTCATTTACCTTGTATTAATATTTTATCTACCTCAGACAGAAAAAGAGATCAGATTAACTAAAGGCAGCCCCTGAAAATGGTTTAGCCATATAATCAATACTGAGTGTCAATGTGGTCTGAGATATGAGCTCTGTTATTTCATTTATATTAAAAATAGCAAGTATGCTTGAATAATTTATCAAATAATTTCATAAGCTCTTTTGATCACTTGATATACATTGACAGAATACTGTTTAATTATGCTAATCATCTAGGCAATATTAACGTATGATAGTATAAGCTTATAGAGTTTAGAACTGGCTTAAACATATAGGCTTTGATATATCCAAAGAGATAAGACTGAATCTAAATTATAATCTATATTACCAAGTAATTGCTCTAAAATTAATTCATTGTTATAACTTTGCAACTATAGGCTAAACTTTTTCTGTCAATGTAATGTGATTAAGAAATTCTTAGCACTTTATAGTTAGAATTTATATATAAATATGGAATAGATTAAAAAACATTTCTGCATCTTCTACTGCAACTGTAATTCATGTAAACTTATCGAAGGAATAAACTTCAAGGGGTAAGTTATCTTATCTCAAAGTCATTTAGTTGATAAACTTGCTATTTTTTAAAATTTCATTAGCATTTGAGCTACAGAAATTAATTCTTTCATTTAACAGCTAATGGTATTGATATATATGAATATTACTATATATTTTAAACTTAAATTATTATTCCTAGCACTTAACTATTCTTACCCAATGTCACAAAACATACATATCCTTTATATTGGATAGTTATTTGCAAATAATCTTTGATTTCATCCAAAAAAAGAAATTTGTCTCATTTACAAATTTTTTTTGCCTATTAATAACTTTACCCCAGTCATTCAAAATGAATAACAACAACAACAACAACAAAAACACAATTCAGCCAGCCCACCACACTAACAGTAATTTATTTTTGTTAGACATTGGAATATCTGTCAGCTTATGTATAAAATCTGACGTGAAGAATGTTCAGAAGAAGTTCATACTTTTGATGTTCAGTACTTTCCTAAACACATCTATGTTTTTTTCCTCATGTCTTTTAATCAGTCAATGCTCTCTCCAAAAAACAATTAAAAATAATAAAAATTAATTTGTTTTTCATTTGATTCCACACAATGTACATATCATGTTATCATGTTTTGCCTACACTTCCTTTGAGTTCCCATATCAGTAATTATACTTGTTATGATATCCTTACAGACTACATTCACCAGACCAATGTAAATTCTGAGATCACAACTTGTAGATGATATGGAATAAATTCTGGAGTCATTTGAAATTTTAAAATGATAATATTGAAATAAAAATGTTAATGTGTTTAGGTTTGTCACCTGTAAGTGCAAGTAAAGTCATAATTAAAATATAAAGACAACATCAGGGTCTCTGACAGCTTATTTTAGGCTTGTATATATAGGAACATATTTTAATGAAAATATAAAAGTTTAATTTTATGCACTGAATATTTTCACGGAGTCAGCACTTTGCTATTTTGTGATAACATGTTAAAATTAATGGGATGTCTTAACTAAGTTCTTTCTGCATATATACATATAAAAAAGGGAAAGCTCTGAACCTGACTTCATAAATAACATTTGCTGTGATTTTGTTAAAGTTTAGATGCGTGGATTTGTATTTAAATCCTCAGAAGGTTACAGGGTGCAACCCTCCAACAATATCGCAGAGTCTTCAGGGACAAAATCCCATTATGTGGAGTTCAGTGAAGGGGGTAAACACCACCATAAAGAAATACAAATTGCACATATTTCCCATTTAGCTAGTGTCACCAAAGTTCACCATTAGAATTCTAACCAGTTAGGACTTATTCTTGGAGGTCAAGTACCTTGTGAACCTTGTCATCTCACTGATGACATCATATCCCATCCATCAATTCTTTCAGGAGCACACTTGCCATCTGCTCTGCACACGTTGTAATAACTTATTAGACAAATTCACAGGGTAACAATCTGCACAATGACACTGTTATCTTAATGCTGGCACATACTGAGATAACAGCTACTGTTTCTCTGCCAGAGCACAATGATTCTGCCTTCCAAATTTAAAATAGAAGTTTGGAAGCTATTTAAACTTCTTCAGTCTTATGGAAACAATAACTATTGGCAGAAGCATTTTTCTCCATTGTTAAGATGACAAATGAAACCCTCTTTGCCAGGAGATAGGCAGTTCCCATTCCATTCTAATGGTGCATCTCTGCTACAGTTTTTCCCCCATGAGAAAATGATATGCATATAGGTACAGAGGGCCCAATGAAAACTTCAAATAACAGTAGCCATAATCATCAAGTAGAAAGCTCAATATCCTCCCTTTCAACCTGCTAAAATGATACAATTGAAATGATTTCCCCATTTACTTCACAATGACTACAGTCTCTTTTCCTTTTTTTTTCTATCCTAAAGACACTTAATTAGTAGAATAAGGGTCTTAAACATCTAGCTGACACTGCATACCTGTAACTCTAATAGGTTCTCTGAAAAAAACCAAGGACAGTATCCAAGATCATATACCTTTATTTTAGTAGCATATTTAACCGAACAGCTGTCAAAGGCCTTACAAAAGAATGAAGTCCAGCACAAGACTTTCTATCCCCTAGCTTAAAAAATTATATATTTTTAGGAAAGATGATATTATTTTGCATTACATGGAATTCATCCTCTGTTCCTTCTTTTGGCTTGTCATTTATTCCAGCTTATACTGTGATCAACATTGTACTAAAATAAAGTCAAGTACAACAGCCGCTCCCTGCCCATCAAAACGCACAGACGTCTGCCAAGCACTTGTAACAGCTGGTGTTACATTAATTAGTTTAAACTATTTATTTCATCCATCTCCAGAGCAGATTGAGCAAAAACATTAGAGATTATTCTAGCATCTGTAAGTGCCCTGCAAACATTAACCAAGGAAAGTTAAAATATTCATCAGAATCATATATGCATATGTATATGGAGAGACAGACACACATATATTTATATATATTATTTAGAATTTGAAATGGCCATTATAAATAAATGAGTAAACTCTCATATACTTTAGTGAGGGAATGTTGTATTAACTGTCTTTGCAAACATAAGTTTTCAACTCTCATTCATCTTTTGTGTCCACAAAGTTTCTCTCTTTAAAAATTATCACTAGAAAGTGATAATAATTCCTGGCAGCATGGGCCATTAAACTATATATGACAGGGACTGGGTGACTCAGTGGATTAGTCACAGGTTTTATGGCCTTTATTGGAATCCTGCCCTAACTACAGTGATCAAAATACTGTTATCAAATGGTTGTAAAAATCTCAATTAAAATTACTTCTATGGCCTCCACTAGGTTCTTAGCAAACTATATCCCATAACATGAATCTCTACATTATTGACAAAATTAACTCAACTGCCACTTTTTGGCTTAAGAGAATTTACAAATTAACTATCTAACTGACTCTCCAAATAATGGTTGTCAGTAGGGGCTTGATTATGAATGTGTGTCTGTTAAACACCTGTCAGTCTATGGTTTTAAGTGGGACTTTTAGATTTTCAAGACTATATTATCTTTTACCACACTTTTTCTGGAAACCAAATATATATGCATTAAATTAACATTAATTGTACTGTTTACAAGAAAGAAAAATAGTCTGAAACATCTGAAGACTAATTCACAAGAGTAATGGTAGAGAAAAGCCAGGATTTCAACCTTTTTGTTGAATATCAAAACAGTACTATTTAAATTCCCACAGGGTTGATGATCCCCAAAGCAATCTATTTTACTTCACCAAAAGCAATACCATGAATAGAATTTGACACATGATTTAATCAACTAAAGGCAAACAAAAAGGTCTACATGATAGATAGCAAACAAACATTTAGGAAATAAATAATCTGATGCTCACTGAAGAAAACTAATAAGTTGTAGAAGGCATCAGGGAAAGCAATGTGGTATATGGTGGCCAAAGTTTTCTGCATAAACACAGCCAGAAGTCCTGAAGCACTACTCCTTACTTCTAGTGTAGACACATTTGCTGTTTTAACCTTACTCAGGTCAAAAAATCAATCTCTATAAAACAAATTAAATTTACTCCTTGGCACTTTACTTTCATACACCAAGCTCAAAAACAAATTAGTACAAGAAAAGCTCAATATAATATAATTCTATTTAGACTTAACTCAGATTAAAAGGAAAAAAAACATATTTTGAATCTTGAGTATGACTGAAGAAGCTATTATAAATTGCACTCTCACTGTCAAACTAACTGTCCTCTATGTTACACTGGTGTCTGTCATACTTGAGGAGATTTATATGGGTAACTTATGTTGGCTAATAGAAAATTTAATCATTAATATTGGACTGATATGAACTGGATTGTGAACCTCTCAAATTCATGTGGTTGAAGCACTAATTCTTGATCTTTACATGCAGGTCCCTCAAAGTGATAATCAAGGTTAATGAGGTCATAAGGGTAGAATATTAATCCAGTAGGACTGGTGTTCTTTTAAGAATAGGAAGATACCATCAATGCATGTGCATGTGTCCTATAAGCCAAGGAAAGAGGCCTTGACAAAAATCCTAACTACCAAAACCCTAATTTTGGACCTCTTGACTCCAGATCTTTAAAAACTACATTTCTGTAAGCCATTCATTCTGTGGCTCTAGCAAATGAATTCAGTAGTTCCTCAAACTTCACAATTCTATAGTGCTTCATAACTCTGGATCATTTAAAATATCATTTCATTGTTGTTACAGCAATCATGATAGGTATATGATTATTTCAACTACATTGAAAATGAGAAGGCTTTGCCTCTGCCTCAGGTTGTAGGTTATCAATACTCTTTCTTATGTGTTTTCAAGCTTTTTGTAAAAAATAATCCGTTTTCAATTTTTATAACTATTTAAGTCTCTGAGGGAAAAGAATTCATAATAGTACCTGGAATAAAATACTTTAGGGAAAAAGTTTCAAAGAGACAAAAGAATATTTCAAACCAGAGGTAGGCAAACTAGAAAGCATAGGCCATATCCAGCCTGCTGCCTCTGATGATTATTTGGCCTGAGAACAAAGAATGGTGTTTGCATTTTGAAATTATAGAAACAATAAAAATAACAGTAGCATTTGGTGATACTTGAAAATAATATGAAATTTAGTTTTTTAATATTAAGAAAGTTTCATTGGAACAGAGCCATAATCTCATTTATATACCATCTCTGACTGTGTTCTCATGACAGTAGCAGAGTTGAGAGATTTTTTGAATAGGAATCCTATACCCCCAAGCCTAAATTATATACAATACTACCTCTTACCAAAAAAAAGTTTGCTGACCCCAATTTGATACAATAGGATTAATTAATAGCATCTTTTTCCAAACTGTTTTTAACAATCTAGCTCTGGTTTTCCAGGGAGAATATTTAACTCATTAAACATTTGTAGTATATCACTAACAGGCTGATAATATTATTTCAATTAGTTACAGTCCATATTTGTAATGGTATTCTATGAGAGAAAAGGGATTTAAACTTATAAACAATTTACAAGTGAATTTGTGGAATTTGTGGAACCTGTTGGTAAACTTATGGATACAGTTTGTAGGGGTGATTGATAATGATGAAATATGACAGGAACAATCATTACCTAACTATGTATATTATTCCATTATTCCTAAAACTTTTCCCAGGTTTATACCATTTTCCCACAAATTATTCCCATTTTCACATTTGCAAAAATTAATGTAGCTAGTACTTTCAAAACTTAAGAATGTACTCACTATTCCACTGGGTTGGAGGTAGAATCCAAGATTTCCTTGAATCCAGAACTCATGCTTTCAACCATTATATTCTACTGTCTACATTAATTTCAGTTGGTTAAATATTGTTTCTGTTAAAGTTTTAATATTTTTATTAATAGAGCTGAAAATAACATGGGTACAAAATGAATTTCAAAATTGTCTTTAAGGAAACACTAGTTACATTGAAAATGAATAAATAAATACTCCTGAGTACTATATGACAGTTTACATTCAATAGATGGTATTGCATTGCCTATCAGCAGAAATACAATCTGGAAAATGTGACATTATGTGATTTTTGCCATTGGGCCAATATCATCATAGGTCAATGACTCAATGTGGCCTTTTGATGTAATCAAGATGTGATAAATAGAAGATGTATGAGGCTGGTATTGGCATAATATGCATACTATTTTCTTAATGAGTAAAAGTATGTTCTAAAATGATAAAAAAGTATAGTAAATAAACTAGTAACAGATGATTATTACAATGATTATTTGATGATTATTATCAAATTTTATGTACTATACATAATTTTACTTTATAGTGTCATAAGTCTGGCAGTGCAGTAAGTTTGTTTATGCCAGCATTACCATAAGCATGTGAGTAATATGGCCATTGTACTATGACCTTACAATGGCTATGACATCATTAGGCAATGGGAGCTTTACAGCTCCATTATAGTCTTACAAGAATACTTTTATATGTGCATTCTGTTGCTGAATGAAAGGTGTCAGGTGACTGTGCAATGTCAATGCTTCTGTCCTAACCATCATAGCACACATATATTTGTGAAGGATTAAACCTGCATCATCAAGCTCTGAATGTCAATCTCAACCTCAGTTTCCTCAGTATACACTCTCAGCCTCTTTTTCCTCATATTTAAAAGGGAGATAAATGACACCACCTTCAGAAGATAATTGCAGTATTAAGTGTGATTATGTCATGTACTTGCCAACACATCACAACCTCAAGGGATGGTTGAACAATCCAATCCACAGGATTTTTTTTTTTTTTGTAAACTGTTTATTGTCATTATTTCAGAATACTGAGGTAGAAGACATCAGATATGCTGAAGCTTAGTTTTATAATTCTAAACAACAATTTAGGGAAGGTGAAATAAAAAAGGTTCTGAGGAAAGGAGGTAGTCATATATAAGTTTAAAAGGAAAAGTTAACAGATCTCCAGAATTCTAGTATGAACACACAGAAAAAACACAGGGTACAAATTATTAATTATAATTAAAATTACTAGTTTAGATGTATAATGTATAGATTTCACTATGTACATAAAATTATATTAAACAATAATATGTAATTATATATGAAATCAGGGAAGATGTATCAGGGAATAGTATATCCAAGGGATATAGTCAGACTTAAAGAACATTAGGCTAACAATAGAACAATTTTGTCACTGATATTATGAAATACATGCTGGTACAGAGGTCCTTGCATTTGGGAAAGGTAAGGAGGGGAATTCAAAATCAATACTAACATAGTATTATTTCCAATGATATCATAGCATCACAATTTTTAGATACAAATGTAAGTTATCAAGCAGCTATATAGGCCAAAAATTTGTTTGCAAAAGTATATACTACAGTCTCCACTTATGAAGCATATTTACATTCAAGGTATGGAACTTCCAACCTCCAAGTCTGTGGGCCCATGGAATATGTCTGATTTACTCATGTTGAATGCAAGGCAGCATGTTTAAGAGCATGGACTTTGGAGCTCAACTGCTGGACTCAGTTCTCACACCTGCCTGCTGCCTAACAGCCAAATGACCTTAGTTTCTGCCTTGTTATCCTCATCTTTAAAATAGTGATATTGGTAATGAATTCACTCTGAAAGTTGCAGTAAATTCTAAATTATAACTCAAGTATTTAGAACAGTATCTGTCATCTAGTGTATCTATATGTAACTATGTGCTGTTATTAATATACCTTTTGAAAGCAAATGGAGACTAGTGATCATATTTTTCTTTCTGTTCATTCCATACTTGGTTATGATTTTTCCATATTAGAATGCATGGATATATATAGAGACATAGATATAGATAGAAATATATAAATACATTTGGGTTTAATATAGCTCTAAATCTCATTACATTCAATGCAACTTGAATGGGAACTAAAATTTTCAAACCTATTTTAAAATACTTTTTAAAGTTGTCTTCTGGAAGTTAAAAAAATAAACTACAAAATGCTCTTAACCTTTCAAATTCTAGGGAACTGTTGTTTTTTTTATGCTCTCTCCTAAGTAGACACCCAACATCTTTTGACATTATGAAGCCACAATCCATCATTTTCATCTCTTCATGGTTGATTCCGCATGTCTTATCTTCACCCAGAAAGTAAAGCAATCACCTGATGCCAAAGCATCAGATGAAAATGCCAAATCATATACCTATGACCAGCCTCAACAGGATACTTAAACTCCAATAGCCAGCAAAGGAAGAGCTTCACGCTTCTAAATCTAGCTTTGTCTACTTAGCCAACACATAAACCTTAGCAATCTTAACAAACCCCTTCTGAAACTTTTAGCACATGCTAAAACTTTGACTTAAGACAGCCTGAATTTCACATATTCTTCTCACTTCCAGACTCATTGTTTGTAAGTATTTATAGCACAATAGAATTTGTCATGTGACACTTCCAGGAAACTGCAAACTACCACAGTATAACAACCAGATCCAAATTGTTCTACTATGTTCTGAACAACTCATGGAACATAAAGCATTGAATCAAGAATTTTAGGAATTATATACAGTATTCATAAACAGGGCAATTTCAAGCCTTGCTATTATAAATGGTTATTTATTTCAAAGGCAAGACATTCTCTGTAAGGGTGGGGTGAGCAAGAGTGAGAATGCCCCAGGGATGCTGAAGAAGGATTCTAAACTGTTTCCTCTACATAGAGATTTAAATCTTAGAAGCACCTGAACAACATACTTGATGCCTTGGGGATTTAATTCCTTAAAATGCTTCTTCTGCTGTCCTTCCTATTTTCCTCCCCACTTTGTGAATCAGTTTCTAGTTATTAGAGAAAACATTATGTTAGCCCCAAACAACCCACCGTACTGCTTTTAAAAGTCAAGTTCAAATGCAAACATATTTGTTTCTCATACTTACCAAGTTTCTCATACTTTACCAAGTAAAACCCTTAGTTGGCCAAACTACTTTCACTGTGAGCACTTTTTCATGACCTAGTACCATAATAACCTTTACTTTAATTATTCTGTTGTTCTCCCATGATGTAATTTACCCAGGAATGGTGTTTAACCTGTTTCTACATTCCTACAAATGAAAAGTTCATTCCAAGGGTTGAATGTTACAGGACTTCTTTCCAAAACTTAAAACTATTTCACTTTCTGATGAAATTCTTTTTTTTTTCTCTTTTACCAAAAAGTTAATGATTAAACTTTGCTATAAAACCTTTTGTTCTTATTGAAGTCACTTTGCTTGTCTCTCCTACTGTAAGGACACCAAATCCTAAAAGCTGGCAAGAATGCATATGTTTATTTCACCATTGCACTGCAATTACTGAATGCCACTTAATTATAGCAACAGATGCTCGAGTGTAGGAACCAGAAAAATCAAACGCCTCATTTCCAGGTTATTTTTTTCCATTGCTTCTGCCAACAGCAGATGTGTGAGCCCCTTGTGCTCTGGCGTAAATACTTATCAAATCCTAACAGGTCACCTATGTCACAAACAACATTTCAGATGCAACTGTTTCACCTGATAATAGGCTCTGAAAATAAAACTGTGAGCTGTAAATACAATGTATTCAGAATGAAATGCCATAATGTGAAATTGCTTTTTCTCCAGCTACAACTGAAGTCCTTGACAGTTTTTGGCAGTGATAAATCACCCTCCCATTAATTGTCTTCTTTCTCATTGTGAGGTGAGCTGCTAAAAGGGGCAGTCAACAAAAATGACTTAAAGGACAAATTTTGGCAAAAAGACAATGAAGAAATCTGTCATTGCTAAGCCTCCAGTAAACTGTCGTGAAGCAATCAAAATATATGTAGCCAAAGCGTTTATGTCTTTGTTAGGAAGATTATAGGATGATAAGTTTACTGTTAAAAGAGAGGAAGGACCTAGAAGAACTTAAATTGAGGGTCCTTGACAACCTCTTCCAAGTGATTTTTCTCCTACAAGATGCATTACTGACTCTCAGATTTGAACATTTTCTTATCTATTCAGATTCATGCTTGGACCTAGAATAAATGAAAAGTTCCCCAACGTGTGATCACAAGTTATAAAACCTTGTTAACCTAATTTTGAATTGAATATAAATTTAATTTTTAAAAATTAATTTTGAAATTCTTTAAATATATTTTGTCATAAACAGGAAAGAGAACTTATATGATTCTACATACACAAGTGTGTTTGCCACCAGTAGACAATTTAATAGTACCATATGCAGTATGAGAAAATTATATGTTACTGCAGTGCATTTCAAATGCACCATTTACATTTTAGTTTGTATTCAGCATTAGTAAGTAAAAATGCATTAAAATTGGACCCAGTGTTGTTCCTGCATTAAAAATGTTCATATTTACTTCATGTAATTAACATATTGCTTAAATTGCTGAATCCCAAGCCTAATTGAACTAGAACCCTAAATTTAAATTGTGCCCTTTCCTGGAATGTTACCCAGGCAATTCTCAAACTTCAATAACATATTTGAAAGAGATACAGAGGTAACATGTGAGGATTGCAATGGCCACACATGAAGAATAGTTCAAATAAAGCAAAACCTACAAAAGGAAAAGTGTGTTTTTAGGAGTCCTTATGAATATAATATAATGTTGTGAACCATGACTGTAGGTACCTTATCATGACAACATTTTTCCAGAGGTACTTGAAATAATTTTTTTAAATAACTTATGGGAATTTCAATTAAAACAGAAAATCACTGAATCAGTAACTAAAAGGAATAATTCAATATATCAACAAAGTGTTCTTACTAATATATAGGTGTCTGTTTTCCATTAAATGGAGTGAGATAAAGTGGTATCTTGGTGCTTCAACACTATAATTCAATAGAGTCCAAGTTAAATAAAGAAAACTTAAAATTACCCCAAGTCCCATTCTGTAGCTCAAACTGAATGTTAGCTGAATATTATTAAATATAGTTTGTAGACTATGACATTAAAATATCTTTTGAATGACAGGAATAAAAAAAAAAATCAAGGGGTTGATTTTTTTTTTCCCTTTTTTGGTGATCCGCCAGTTTGAGAGCTTACTGAGAGCATATGGAGATAGCATATTTGCAAGTCCATCTCTGGAGGATTGCAAAAGGCCCTTAGCTTGTGAAAAACAGCAATGTTATTTTTTTTTAACGTTCCCTATATTTAGAGATTAAATCGCTCACTGCACAAACCCATTTGGAACAGGCGCGAAGGTGAAAAGGATAATCAGTACAGTCACTGGTCCGTGTTTCCTAAACGCTTTTGAAAACATTACTGTGCGCAGGCATAAAATTAGCGGCAGGACCTTAAAAAGGCTGGCATTTAGCATGACTTTTTGGAAAGTGACACCCTCATTTTTTTCTTGTAGGATATCATTAAATTTCAATCGCCCTATGGCAGTGCCTTTCCATTAATAACCAATTCACTGTGTCACTTTGGCTCTCCTTTGAAATAATGAGCCTTTGCTTCGCTTTAATAAATTTAAACATATTCTCAAGGCCAGGGAAGATAGGAAACCGCAGATGGGCTGAGAAAAACACGATTCATAAATCCTTAACTGCCTGAGATCGTTGAGAGCAAAACAAAGTAACACTCGTAAAATATTAAACAATCCCAGCTGTATGAGGGAAGCTTCATTAACAAAAATGGACTATTTACTGCCTTGCTCAGAGCCTGTGGGTAGAGAGTCAAAGAAATCTTTTTAAAAATTTCCCACTGCCATTTCTTCTTGTGATTCTTTAACCAACTAATGGAACAATAAAAACATTATCTGGAAAGTCCAGTTATTGCCAAGAATTAATAAATATTATTTTAAAAGCTATAAATTATTTTCCCACTTCCACAATTTAAAGATTCACAAAGGAGAGTGTGTCTATATTTTTCTTGGGAATATTTCATATTTGTGGCAAATTTATTGAACACATGAGGTCTACCTAAGCACTCAAAACAAAACGATGGTAATAAGCATGTGGACATCCTTAGTCTAGTGGCTTCTGAAGTATTTGTCAGACTGGAAACAGTTACTTTTACTTTGGGTTCTGCATTTTATTATTCAGTTATTTTTCGCTTACTTGCTAAGACATTTTCTAACGTTAAGTTTATAGAAAACTTTAAGATTCACAATATATTTGAAATCAGACTTAAATGTTGGAAATTCAATCTAAAAATTCGAGTATCTAGCATAATAGATGAAAATTAGGAGATATCAGCATCAAGGATAAAATCTTGAAGGCCTTGCTTCAAAATCAAGTCCTGCTTGCAGGTAGTATACAAGTTTGAAGTACCAAGAGATCAATGTCAGTCTGTTAAATGCTAAGAACCTAGAGAAGCTCTAACCTTAAAGACAAGCTGACAATCAGTGGACAGAATGTCAATACTTCTAAACATTTCAAGGGCAAAAATATTGCTTTATACAATCTGTGTCACATTTATTGCAAGAAAAGAATTTAGATTTTTCTTGTGCATTCTGTCAGCACTTTTCCTTTTATTATATATAGAGAGATAATTAAGGGGTTCAATATGGAATAATGAGGAGACTGACCCTTTAACAATGCAGAATTTTGTGATAGTACATGAAAAAGCACAAGAAAAATGTAAATACAGTCATAATTTTTCAAACACTATACAGTTTACCAGCTGCACTTTTTTATGGATAAAAATTCAGAGTATGTGAGAAATCATTTGAATAAATATGCAAGGTCTTTTCTGTCATCATTGGCAATTTCATTTTCTTATACTGCAAGCAAATTTTTGTTGACATATTTCCCAAAAGATATCCAGAATTAAAAAGCAATATAGGATTCATTAAGAATACAAATATTGAGTGCTTTTTGACTCTCTTATTTTCTTAATCTGTAAAATGGGAACAATAATAAAATGTCCTGTGTTCAAAAGTAATTTTTGAACGAAGAGAGTAAGTGTATATAAACATCAGTGCTTGGTGCATAATCAGCACTGTATAAAGGTCAGATTATGACTAAGTTTTAAATCCAATAATTTCAAAAGACGATTTTTTTTTCTGCACCACAGAAGTATATAAATTGACTATTACAAAGGATACTTAAACATTTGCTGTTTCCTAAGAACTGGATGGTTTTACTAGTATTATAAAGCTATTTGTTGGAAATATCTTGTAATAAATTTAAAACTTACTTTGAATCAAATACCACTCTTCTAAATGAAATCTTGTTGGGCCAGCTCCTTCTAGTTCGAATGTGCCCTGAGCTCAATTCTTTCAAAGAAGGTTTAAAATGTGTCTATAACATTTTACTTCAATTTATTTTTATTATTTCTGTGACTAACATCTAATCTTTTGAAGTATTACAAACACTAATTCATTAATACTTCTAAACATTATAAACAGTAAAAACTATTTAATAAATATAAGTAAATATGCATATTTCATAGCAGTACTTTTTTCTTTTTTGCAAATACAAGTTGCCTTCAAATATGCTTATTAGAATCCATTTAATATAGATTCATAAATATAGCACATCTTTGGTTACAATTGAAGGCATCACAAATAATTTGTGAAAAGCAGACAAAATGTTAGAAATAATAAGTGTATATATTTGCATTGCACATTACTAAAAAAACTTAAAGTGCCTTTGCCCTTACGTAAGTTATAGTTATCTATTACTGACCAAGTCATTTCCATTTTTTTTGGCTTTGTAACTTCAGAGTACCTTAAACAGACACATATCATATTTTCCCAGAATTGGGGTAGAAAAGTTGAAAGGGCTTCGATAACTTGAGATGGCACAAAGATGCCACTGTAAATCAAAGGTGAAATAGCATCTTATTTGAGGCTAACAACCAGCCTCTGAAAAGTTGGTATTTTCTTCCCTAGCAGTCCTTCATCATTGAACACGGGAAACAATTACAATGAGAGGCATGTGAGCACAGAGCCTTTGCCACTGGGCCCTCATAAATCTTGCCAGTTCCCAGTGAACAACACCAAATATTTGCAGCTGAGGAACATTTGGTCTGGCTTAAATTAACATATCTCAGCAGTCAGAAGTCATTAAGCTTTGCCAATGATTTGAAACAATTTTTCCATTTCAAAAAGCACACTGCCTTTTACTTATTTTTCTGGAAGAAAGGTACTAGAAACTAACACAAATGACATGGAAACTGGAAGTTGTTAATAAAAAAGAAAGATAAAGGTCTTTGAACTGCCTTTGGAAAATTTGCAAACACTTTTAAGAAGAATCCCTTAGCTTTTACACATATATCAAATAATAATTCAAGCTGATACATGCCAATTCATGGTGAACAACAAAATATAAAGATGCAGATATGTTTTAGCCTTAATTCTTTGCAAATTTGAACATTATACATCGTAAAACTGATAGAAAACATTGCATGAGAAAAACCAATCCAAAACTTTCAGCTAATGTTTTCAAGGAGGCTTAACACTGAAAGAAATATGCTGGTGTGTTCCTCAAAGATCAGTTCTGACAGAGTTCAGACATAGGGGCATGAGCAAATTGTTTAGGGCATCTCAATGATTATAACAGGGAACTTTTCGAGTATGAAAAAATGACATGAATAGATTGTGTTAATGAGATTGTGATTTAGAATTCCAATCAATACCTTCAGCTATTTACAAATTCATTTCACCAAATGTGTGGTATGTCCTCCTTTAGATAACTGATAACAGAAATGCATATCTTTGCCACAAGTCATACTAAGAAAATGGAAATAAAAAACAAGGAAAATAAAGCATTTACTATGTGCCAAAAGTTGTTCCAATGTTATTATTATATGATTTCATGTAATATACACAAACAGATTGGGGGGGTGATCCTGGGATTGAAACCAAGAGTTGTTTTGCCACTGAACTATATCCCCAGCAGGGTCTCACAAAGTTGTGGTGGCTGGCCTTGAACTTGTATCTGCCTGCCTCAGCATCCTGAGTAGCTGAGATTACAAACATGTGCCACAACATCCAGCTAATAAGATTTGTATCGGGGTATTTTCATTGGTCTGTTAGTATCCCACTTATCAGTGGGACACCTGGGTGTAGCCAGATGAGGCTGTCTCCAGGTTGCTGTTTGCTCTTCTATGCTGTGCTGCTAAAAAGTAACTTCAGAAAATATTCACTACAGGCTTTAGATAACTTTATGATATATAATTTTGTCAAAGGGTATAATCTAGTTGCAAACGTAGGTCATTATGTATTTTAAATGCAAATTCAGTCAAACACCATTCCTTAAACACATTAATTTGTATTATAAAGCTTCAAAGAGCCTTCACACTGCTTGTTAATATTTTTCCCCAAAAGATAATGTGAAAAATAAAAATTTGGGGGAAGCAGTATGTTAGCAAAATGTACATTGCAGAGTAAACAATAAAATGACAATACAATTAATAAGCTTTCATTTATAAATAATCAAAAAATATTTCTTACAGAGATCTTTTCTATCAAATTAGGTGGGAATTAAAAATAAAGTTCCCATTTTGTTGGCTGTTTCTCTTTTGCAGATTGAAAGATCCTTTAAATAACATTAAAGTATGGTAGATAAGGTAAATACAAAACAAACCTTACAGACAGAAAAAATGAAGAGGTAAAAATTTGAACGAACATCACAGCTCAGTCATTGAAAAGATATAATGCTTTGTATGTCTACATACCTTGAAACACTAAGAAAAATTTAATGTTATTTGTTTTACTACTTAGAGAAGGGCATGGAACAACAAATAAAGCTCTCTTACTGCTATATATCAATTCAGAGGTCATGCTGCACTTTCAGAAAGGGAAAAATGTGTTCCATCATTGTTCTTGTGCATGGTCTGCATTTTGTTCCATACTTCACTACCCAAAGTGGTAACTATTGTTTAAACATATTATTTTGTCTTCTTCTTTGTTAAAAGAAAGCTACTTTACATTTTTTGGAGAAAGTTAAATAGGTAAAGAAAAAAATGAACTTAAACTTTACAATATTCCTTTTTTAAAGAAAGGAAAAAGCATTTGCAGAGAAACTCTAGGGAAAGAGGTGAACTTGAAGCCCTTCCTGACTAGTTGACCTGATTTCTCAGTCTTACATCTTCCCATTCCTTCTGGTAACTTCAGATCTCTAATGCTTTCACAAAGAGAAGAGAAAAGCGAAGACAAGCAAATCATACTCTCTAATCATCTTGTGCATAATAAAAATAAGTCAGACCTTTCATAGTAGAAACTAATACTCTGACATCACAGTGTGTCCAGTAAATTTATTCAATAAATAATGTATTCAGGAAGTAAATATTGTAATGTAAAGACATAACACAGTTATCTTTCACTTGTAGATATAATTTTAATTTAATCCCCATTTCATACCTGCCTAAATAAAATCCAGAGGGAAAAAAATGTTTCTAAAGGTAATTTCCAAGGTTGGCTTTAGATTATTATTATTAAACTTTTTCTCCTTCTTTCCTTGTGATCAGCATGAGGCATGGAGACAGATGGGAGACAGAAAATTGTAGAAAATTACAAAAATATGTGTAATAATACAAAAAATCAGATAATTATGTTTAGGGATATTTTACCATTTAAGTAGGTATCTTCCTCTTGTTAAAGAATAAATAAGAAGCATCCTCCCAATATGAGCACTGAGATACTTCCTTTTGGGGGAGACTGTTTCTCTAGCTTTACAAAAGAATTATTTAAGGGGCTGGGATGTGGCTCAGGCGGTAGCGCGCTCGCCTGGCATGTGTGCGGCCCAGGTTCGATCCTCAGCACCACATACAAACAAAGATGTTGTGTCCGCCGATAACTAAAATAAAATAAGTATGAAAAAATTCTCTCTCTCTCACTCTCTCTTTAAAAAAAAAGAATTATTTAACAAATAAAAAGTCTTATTTTATGGATTTTTATGGTATATTAAATACATTTATTATGTATGCATAAATGCGATTTTTCAAAATCATGCAAACAGTTTCTGGACAAAACTGAATTTCAAATACATTCTGTTCTATTAAAATTTGTTTAGGGCAATGTTTATAACTTTATATACAAAGTATAGCTGTTTGTCCTTGAATAAACATAAGGAAATTGAAGAAAAAACCCAAAGGTAAATTACTAAGAGTTGAAAAACTATGAATGAAATCCTCTAGAATGAATTCTGAAATTCTATAGTCTCATATGAGAACAAAGTAAAACTCTGTGCATTAAATTTAACTTGCATAATGAGATCATCAATAACTCTTTAAAAACAACAACAACAACTCAGAAATAGGACTTGACCTGTTAAAATATTAAAGCATATGAAGAAAGAAATGAATAAAAAATAAACAGCTCCCAGTATATATGTGCAAAGATAGCATTATAGAGAAATGAGAGATTTCCAATATTTTTGAGTAACTTTGTTACACTGTTGCAATTTTGTATATGTTTTCAGAAGTGTTGTTCTCAAAACAGCACTGTGAAATGGGAAAGCAAAGCCTCATTCATCGAAGATAAGGGTATATCGTACTGAGATTTTAGACCTTATTCTTAAACACTATGTTTTTATATAATTGTTTTGAGGAAAAAAATAGGTGTATGTATGTGTGTGTAAATATATACTATCTGGCACATAACAGTAAGTCATTAATTCTTGGTATAATGTTCATTCTCCTCTTTTATTTAGAAAGCAGAAGATGAACTAATGAAATTGGTGAATTCCTTCTTTCTTTTTTAATAAGACCTGCAACAACCATACAATGATGATGTCCTTGGTTTGGCCATTGATGATTGTTAGACCTTTAAGTTTTTTTTTTACATATTGGAAAGATAATCTTAGCTTGCTTGAATCCATGCTTTGGGGTTTTCAAATATATTGCGTTGTGAGAAATGCAATAAAATCTAAATCTGTAAGAGCTAAAAACTGCATTTCCTTTCAATTTAAGCATTTGTTTCAATTGTAAAATACTGGGATGAGGGAAACAAGAATAAAGAAAAATAATGAATTTGTAAATGAGGTTTTCAGATATTCCTTTGAAACCTTTTAAGATTTATTATTTACATGTTAAACTAGCCCAAAAGAAATTTAAACAAGATTGCTCCAAAAAACAACACAAAAATAATTGAGAAATATTTACCAAAATAAAAACTAGTAAATATATTATTCAAAGTAGTTAATTGTGAAAAGATTATGCCAATAATGAATGTTGTGATGATACTGAAGAGAGCTGAAGAGAAAGAAAAGATCCAATGTGTTCATATGCTTAAAGATTCCTGGTACATAGTAGGCATTCAGTAAATACCCTTTCCCTTCTCATTATTGATTGAATCAATTATTTCCAAATATAAGAAATATCATAATCTTGGGGAAAATGCCTCTGTTTAAATAATCCATGACTACAGCCCTAATTACCTCTTCTAGTTTGCACTTGCTTTCCTACTTTAGGATAATTTGGATACGTGTGATGGCAAAATATATAGAACTGTATTTACCTAATTTTATGAGTCAATGAAATTTTCTAGTTAGAAATACACAAGGCTATGTGTACTTTTAAATAATGCTAATAATATATTATCCTAATTGGTGGATACAATATATTTAGAACAATTAGTGACAACTGAACTCAAGAAACATGTGGGAGATATTTTTACCTCATTAGAAACAACAGTTCAGGGTTTACCTACTTCTACCACTAAACACAACACTTTATTTTTGGAATAACTGATCAGAAATGATGCTTTTAAGCATTTTTAAAAGCACAAATAATATCATTAACATTTTTTACAATGTTAGAATATAATGGAAAATATGAGTCACAGAAAATCTCTTCAAAGCATATTTTGTAAGATATTTTTCCTGTATTTTCCATTTATTGCAGTTAGAAAAATGTTTCCTCTTTACTTCTAAGTTTGGAAGTCAGCTTTCAAGGAAGAAAAAAAAAAGGAGGGAGAGAGGGAAAGAGGGAGAGAGGAAGGGAGGGAGGAAGGAAGGAGGGAAGATTAATTCCTTTTATTTTGATAGTGAAACAAATATATTAGTAGAAAACTCCAAGTTTGGCATGAATTATTCACCTACTAAGTGATATAGTCTTAAATACTAGGATGCAACTACATTTATCTTAAGCCTATATTAATCTCTAATGCCCTATTCAAAGTAATCTCATCAAAATAGGGTTAAGGGCCTTTTTCAACACCTTGCCAACATTTTAAACAAAAGAAATTTGACCTCTCTCTCTCTTTCTAAAAGTATGAAATGCTTCCTGTGCATATACTTGTAGGATCTTCCTTTCCTCCCCTCCTCAACACACACACATTTTAATGTTCTGGCTAGCATACTGGTATACAGAACTAAAGAGTACTGAAGAAAAGTTTAAGTGTGTATATTTTTTAAAATTGATATTTCATCAAGAACACTGTTTCTCTTTTTCTCCACCCTGTCCCCAGCAACAGAGAGAGAGGGAGAGGGAGAACACATAAACACATGAGAAGCTTGGCCAGGAAATTAGACATCTTATCTTTGGGTTGGCTAAATAAGGACCAATAACCTAGGCCTGCAATGCTTTTTGTGATAACTGTCTTTACAAATGAAATTTTGACTTCTTCACAGCTTAGCTACAAGAAGACACTATCAGTAGATGCACAATTCTGTGCAATATGAAGGGTAGTAAAAGATTTCAACATCTGACAGGGGAAAATGAACAACTGATAAAGAATCTTTGAAATGGTCTCTCAATGCAAGGCAACATTTTTAATGTTGATTTACATTTTTATTATTGTTTACTTTCTTGATAGGCAGAAAGTATACTAAACATGAAGCACATAAACTGAAGGAAAAAGTCAAACACCAGTAAAAATAATGAAAGGACAGTTATGTTTAAAACAATAGTTATTTGAAATCAAATTATGTTTGCTAATTTAACTGGTGCTTTATTATTAAGATATTAAATAATATTAAGATATTATTTAATATCTTAATAATAAATAATTAACAAAAATTTCTGGTCATATTGAGGTTCTCTTTCTAAAACTAACCACAATATCAATACCAGATCTTTCAGCTTGTAAGAATAAACCATATTTTAAGGATCCCCAAAGTCTTCAATTGTAGCTATGCAAAAGGAAAAGATACAAGAAATCATTTAGATTATAAAATAAATTATACACTATCATTCCAAAACTTCAATTTCTTCTGCATTAAAAAATGAAACTTCTGAAGGAGGCAGAGGATGACTAAAGATGTAATATGTAAAATTATAAAAACTATAAATCCCATTGTCATATAATATCATGAAAATATTAAAGTTGTACCTCATTAAAAAAAATTAGTTATACATGGACACAATGTCTTTATTTTGTTTATTTATTTTTATGTGGCTCTGAGGATTAAATCCAATTCCTCATGTTCAAGGCAAGTTTTCTGCCACTGAGCCACAATCACAGTCCTGTAATTTTTAATGGCATATTATTGAAAGTAGAAAAAGTCCAAACTTATCACTAAATGTACCCTTAAAATCAAACCATTCCTTTAGTTCTGTTTCTATTTGCAGTTAAACAAGTTTTTCATTACAAATTATTCAGTCGAAATTCTAGATGAAGGTAATTTTCTTTTCATCTAAAAAATTTTATCTTGAGGAACCACAAGATAAAAATCACTGATTCCTTAACTTTCCCAACTATGATTTAACAAATCTGAGCATTTTCATATCACTTAAACAATTGTAGTAAATATTAAATGTTTTATATAATTAACTTATGATTAAAACAAATATTTAGAAAACCAAGCTTCACCCTCTCAATTTGTAATATCTTGTTATGATATTCATAATATATAGTGTATAATACTGATTAAAACTCTGTATAAGAAGAAACTTAAAGAAGTATTTTAACAGATACCGATTATATTTTTAGATCTTATAAACAATAATGGGCTCATACGTTGTAAATTTTCTTAACAAATTACATGTAAGGAGGCTTAAGAATTTCCAAATAACAGCTTACTAAGATTTTTCAATTAAACTTTGAAATATTTTTATTAGTCAAGTAATCAAAAATATGAGTGATAGTGGTTATCATACATTTCATCATAAAATAATGAAGTACATTTATTGAAATGAACATATGAATATAGCAAATGTCTTTATTGTATAAACATGGTCAGTCTTTCAGAGTCTGCGCATTACCAAAGGTTAAAATGAAGCCAAGTTAATATCTTTTTTTTTCCCCCAAGACAGTGCTTTGATGCTGACTGTAATTTACATTACAAATATTTGTAATGGACTCTTACATGACTTAGCTTGTTCATGCATGTTTCATTTTCCAACTTGACTTTACATACTTTTGATAAATTTCCCAAATACACCAAATCTAAGGAAATTTTATGATGACTGGAGATATTTGTAGAAATATTCTGAAGATTCTAAGCTGCCTCAAGATTTTTTGTTTTTCATGTTTTGAACAGTAGCTCAACATTATCTCCCAGGGGACTACCCTGAAGGGAAAACAGGCATTTAAAGTACATTTTAGTTTGTTGAAGAGTTTCCTTGAATAACAAGGGAAAATTCTGCAACAAAGTTAAGGTAGGAAATGGTTAAGCAAAGTCATTAAAATATAAATTTCTTTAAATGATTCATGCTCCTATTTGTTTTACTTGATGAAGTTATTTATTTTGAGAGTAAATGATTCAATAGAAATGCATTGATTCGTTCTTCCTAAACATTACCATAGTTAAAAAATGCAACAAATATAGATCTAGCCCAGTTTATCACCTCTTAAAAATAAGAAATTAGCATAATTTGAGAGTCTAATTTAAATAGCTGTTTTATTAACAAATATATACAGAAACAGGAAGAATCATGAGATCTAAAGATTTAGAAATTAAATTATATATATATACATATACATATGATTATAGATATGTATATAGTTTATTTGTTGCTTCATCAAAGTCTTATTAGAAGAAATCTTTCTTCTGCGAAATTTTATCCCAGAAGATAATAGGGAGAGCTGCTTTGGTTAAAACATTTGTCTATGGAACTTATCTTGTATCTAGTGAAAGTTCTTGAGAAGTCCCTCTTCTCAAACCCTGGGGCATAATGCAAGTACTTAAGACTACTGACCTAGAGGCAGTGTGATAATAATGAACTGGTAAAGACTAGCTTAATCATTAATCATATTTTTCTGTAGCATCTTCTACTATTATGGTCATCATGTGCCAAAATTTATTCCTCAAATCCAATTTAAACATGGCAGGCGTCCATTCAACAAACTCTTGGGAGTGTTTAGACTGTGTAGGATACTAAGTTAGATAGTGAACTAGGAATAGTAACAGTGATAAATCACTCACCCCTCAATGTAGGAAACACCCTGATTTCTCTTTTTTTCTCTCACTCTTCCCTCATTGTCAAATCCAACAAAAAATTGTCAACCCCCCCATCAGCAATCATTTCTCTCCACATTAATTGCCAATACCTATTCAAAGTCACCATCATTTTTTGACAAGATGTCTTCAATAGCTTCCTGTCAAGTTTCTTCTTTACTTCCAGCTCTATTATGTATTTGCAACACAAAAGACGAGCAGAAATGTCACCACTGGTTAAAATCCTCAGTGGATACTTACGAAAACTTTCATCAGAGTATTGCAAAGACCTCTATAATCTGGGAACACTCTCCCTTCTTGACATCATTTTAGCATGTTGTCTGTCTTAATCTTTATGTTCCAGCCAACCAGTTTTCTGTCAGGGCCTCCTGGCTTTAGAGCCTTAGACTTTCTGCTGGTCTTTTTGCCTGAAAGGTTGGCCTAATAACCCTTCCTTGGGACTTGCCATGACTTCCTTTGTCATTCAGGGCTTAGTTCAAATGCTATCCCAGAGAAGACATTCAGTGCCATCTTATTTATGATGCCCCACCCTGGTCCCTATCACATTACCTAAAGTGATTAGATGGTTCCTAAAGCCATCTTTTTTTTAAATTAGTTCTAATATTAGTTCTTATTTTGGCTTGTCTGCTTATTGTTTATTGTTGATATCTTTCATAAAAATATAAAATCCATGAGAGCAAGGGCATTATCACCCTGAACTTTAATTTTGTTTTCCTTATGAGAAACCTTATTATGTAAGGTGCCCTATTCTTCTTTATATTTTGATTTAGAAACTGTACTGATTTTTTTCTCCACATGATTAAATATAACCCACAAAAATCCAGAAATCATTGTATGCATTAGATATGTCAGCTTCTGTTCAATGAACCCTTTCCTACTTGTCTAGATCTGCAAATATAATCACCCACAAACTACATCTCAAATTACACTATTGTTCCTTGACCTTTAAAGCTAGATGCCCCACCCCAGGCCACAGCTCTTTTTGACATTCCACACTATTTTTCAGGGCTAGAGAATGGAAGAAATTGCAGTAATACTAAAGTTAAAAATCTAATTACTTGAATTGTAGGATGAAATGCTTGACGCCATCTTCAATTTCATTCTTTCATTACAGAGGTGACATATGAGTGTAGTTCTCTAATGTGAATGTTGTTTGTTTGTGGTGTTTTGTTTTCTCCAAGGAAAGACAATTACCTCATGCACAGAGCTTTTGTTAGTAGTGTCTAATGAAGCAGGAGAAGCAAAGGAAAACTTTGGGAGGTCTCCCCTGCCAATGTGAGAATCTGAAGAAGGAAAAGGACCATGGAGAACATAACTAAGAGACTGTCAACTTGAAAGGAAACATTGACATTCCATTTACAGAGTCACATAATTCCTATAGTAAGTGGAATGCTTCTTTACCACTCCAAGTAACCAAAACAAAAACTGTGGTTTAATTTGAATGGTACAAAGTTGATGCACTCCCCACTATTGCAGCCTTTACTAATGTTATTAAAAACAGCAGCATTCCATAAGGCCAGATTATAAACCTTACAATGGAAAAAGGGGACTCTAACGTCCAAAGGGTGTGAATATGGGTCCTAAAGAACTGGGATCATGTGGCTTCCTTTGACACTAAGTCTATGGGAAAATAAACAAATTCTCAAATTTCATTAAAATGAACAGTATAAAATATTTAAACTTTCTAATGAACTCTCCAGGGGAGTAATGGTACTAATGTTTCTGGAGATTTTTAGGAAATGTTGCAGTACTACATGTCTAGCACAAATTAAACAAATCACATTAAGAGTGAAAGCAAATTCAAATGTTTGGTACCTATCTTATCTACAGAGCTCTGGTTTTTCATTTAAAAAAATATATATGATTTCAGGGTCAGGTCAATCATATATTTTTGTCCTTCAATTTTGTGTAATCACTCCTGTCCTTTCAAAAGGAGGGACAAACACCATCAAATCAACAGAGTAGTTGAAGGGTTTACATTATTTTAGACAGTTATTGTATATTTATGTTTAATCATCACATTATAATTCATTTCTCATTCCTCAACATAGCACATTACATTATACTTTTAATCTTGAATTAGAATTTTATGTGTTTAATATCTAAATGTCCCAAGTACAGATACAACTAAAATTGTATCTGTACTTGGGACAGATACAATTTTAGATACAATGTAAAATTGTAAGTTCTGCCTTACATATACAGCTTTATTTGTTAAGAGGAAAGGGATGGTGAAAATCATTTTCTCAGTCACCATTCTACAGAAATATTTCACATAGGTCTAGCGGTTATTGTTATTTTTTGGCAGCTCCTGGTTTGCTTCTGTCTTTTGAACTTACATGTTCTATGGCCCGTAATGATATTCAGTGATGGGTGCTCTAGATATTCAGAAAAATGCTTCTTTTTGCTTCTTTGCTATAAAGTTCAGCAATGACAACTGCAGATTATGTTGTATGCACCCTTTTGGGTACAGACTAAAAGAAATGTTTCCTTCTAAAGGCTTTCTAGAACAAAGCAAAATGTCTGAGAAATACCTTGAAAATTGTTTGATTCTCAACCATGAGTGCATATATAATACATTGGGCAAACAGAAGCACACAATCTGAAATGTATTTATAAGCTCAAATCTTAATAGGAACTTCATCAATGTAGGAATTTACAGTAACAAAGTAATCTATATACAAAAGTTTCCCAATGTATTTGCTTGCCCAAATAAAATGTGTATTTCTAACTCATTAAAGATATACACACATTTTATCTTTTACTGAATTTAAATTGAGCCAAAATAAAGTAAAATTAAAGCAAGTTCTTTTTTTCCCTGTCATTTTTCAACTCACTGAGAACTAAAACTTTTATGAAAGCACTGCAGTTAATCAATATATTTATAAGAGAAAGTTTCATCTTGAGATAGAACTGGAAAGGAAGGTCAATGAAAAGAATGCAGTCATGAAAGAAAGGATTCTACTTTAAATGATATTTTCTATTTTTCATTTATAACATATTCAATATAAGCACTAGAGAAAAAAATAATATTCTTAACTTCATTATAAAACATTAGAAATATCTTTTAAGAGTCAACAAAGTAATCCATCACTGGTTTAAGTAAGTTTTATGAATTTATGCCTTTGTGACACTTATTCTATGTTATATAACATGTACTTATTTATAATATGAATTCACAAAGTAATCTAATTGGGAAACACTTCCAATTAGGTTCAGTATTATGGCCCTAAAATGGATGCATTTCTGCTAATATAAAAGTATACCTGCTACATTTTATCATGCATTAGAGATTTTAATCAGGTAATCTACACAGCATCTGGAAACCTAAGCAGAGCCTGAGACTGCTATAACAAAGGCACTGTAACAGTTCACCTTCAGTGAAGAACAATAATGCATTATTAAATTCACTTTCCTGCTCAGTGGTTACACTTAGCTGACCACAGCAAATTTGCTCTCTGCCTGGTCCTCACAACTTGGCAGAAAAATAGATTCTGTCACATTTAACGGGTTTAGAAAATGACAGGATGCCTCTTTTGTTTTAACTATAAACCATAATCTTTCAGAAGTAAATATAATTACAAATGCCTTTGGTCATGTCATTTTTAGGATGGATATTGGATGTGGGTTATCACAGAAGCATAGATCACCATAACTATCATTAATAAATGGAACTGATAGTACATATCAAAAATTCAGATTTCTTATGGAACTTTCATTTTATATAACATCATAATTCTTATAATACAATAAGCATCATTCTAAAATCTTATGGAGCTCTGAACATTACAGCAACCTGTAGATTTAAATTTTACCTTAATTTACGTTACACAAATTAGTACATTTAGCCTATCATAAAATCATATTTAATAAATTTAACTTCAACATCTAGAATATTGCCTAAGCTAAAATTGGAAGAAGTTTTTAAAATCATTGATTAAATAATCACCAAAATAAAAATCTTTATGGGTTTGTTATCTATTACTCCTATAGCCCTCCTTACATGACACAAATACATGTTCACTTAACACATCTATTGTGTGGGAATACCATGCTCCTTATTTTAAGTACTGTTAAAAAAGATTAGATTGCATAGCATTTTTATGAAGTAGGAGAGAAATAATATTCTGTAATGATAACCTATCTTAATTTTCTAGGAATATTTTCATAAAAACATGCAAATTATGAAGCAATTACTTAGGGATAATGAACTTCACTCATCATTTTATTTTAAAAACTGATATCTAATGCTTCCATAAAAATTTTGCTTTAAAATGCTTTTTACTGGATGCAAGGGATTTACGAACCAACACCAAAGAAAGACTGCTTCCTTACTTTACAAGGAGTATCAGTTACACAGGGAAGTATATTCATTGTTTCCTGGAATGTCTTTCTACTGTCCTTAAACTTTATTTTATGCCTCAATAATTTCTCTCAATGATTGTGATTTAGGGAAAAAAACTGGCAAGACTTGCTTTACTATTTAATTATTCAAATATGAAAAGTATGAAGTTAAAAAATCTATTACTTTATTATTTAAGATCTAATTAAAACTTTTTATTTACAAGAAGCTTACGCTTTGAAATTTGTATATATATTTTATTCTAGAGGCTACAGTTTTAATGGGTTTATCGAAATTTACATTTTATTATTGAGAACATACAAATTATTTGATATCATATTTAATATCAGAAGTCTGACATAATTAAATGAAAATAATATAAAAACATAAAAATTTTCATGGCAGTTCAGTGTATTTCTACATGGTATTGAGTTAAATTGTTATCTAAAACACCCTATGAAATTTGCTTTGCAATTTATTTCAATTATGTCGATTCTAAGGGTTCTAAAAATTAGCTACTACAGAATTTTATGAAGTTTTTTAAACATCTAACAACATTTATCCTCCTATTCTTTAAAAAACTTATTGACATTAATGGCAAAAATCACTGATCTTTGCCCAGTTCTTTTTTAAGCATTACAAATTTCACAATTTCAAATCAAGTATAAAACTAGTATAGAGTTAAACCTGCTATGAATATTGAGTTAATTCCAGATATGCTGGAAGTTTCTTCATCTGGTGGTGAAAACATTACATTTTTAGCTATGAACAAGTTATTAGAAAGAGAAAAGTAGATATTATGATAGTTCATTATTGACTATTGTTAATGTTATTATCACATGCTAACTTCCTTCTTAAAATTCTTGTATGATAAATAAATATCCTTCCTTTGGGGCTTGTCAAAACTATCCACAGTAAGACTATTTAATTTCCAGCTCTGCCATGGTCCCAAAAAACAAAGAAAGTTCATGAGTATTTCTTACATGAATGGCAAAGAGAAAATACAAACTCTAAATTCTAACTTCAGGTTTTCTCACTGTAACATCAACACACTGTCAAAGAACAAACGGTGAGTCACTCTACCTCTGCTAATCAAGTCTAGGACTCTAGCTCTTTAAAGGCAAAAGTTGTGTCCCATTTGAATAATAAGAGAACATTTTGAGGGGATTGAAAGATCAGTTATTTTGTCATCAGCAATTATTCAAAGTCTTATGAAGACTCTTAGTGTAATGAGGATCATAGCAGAATAAAATACATATATGAAAGGAAAAAATGAAGATCCTTAGAAAACTGGAATTGATGGTTGAGACTGTCTCCAATATTCTTGGCATAGACTTCTCTCTCCTTATGTTCATTGCCTAAACTTGAGAAAAGTGTTTATACTGAGATACAACCTGGACTGTGTTTATGGTATCAAAAGGACTACATCTAGCCTCTGTGTTAGGATTTGAAAGACTTAGTTTCAGTCTAAGAAATAAGTCAAATTATAACACTTTTTGACTCTGAGTAAATCTGGATTATACGCTGACAGGGCACATTCCTTATTGGAGTCCTTTATAGATTTGTATTGTCTTTCCCCTCAAATTGAATATTGTTACATATAATAAAAACTGAAAATCCAAAACCAATACATGATTAAAAAAAAAAAAAACAACACAAAACCACAAGAAATAAATAAATAAATAAATATCAGTTTAGAGGAAAAACTATCCTCCCCAAAAGAAAACCCTTGATTTACATAATGCTTCTATTTCTATGAATAAATACAGGCATAGTTAAATTTCTGATCTATTTCCCATTGGACAAATGAAACTGACATTTTTGATCAGATACTATGGGCCATAGAGTATCTAAGTTAAATTTTATGAGGTAAATATATATATTAACTTTAAAATGTCCATCTGCCTTGATTTGCATTTTCTTCTAGGTAAAATAAAGGGTTGATACTGATTTGGAGAATGTAGTGCTATGTATCTCCAAAAAAAACTTTTCCTTGATTACAACACTTAGACATAGGTCATTTCTGTTCTTCTGTCCCATCTGTAAATGATGACAACACTAAACGAGGCATTCCACCCTCAGTTTTAGGGTTAAGCACATCATTTCTGCAATGTTTCCCTAAGAACTGCATCTTCCGTATTATCTAACATAATAGTGATCTACTGCATGTCTTTTCCCTAGAATCATCCCACTGTTAACCACTAAAGAACACACTGCCTTTGACAATTCTTCAACAAACTATAAGTGTAGAATTATAACCGTTCAGTAGACATCACAGTCAGGAAATAGTAATCTTCCGGATTATTTGTCATCACCAATAAAATTAAAGTGAAAAAACAAATCCATGAGACACATGGCCACTTTTGAATAAAGATCATAATTTAAGCAAACAAAAACTATTATTTTTTAAAATAACACCTATATATGGTTTTA